>NC_044565.1:104969548-105273053 GCF_007565055.1 Rhinopithecus roxellana
CTGCCATCTGGTGCCAGAAACTTGAATTGCAAGCACAAACTGGAGCACAGGAGGGAAACTGTGCCCAGGGACAAGCCTTGCCAAATTAACCCTATTTCATTGCTTCAAACACCACGGTCTGACTCTGGGGGGCTCAACAAGCCCATGGGGTCTGATTTTCTTTCCCATGTGTGTTCCCTTCCAGATCCCCACGTGACACCTGAGCCATTCATTAGGTTCTCGGAGGCATCAGGCACTCCGCGCTTGCTCTGTTGCTGCTCAAGTGGGTAACATCTGGGGACTGCTGTGTCTTAGAAGATGGGTTATGAGGGGAAAGACTCCAGCCCCGAGAGAGGATGAAAGGGAGAACATATGAGGGGGTGCCAGTAGGGAGGATCAAGGGGAGGGCGGGGAAGAAGGAAAGGCCTCTGTGGAGGAGACCAGGCCCACCTCCAGCTGGACTCCACGTTTGCTTTGGTCTCCTTATCTGCGAGGTGACAGCCTTGTACTAGATGAGCGTCAGACCATAACTCGGCCTAGCCCTAAAATCCCACGATTCTTTTTTTTTTTTTTAAGACGGAGTCTCGCTCTGTCGCCCAGGCTGGAGTGCAGTGGCGCCATCTCGGCTCACTGCAAGCTCCGCCTCCCGGGTTCACACCATTCTCCTGCCTCAGCCTCCTGAGTAGCTGGGACTACAGGCGCCCGCCATCTCGCCAGGCTCATTTCTTGTATTTTTAGTAGAGACGAGGTTTCACCGTGTTAGCCAGGATGGTCTCGATCTCCTGACCTCGTGATCCGCCCGCCTAGGCCTCCCAAAGTGCTAGGATTACAGGCGTGAGCCACCGCACCCGGCCAAAATCCCATGATTCTTAAGAAAGAGCAGAAGGTTCATGGTATATCTGACTTCTGGATTAACGCCTAGAAGATGGGTTTCAGCCACTGGTCAGAGGCTGGCGTCCTCATTCAGGGGTCTCCTCATTAATAGACAGGTGTTCTAATTCAGTGGGGGTCTCTCCAAGAGGACACTCTAGCTTCCCTCTTGAGCCTCACCCCTGCTGGGTCTGGGCATCAGCAGTGTGGCCCAATGCTCTTAGTGCCTTGCAGCCAGGAGCACCACCATCTCCTCCCCGCTCACGCCCCCCACACCTGTGTGTGTTTGTGCTGCTCCTTTCAAAAGCCTGAGAACTGGTTCCAGCTGATCTCTGATGTCCCTTGGGTCTCTGAGGTCTGTACGAGCTAGGTTGGCTGTTCAGGGCATGAGGGAAGGGGCCCCGGATGGACTTCTCCCCCTTCTTTCAGACCTTTGGTTGTCGGTGACAAGAGCAGCTTCGGTGGCTCTGCTGATGCCTGCAAACCTTTCTTCCTGGCCTCCACCCCAGCTCCCTTCAGCATAGATGTGTAGGGCACCTTCCAAGATGCTGTGGGATTTAGAAGATAGTTTGGGCCTCTGACCCCAAAGGACTCCTTGTGCGTGGGGGCATGCCCCGTGCAGCACAGCAAACGAGCTGTGCCCATGCATGTGGGAACAAGCGTCAAAGTCAGGAGTCCAGGCTGATGGGAGAGTCACTTGGGAAGCCTTCTGGAGGGGTGGGGAGTCCACCCACACTGAAGCACTGAAGCAGAGTATCTGAGGCCTTGGGGGCAACCACCTTGCTCTAGCCCTCCTAGCACCCCGAGTCGGGGGAGTGACACCTGTGAGCCCCACCCCAATGTGGGGGTCACCGAAAAGCAGGCCTGGCCGCCTCATGACACTGGAGCACCTGTATGTCCAGAATGCGTTAGGCACTCCTCCCTCCGTGCCCTTCCATCTCTGCTTCTCCTACCCCCACCAGAGGCTCCTTTCCCCTCTGCCCCTGGGAGTCAGCTCACTCAGGGTCCCCTGCTGTGCCCACTGCCCTCCCTCCCTGTGTAACCCTGCTGCTCCCCACATCTGGCAACTGACTCCTGCGCACTTCTAGGAGCACTCACCCAGTGGAATAATGGGCCAGATTGTCTGTGGTCAACTCATCACCACCATCTCTCTCCAAGGTCTTCTCTGCGGCTCTGAGAGAAGCTGGGAACTACAATTCCCAGAATGCTCTGCTTGTGGGACTACATCTTGTTCTGGCTTGGTATTGGGCAGGTGGAAGAGAAGGAGAGGTCATTATTAAATCTAAATCAGATGAAGAGCTTTCTATAAAATGCACACACCAGACTTTGAAGACTTTGTACAAGAAAGTGTAAAATATCTAAATAATTTTTATATTGGTCCCACATTGGAATGATAACCTTTTCTGATATATTGGGTTAAATAAAATATATTAAAACTCATTTTGTCTTTTTTTTTTGGTACTTTTAAATGTGACTGCTGAAAAATTCTAAAGTACCTAAGTAGTTCACATTAGAAGTCTACTGAACAGAGCTGGTTTAAAGTGTGCTTGGGGGCTGGGCGCAGTGGCTCACGCCTGTAATCCCAGCACTTTGGGAGGCCAAGGCCGGTGGACCACTTGAGGTCAGGAGTTCAAGATCAGCCCGGCCAACATGGTGAAACCCAATCTCTACTAATAATACAAAATTTAGCCAGGCATGGTGGTGGGTGCCTGTAATCCCAGCTACTCGGGAGGCTGAGGCACGGGAATCTCTTGAACCTGGTAGGCAGAGGTTTCAGTGAGCCAAGATCCTACCATTGAACTCCAGCCTGGGTGACAGATTGAAACTGTGTCTCAAAAAAATAATGATAACTAAATAAAAATATAAAGTGTGCTTGGGGATAGAAGAGGCAAATACAAAGCCCTTCATAGCCGCCTGAAATGATAAACAATGTTGCATGTTGAATGGGGATTACTGCCACATGAGAGTGGTGCAGACATTGAAAGTTAAGAGCTCAAGGGATAAAAGGAGGTCCCTGAGGGTTCCAGGGTAGGGAAGGAAAAAGGTGAAGGTAGGCTGGAGCCCACCTTGGAGAATGGGGGGATGTGGACGGGGAGGATGTGGATGGTGCAAAGGTGTGGAGGCCATGCCAGGCAATGGATTCCATGGGCTAAGAGAGGAATAACTCATGCCTGGCAAGATACAAAGGCCACATAGTCTCAAGCAGATGTGAAGAAATGGTTATTGAGTCCCCTGTGTCTATAGTCACAACTCTATTCATTCTACCCATTGGCACAAAGTGTTGGGAGACAGACAGGAAAGTGAGGGAGGCAGACAGAAAAGTCCCATCTGAGCGCTGAGAACATGGGTGCCATCTCCTAGGGTGCCTTGGTCACAATGCAAACTTAAACCCAAGCCCCATCAACTTCTCCAGCTCTGTCTAGAATGTGGTTCCTTGAGGAGCCATGTTTTCTAGGGGTGCTGGGGCCAAGGATCTAGGCTTCATGGGGCAGGGTGCTCTGCTCTAGTCCCAACCCCATGGGCCCTGCCTCCTTGCCCCAGCCTTGTCCCAAGCAGTTTCCTGGTGGTTGTAGACTTGAGTCAGGGGAGAAGTCACCAGAGGAAAAATATATTCCTGTCTGAGACGAACTCACTCCATCTGGACGTTATGGAGTATGGTGGACGAGGCTGTGGGAACTGTGAAGCCACTGCTTGAGAGTGCTTGTGCTTGCAATTTGCAGAATTTCTGGCATGGCTGCCCCTGGTCAGCAGTGAATCTGAGAAAAGCTGGGGCCTCTGTGGCCCTGACCTGGTCCTGTGGGACGGGCCTCCTGGAGCCAAGGGGAACTGGAATTGAGTCCACGTTGAAAGTCGAGTCATTTTGGGAAGCACCAGTTGTGGTTTCCAGGCTGCCCAGATACTGACCAAGAGGAGCCCAGGGCCGGCCAGGCCAGAGCAGGTGCCAGAGCAGGTTGTCCTGTGGCCCAGAAAAAATTCTGATTCTAAAACCCTGAAGGTGCTTTGCCTCCAAGGGGCCTGCATGTTGAGGGACTTTTGAAAACAGGAGAGTTTTTCCACCATTGTCTCAGGGGCCTGCGCCCTTTCTTACAGAAAGAGTTAGACAGCAGCTCAATACATCCTTCCTAAGCACCTCTCTTCTACCCAACTCAGAAGCAGGCACGATGGGGAGAACGAGGGGAAGAGCTGAGAAGCTTTAAGGCTCAGGGTGGAAAGAACCTTCAGAGGCCACGGAGACCAACACACCTTTCAAAGTAAAACTTCTTGCAACTACATCCCTGGCCATTAGGTGTGGTCTTTGTCCTCTCAGAACAAACAGTTAATAAAACCAAAGACGTAAGCAGTGTTCAGGGGACTGGCAGTATGCACGTGGAGGCAGGGGGTTATGCCTGAGCCCAGGGTGACAGGGTGACCGGTGTGAGTGGGACCATGCAGGGCTGGAAGTGGCCATCCAGACTAATAGATGGGGGTGTGAAGTGGTTAAATAATAATCATAAAAAGGCACCAGGATGAGGAAGAGGAAGGGGAGGGAGAGGGGAAGGGGAAGGGGAGGAACGAGACGATTAGAGATACAGTAAGTTCCTCAACCCCCAAATCTCTGCTGCCTGAAATCCCACCATTAAATTTTCATTTTGGGGAATTAAGTTTTGTGTTCTCTATTTTCATCTTTCAAAATGAAGCTTTCCTTGCTGAGAGAACATGTGAGGGCCCAAACAGGACATAAGAGATAAAAATCAAATAACAGGCAGATGGGGAAGAGACAAGCACCACCAATGTCATAATTTTGTCAGGGATTAGCCAGTAGGGCCAGCTGCTAGCCACGTCAACAGACAGGCTATGGAAGTACAGAGAAGACAGGGGAGGTCAGTGTAGACCAGGGGGTCAGGGAAGGCTTCGTAATCCATTTGGGTCTTTACCCCCATTGACCTCAGGAAAACCCTGACATTTCCTTTGTTTCCCTGAAGTTCAGCCCTCCAAACAAATCTCCAAAATCAAGAGAGAAGCAAGGTCACTCTGACGTGCTGTGTTCTTATTGGCTTGTGCAGCCTCTCCTTTCCAAAGAGCCCACCAGAGAAAAGCCCTTGAGAAGGTTTCACAGCAAAATTGTGAAGGTACTGGGCTCTGGAGCCAGGCTCCACTGGCTGCATCTATGACCTTGACCTCCATCTCTCTGAAGCCCAGTTCCCTTATTTGTAAAATGGAACTGATGAGAGTACAGTCATTCCTTGGTGTCAGTGGGGGATTGGTTCTAGGACCCTCACTCCCCTGAGGGTACCAAAATGTGACAGTACCAAGTCCCTGATATAAAATGGTGTAGTATTTTCATATTACCTACACACATCCTCCCTATATTTTAAATCATCTCTAGATCACTTATACTTCCTGCAATGTGAATGCTATATACATAGTTGTTATACTGTATTGTTTAGGGGATAATGACGAGGAAAAAAAAAGTCTGTTTATGTTCATCACAGATGCGACCATCTTTTTTTTTTTTTTTTCCCTCAAATAGGGTATTATCAATCCATGGTTGGTTGAATCCACAGATGCATAGCCCACAGGTGTAGAGGGCCAATGTACTTATTTCATAGGATTGTCATGAGAGCTAAACTATAAAATACACTTGAAGTACTTGGAATGCCAGGGACTGGGCATGGTGGCTCACACCTGTCAACCCAACACTTTGGAAGGCAGAGGCAGGAGGATCAATTGAGTCCAGAAGTTCAAGACCAGGCTGGGCAACATAGTGAGACCTCATTCCTATAAAAATAATTTAAAAATTAGCTGGGTGTGCTGGTGCACAGGAGGCTGAGATGGGAGGATCATTTGAGGCAGGAAGTCAAGGGTGCAGTGAGACGTGATCACACCACTGCCCTCCAGCTTGGGCAACAGAGAAAGACCCTGACTTGGGGGAAATAAAAAAAAAAAAGCACCCCAGCCATTATGTTTGATAAATCTTGTTATTACTATCACTGATTTTCTGCAACTAGCCAAAGAATTCCTTGTCTACCTAACCAGGATGATTTTCACATTGTTCTTTCATTAATTTGATACTTACTTTCTGGGCACCTGTTGTGAGTGGGAAGCTTTTCCGTCCTCAAGGAATATACAACCCAAGTAGGAACAGTGAGACATTACCTTAAAGAACGACAACATGGTGCAGGGGCAGGGATGTGTGTTGAACCTGCAATGTTCCTGTATCAGTTAGGATTAGATCTGGCTACAAACAAACTGAAAAGCCAACAGGATGGTGTTTTAAACAGGGTGAGAGTTTATTTTCTTCTCCTGTAAACAAACTCAAGAGGTAAGCAGTCACAGGCTGGTGTCGTGGCTCAACCCTCGTTAAGGGTCCAGACTGTCCTCAACACGTGGCTTCTGCTCCAGGACACAGTGTGGCACTTGAGCTCCAGCCTTGCCATCCTCATCTTCATCCTCATCATCGTCTTCGTTCCAGTCACACTTGTAGAGCTTGTGCCAGGAACCCTTCTGCTCACTCTTCAAATATGAATTCATGTAATCCTCACAGAATATCTATTATTATGTAGATTTTCTTTTTATTCACATTTTACTGCAAAGGAAACTGGCACAAAAGGGTCAGGTAACTTGTTCAAAGTCACTCAACTCATAGGTGGCAGGACTAGGATTTGAACTCTGCCAGCCTGGCTCCAGAGTCCAGCTAGCCAGAGGAAGCAAAGAAGGGCATTCTCCTCCCTTAATGTCGCTTTGGCCAGAACCTAATCACATGCCCCTGCCAATCGCCAGGAAGGCTGGGAAATGCAATCTTTATTTAGGACAGCAAAAACCCGGGGGTTCTATTACTGAGAAAGACGGGGAAATAGATCCTGGGGACCAATTTGTAGTCTCTGGCATAGACTCCTCTTAATAAACCCTTTCACCCAAAGAGAGACACCCTCAGCAATCATTCTGTATAACATGACTCCTCCCTTTGCCCCTGTCCCTAGAGAGGCTGGTCAGGGCTGAACTGGGATGAAGGAGGAGATTCCATCTGTCCGTGTCACACTGTGGCATGTACCCTTGACTACCACAAACAGCGGATTCCAGCCAAGTCTGCAAGGCCACAGACTACAGAGAGAATGATTAAATGAATGTTCAGAGAGAGAACCCTACCCAAGCAGTATTTCCAGATACCAGTGCCAGGGTTTCCTGAGGTGCTGTGCATTCCTGCCCCTAGGCGCTGTAAGCCCCACTGTATGCTGATGATAAGAATCCCCTTGTTTGGGCTGGGCATGGTGGCTCATGCCTCTAATCCCAGCACTTTGGAAAGCCAAGGTGGGAGGATCGCTTGAGACTAGCCTAGGCAAGATAGACCCTGTCTCTAAAAGAAAAAAAAAAAATCCCTTTGTTTGATCCAACGGGTTTTGGACAATTGTCCAATTGCCATCAAAGAATCTTAACTTCACAACCAGGCAGATATGGTACAGATTGCTACTGGTGTCAAGGAAAATGCTTGAGGTATGGAGGAAAGAGAGAGATTGATGTGGCCCAGAGGAAACTTTAGAAGAGTCAGCAGAGGCTTCACAGTCTGGGGTATTATAGCTGACATACAGTGCTGACCACAAGCCGGATGCTGTGTCAAGTGCTTTACACGCAGCCTCACTTAATCTTCACAATATCCAGTGAAGCAGGTGCTACTACTATTGTCTTCCTTTTACAGATGAGTAAACCTGGGCACAGAAAGGTTACAAAACTTTCTCAAAAGGTCAAACTCTAGAGGAAATAGAGCTGGGTCTTGTACCTGGTCAATCTGGTTGTAGATTCCATCCTCTTAACCACCATCTGGGTTTGAGCATTTGGTGTCTGGGTCTTGAACGAAGGGTAGGAATGTGATGGGCAGAGACAAGACTGTCCATGCCAAGCAGGAGGCGTGAGAAAGCCACACCATGTAGTCAGTAAGCACAAGGCTGACTTTGTGGGGCTGGGGATGCCATTGAATCTGGAACAGCTGCAACACAGGTTCACAGGAGCAAGAGGGGGTCACCATGCTGGAGAGCAAGGTTGGGAGCTGATTCAAGAAGGGGACTGTGAATCTGTATAACAAGTTTGGGCCTTACTTAGGAGGCAATGGGGAGCCCTCAAGGGTTTTGGGGGTTTTTTTTGTTGTTTTTTTGTTTGTTTGTTTGTTTATTGATACAGTCTCGCTCTGTCACCCAGGCTGGAGTGCAGTGGTGCAATCTTGGCTCACTGCAACCTCTGCCTCCCGGGTTCAAGCGATTCTCCTGCCTCAGCCTCCCAAGTAGCTGGGATTACAGGTGCCCACCACCACACTTGGCTATTTTTTTATATTTTTAGTAGAGACAGGGTTTCACCATGTTTGCCAGGCTGGTCTCGAACTCCTGACCTCAGTTGATCCACCCACCTCAGCCTCCCACAGTGCTGGGATTACAGGCGGGAGCCACCACGCCCAGCCAAGGGTTTTAAGTTGGGAAGAAACACACTCTGGGCCTGGCTTCGGATGATCACTCAGGACGTTGAGTTACACTTCAGGAAGGGACAGACAATCAGGAGGCTCTTGCAATAAATGATTCCAGACTTGGGATTTCAAGGAGGATGGAGATGGGGCCTCTAGGGGTAGAGACGCAGGACTCGGGGCTTACTAGGAGACTAGGGAGAAGGAGGAGCTGAAGGCAATTCCAGAGAGGTTCTGGACCTGTTGGTGGGGTGGGAGTGGGGGCATCAGGAGAAGATGAGTTTTGGTTGGACGGCAAGATTTTGAGGTGCCTGTGAGACACCTTGGTGAAGAATCTTAGAAATATGGGAAAGAATTCAGGACTTAAGAGACAGACGCAGCTCTGAAGTCACAGACATAGTGTGACCCTTGAGGCTGCGGCCACAAATGACACCCGCAGGAGAGGGACCCTTGACCAGATGTGGTGGGAGCAACAGAACCAGCAGCCAGAAGACAGGAAACAGCCTGCTTGGTGGTCCAAGGATCATCAAGAGCATGCATGGCTTGGAAGACCAGAGCAGGCTTTCAAGGAGGAAGGCAGGACCCTCGGTGCCAAGCATGGTGGGGGAGGAGGGCGGGAGGTGGGCCAGGACTGTGACCTCTGTTGGGGGCCAGGCCCTGTTAGAGCTCCCATAACCTTCCTGTTGCCCTGGTCAAGGCTACAGCGCTGGGGAACTGCAGATTCGAATAGTTGAGATTTATAGTGGAAAATGGCCCCAGGGACGGGGGCAATTTGCTGCTCACAAACAGATTCCAACTTGTCCATTAAAGTGCCTCATTCCAGTCCCAACACCAGGCTCGTTCACACCTCGGGTGAGGAGTCAGGCCTGCCCTGATGATTAGCACATGGGCCCCACTCCGTGGGGAGTGGCCTTCCCTCCTCAAGGAAGCCACTGCAGCCTTCAGAGGCAGGGTCACGCTGTCCGCAATGCCTCCAGAGACAGGCAAGGCCCGGCGACAGTCTGTCTGCCCCAGCCTGCCCTGGACTCCATGAGGCAGGCGCCATCCCCCCTGGAGCGAGTCATGCGGAGCTGGGTAATAGAGGGCAAGAAGGCTTTGCTGTCCAGCCCCAGCCCTGCCACTTAAGAACCGCGTGACCTTAAGCAAGCCCCTTGGCCTGAAATTGTTTCCTCTTCTGTAGAGGGGGACAATAATTCTGACCTGGGGAGAGTGTTATGACAGTTACATGAAACACGTGTGTGAAGCATTAAGCTCTGTGCCTGGGGTGTGGCACTCACTCAATAAACCAGAGTGATGGTTGTTACTGACTGTCCCTGAAGTCTGGCCTCTTCTCCAAAGCCTGAGGGGCCCACGGGATTCTGCTGAGGAGCAGGTCACAGGACAAGACTTCCGAAAGAGCCAGTTGCCTCTCTCCTCTTCTAGCCTCTCTTTACCCTTCCCTCCTCTTTCTTGGAGAGGGATGGGCCCAGAGAGTCCTCGGCTCTCTGTCCCTCCTTCCCCTCCTCCCAGCCAAGCCGCAGCAGGAGAGTCCCCCTCATTCCTTAAGGACCCCAGCCAGGAACTTGGAAAACCTTCCCAAGGTCTCCAGGAAATGGGGCAGGGTGAGGACCCATCCTGGGGAAAAGCTCCTGCTCCACTCAGAACCTCCAGGCTGCCCCAGGCAGGGGTAGGGTGGGACCAGTAGACCAGGGAGGGAAAAGCAGAGGAGGACAGGGATGTGCTGTCACCTCCCTGAGCCACTGGCCTAGGGGCTGATGGGCAACCCACAGGATCCTCCCAGGTGTTTGTTGTGTAATCCTGTTTCTGATCCCCTCTCCCTCACCATGTCATATTTAGGCGTCTGTATAAATGTGGAAGCAATTGACTAATTTTGAAGCAATGCAGAATTCTTCACACTCTTGCTTAATTTTCACCTCCCTGGGCTGCTGACCCCCAACGCCCTCAGCTCAGCCCCAGGCTGCCCTCCTCATCTAACAGCGCTAACAGCACTGCAGTGATTTTATTTGCTGCTGCTTCTTCCTTTTAAAATTGGGTCTGGAGCCAGGAGGGAGAAACAGAGTGGGGATCTGACTGTGCCCCTTGGGGCTCCCTCCCTCTGCCTTCTTTGCTGGAATCTGCAGAAGAGTGTGCACGGAGCAGCTGGGGAAGGCACATCCCAGTGGAAGACATCACCCTCTTGCCTCCCAGGCCCTCAGCTCTGTCCCCAGTGTGAGGGGGGCACCAGGGGTGGAAGATGTGCCCCAAGGTAGCAGCTGAGGCAGATAGAGTACAGATGTGTTCCAGTGCCCCATCTCCTGCCGTCTCCTGCAGTTACACACACACACACACACACACACACACACACACACACACGCTCTGTGACAAGCGTCATTAGCCTAGATAGTGACTGCCAAAATCACTCATCAGCCACAACTGAGATCCAGGTGGGGCATGAGAGGAGGGGTGTGAGGGGTGGAGCTTGTGATTGGCAGCAGACTCAGTTCCTGCCTAAGAAGGTGTTTTGTTTTTGTTTTCAGATAGGGTCTCGCACTGTCGCCAAGGCTGGAATGCAGTGGTGTGATCTCGCTCACTGCAGCCTCCATCTCCTGGGTTCAAGCAATTCTTGTGCCTTAACCTCCCATATAGCTGGGACTACAGGTGTGCGCCACCACACCCAGCTAATTTTGTATTTTTAGTAGACACAGGGTTTCACCATGTTGACCAGGCTAGTCTCGAACTCCTGACCTCACGTGATATGCCTGCCTCAGCCTCCCAAAGTGTTGGGATTACAGGTGTGAACCACCATGTTCAGCCTAAGAAGTTTTTATAGTGTGCAACTAGGGAGACAAGATTGGCAGATGAGAGTCATTTAGAAACAGCATAAGATGTAGGATTTTCAAATCTGAGGTTCTGAACAGACACTGGGGTTTACTTGAGGGTGGAGGGTAGGAGGCGGGAGAGGAGCAGAAAAGATAAATATTGGGTACTGGGCTTAATACCTGGGTGATGAAATAATCTGTACAACAAACCCCCGTGACACGAGTTCACCTACGTAAAAACCTTCACATGTACCCCCAAACCTAAAATAAAAGTTGTAAAAAAACAAACCTGAGGTTCTGGAAACAAGTCCTGTTGATGTTCACAGGGACACAGATGGAAGCTCCGAAAGGTCTGAGAGCCGGGTAGGCCTGTTTGCTGTCTGTGGGGGGCAGGGAGCACAGCCCAAACAGGGAGGCAGAGTGGCCGTTCCCCAAGTGGCAGTCATGAGACTATGTCTCAACACAGTGGCTAAGTGTGACCAGCTGTGGCCCGAGTGGGCCAGCTCCTTTCAGCGCTACTTGGGGGTTGGTGTTGGGGGAGGCTGTGGTTTGGGTTTTGTTTTTCCTATGAGCACCGCTGGCCACCAAGAACAAAGCTGAAGCAACCCCACCCTCGTCTGACCCCACAGCTCTTTATCTGCCTCTCCAGCTCCAGTTTCTTCTCTAGTTATTTCTAAGCTTGTCCTTTTCTCTCACCAGGCAGGGGCCCCTCTCTGAGTCCACTATGGCCCTCATGTTGCTGAAGTGACTGAGCCGGTGTATACCGTATAGCAAATTCTCAGAACGGATCTTTGCAACTCCTGGTGTTTGTTCTGATTGCTTTGATTGGGAGTTCTGGAGAGTGGAGTGGCACCAAGCTGTTGGCTTTTGTTCTCTGGCCTCGATCATAATCCTCAGTGGGGATCCGAGGCCCTGGGGCCTCAAGCCCCATTCCTAGTATGGGAGAAGCTTAAACTTCAAGGAGGGTTGTAAGCAAACATCTCACTTGTCTACCCTCAAACCTCTCATGGAGGTAGAGGCCCAGAACCCTAGAGGGATGGGGGCTGAAAAGGGATGGGGACAGAAAGGAGATGGTGCCAGAACCAAGGACCCCCCTGGGGTGCTGGAATGGGGAGTAGGTGATGTGAACTCACCCATTTCTTGGCTGGAGGGAGGAGGGTAGATCATTGGAGACAAGATCTGCAATAGGGGAAGGTGGTCTGGCAGATACTGAATTTTATGGTCAATTGCAGAAGAAGCCTCACCTCAAGGGACCCCAGAGGCCTTAGGTGTTTAAAGAGCTTGGGGACCCCCAACGCCCCCCTTTCCATCTGCATCATCAACACAAACAGCAACCAAAGGCTTGCTCCTGACACACTTAACCGACCTCTCCAGGGTGGAGGCCAGAGCCACTGGAACCATTCCCAGACCCACCCTGGCCAGTGTGGCCCCATACCACAAGCCTGCCAGGGCATGGGAGGAAACCAAGAACGTGCCACCCAAGATAAAGGTTTCCGTCTGATTTTGTGGTTCAGCTGAAGCCATGTTCTTAATTGTCCAAATAAACAGTTTTCAGCCTGGAGGCCAGGACACGCCAAAACATGCCACTTCCTTTTCCAGCACCAACTCAGTGCTACCAGTACTAACTCGTCTTCTGAGCACTAAGGAGTGCCCAGTGGGCCATGGCAGCCTATAAGAAGGGCTGACTACCAGCTGTGTGACCCTGGGCTTAAGGCCATGAGGCAGGGCTGGGCAGTGACTCTTCACTAACCTGGGGGTGGGAGGCCTTTACTGTAGCTGCACCACTCACCCGCCAGTGACCTTGCTCGAGCTGCGTCTTCCCTGGGCCGTGGTTTCCACATCTGTAAAATCGGAGAAATGCACTAGGACAGTGGTTTTTAAGGTGTGGCCCCTTTAGCATCGGCATCATTTGAGAACTTGTTAGAAGTACAAATTCTAGGCTGGGGGTGGTGGTTCATACCTATCATCCCTACAATTTGGAAGGTCCAAGCAGGAGGAGCACTTGAGGCCAGGAGTTTGGGACCAGCCTGGGCAACAGAGCGAGACCTCATCTGTACAAGAAAAAGAAAAAAGTTTTTAAAACTTAGCTGGGTGTCGTGGTGCATACCTGTGGTGGTCCCATCCACTTGGGAGGCTGAGGTGGGAGGATCACTTGAACCCAAGAGTTCAAGGCTGCAGTGAGCTATGACTGTGCCACTGCACTCCAGCCTGGGTGACAGAGTGAAATCCCCATCTCTAAAATAAAATGAAACGAAATACAAATTCTCAGCTTCTCCTGTTTAATCAGAACCTCTCAGGCAGGGCCCAGAAATGGGTGTTTTTACAGGCCTTGATGCAAGCCAAAGTTAGGAAATCTATACATTTCTGTCCAGCAATGACTCATGAGAACTATTTAGTTCACAGGTGATATTGTACCCTTAAAAGAAGTATCAGCCCTTCCTTGAGAAAGTTTGACAGCTCAGCCCTGTCTTTGATTGCAGTCAGCTCTGACGTTAGCCTCAAGAGAGCTCTGGCCTTGGGCCTACTGTGCTCTGAAATCTGCCCTGAGCTCAGGACTCTGGTTTCTGGCCACGGCCTGGGATATAACAGCCTAGAGGAGCCAGTCCAGGCAGCCCCCCATGGCTATCACATGGTGGCAGAACGTGGCCTCGAGACAGATCGCCAGGAGGGCCCCACCATATTCCTGAGGAGCCAAAGAGCTGAAAGGAGGACTACACTGATTCCAAGGATTATAGGGGCTATTAAAAGAACCAAAGTATATTTTCTTTTACCAGCTTTCTCTAAAGAAAAAGAAAAATGCTCCAAGGAGAACATCCCCTGTATAGGATACCAGCGGTGAGTATATGATTCTCTGCAAGGAACTTTGAAATCCAAGCAAGACTGCTGGTCCCATGCAGAGAATTATGAGACATCCTCCCTCGCTTAGATCCAAATCTTGGATCTATCCACAGTGACATCCTCAGACATCTGAGTGTCCCAGCACGGTGGCTTGCCCTCAGCAACTGGTCATCAGTCCCTCGGTTTCTGGCAAACACCAGCTCGGAATTGGCGCAGGCCAGCTCACACACTGCAGACTCTGAGATTGCAGGGCAGGCCCAGCTCAGTGAGGCCGAGGCACCCAAGGACCCAGTGGGGACAGAGGGACGATGGGAATCTGGGGCAGGAGCAGACAGGCCTGGAACCATCATGGCTTATTGGGCTCCGCTCGGTCCCTCCAGCACAGGGTAGATTCAGCAGGGCTGCTCTTTGGTAGGGATGGGGAGGGTTTGGTAAAGCCAGCCCCTTGGTCCAAGCAGTGCCACCCTCCTCCCAGGGCCTGGACGCTTGAATCCTAGGGCTCATTTCCACTGAAACCCATTTCCCCCCAATTCCCGGGGCCTGAGTGAGGGAGTATGGGAGTTCCGAGCACTCAGGAAGAGGCGAGACTCGAGGAGTGAGACAAGGGGAGGGCCCAGCAAACACATCTGTCACCAGGAAAGAAGGGCTCACACCAAAACTCATTTCCACCTAAGAGCCTGTGGGTCTGTTTTGGGAGAGCTGACTAATCCTGTAATCCTGCCCACCAGGCAATTTTTCTGCCTGGCTTCCAAGTGGTAGTGGGAGAGAGCCTGGGGCCACTATCCTGCTGAGGAATGTATTCTCTTAAAGGGGAAAAACCACCTTCATTAGGTGTAGGTTTGTTCCACAGAGCCCTGGTTTAGAAGTTGTCAGCTGTTGTCCCTTGAGGGCGGTACCTGTGCCTGGCAGCGGCCACCCCCAGTGCAGGGGACAGGGAAGGGGCAGCGGCAGAGGCAGCCCTCCCTTCTCAGTGGGCAAAAGGACCACCATGCCACCTCTCTCCTGCCTCACTGCCCAGATCATAAGTTGGAAAGCAGCTGCTCAGCTCCCCACCAGGAAGCAGGTTACAAATGCAGAATCTCAGCCTCTGCTGACCTACTGCAAAGGAACCTGAATCTTCACAGGATCCCCAGGAAGCCCTGGCCTGGATGCTGTCTGTCCCTGGGCTGGGCCCTGTGGCTGCTCTGCCAGTTGAGCAATAGGAATGAGCACAGCCCCACTCTCCGGGAGATAGATGCCAGTCTTTTCATTCAGACCACTCAGATGAGAAGTGAGTGGCATCCGCAGCTTGTCCACATGCTCAGCATAGTGGAGAACCCTGTCCCGGGCAGAGACCCTCCAGGCAGCTGCCTGGCACCGGTGCAGACGCATGCTCACACATGCACACTCAAGAGCACGCACACACTTCCCCTGCCCCCCCAGTGACTTCCACTCACCAAGCCAGCAACACACACACAATGACAAATTAAGAGCAGAGTTCTTCCAAGGCACAAAGTCACCAAGTTCCAGGAAAGTGATGTGTAAGCTAGATCTATCCCTCTCCTCACATTGCCTCTGTTTGATATGGTCACTTCAGAGATGTGTTCACCCAGTGGGGTGGACGGGGAGGAGGCTGACATGAAAATATGTTTTTAAAATTACACTTAAGAAGAAAGGAATCCTGGCTGGGCATGGTGGCTCACACCTGTAATCCTAGCATTTTGGGAGGCCGAGGAGGGCGGATCACCTGAGGTCAGGAGTTCGAGACCAGCCTGGTCAACATGGTGAAACCTTGTCTCTACTAAAAATACAAAAAATTAGCCGGGTGTGGTGGTGGGTGCCTGTAATCCCAGCTACTCAGGAGACTGAGGCAGGAGAATCGCTTGAACCTGGGAGGTGGAGGTTGTAGTGAGCCAAGATCGCGCCACTGCACTCCAGCCTGGATGAGCGAGACTCCGTCTAAAAAAAAAAAAAGGAATCCTTTTCAGGTCATGTAGACAAAAGCAGACAATAGTCTCAACAATACCACTCAGGGAGCCTGGCTACGGGGAAACCCCACTGGTTCCCTCCCGTTCTGTATTTTCAGGTGAGAGTGGGAAAGGAGAAGGGGCTCTTAGGGTAATTTTCTTGGTGCACTGTTCTAGGCCAGCTTTCTCCTGTGAGTCTCTTGAGTGATCTTTAACACCTCACAGCTCATCTGCCCCCAGATCTCATGCAGCCCCTGAGCAGGACTGGACATCCAGATGGCAACAAACACATACTGTCTCTCTAAGAGAGTGGCCTGAGAGTTTGTTTACCGGGTTTGTTTGGGTCTCAGTGGGAGGAAAGGAAGAAGATACAAGTGGTTAGGACCCTAGAAAGAAAAAAGAAAAAGCCAGAATGCAGAGAAAGCAAGATGAGAAAAGCAAGTCCAGAGGGAGAATTTATTTTTGCAGCGAGGATTCCAGTACCCTGGGGACTGTTTCCACAGAGCAAGCTAACCACCAAATGCGTAGGTCAGGTCAGACACAATTCCCTGAGTGGGTCCAACAGCAGCTGCCCTGGGCTGTGCTGAAGGTTCCCTACAGAATTCAGGCAGAGCCAGCATTGGGTGGAGGCGGCTGGCACTGGAGGCTTCCTCCTGTCTTCCCCACAAGGAGGGGTTGGACTGATGTTGGAAGGAAGACAAGGTGAGGAGCAGCCTATCAGAGCCCAGTGACAAATCTGGCTTATAGGGACTGTGGGACAAAAGCTCTCAGCCTGGGCTCAGAGTAGGGGCTTCAGGGCACCCAGGAATCCTGCAATTGTTTGCTCTTTCATGGGGTGGGCCCTTGTGCACACAGATGAGGAGGATTCCTGGGAGGGAATCCACAGCTCTCACAGCTTCGCAAAGGGTGTCTGGGACCAGCAGGAAGAGTCCGGTTGAGGCCGGGCCTGAATCAAGCCCCCTGAGTGTGAGGTGGGCCACTGGGACCCTATGTTTTAGGTGTGCTGATGAATCTCTTTCTCCAAAAGCTGGGAGCCATTGTGGGTGATCAGGCAGAGAAGTAACACAAGGCAGAGCTGTCACTCCAGAGGCCGTGACTCGAGAGGCAAGGCCAGGAAAGAGAGAGGTTTGGGGGTGGCTTTGCACAGTCCAGAGCCCAAAGCGGGTGCTGTTGACACTGGGTGAGCTTGCAGTACAGAGAGCCCCAAAGGCTTTTCCCTAAGCTCCGATGAGGTTGTTCTTGATACCAAGCAAGCTCATCCACAAACAAGCCAGACACAGCACACACATGTGCTCACAACCATCCGTATACATGCGTGTACACACACCGCATTCCTTTTCCCTGCTCAGCCCACCCTGGAGAGCAGGGTCCACTGCAGAACTGGACCTGCCCATACTGGCTCTTTGAGGCTGTACCTCTGCCGGGAGGACAGTGGAGGGCAGCAGGTCATGCTGAGGACACTGTCTAGCTTGACCTGCGGCAGGCAGAGGCAAACCAGGCCCTTCTCAGGTGACAGCTGGGCCCCAGTGTTTTTGGAACTGGTTCCTGGGATATTCTTTTATGTCATATTCTGAGGATTTGAGGAACAGCCTGCAAAGGGGATTAGCCTATCCATGCTGCTCCAAGCTCCAGCAGCACAGGCTCCAGAGCATCCCCTATAGGTGGGATGAAGGAGGAGAGCAGCATGGGACAGTGATCAGGACTCCCCAGATTGCTGGACTGGGTATTAACACCTCTGTTGGCCTTCACACCTCCCACTTCTCTGGAGTAAGGTACCTCTGTCCCTACCATCACATATCACCAGAGGGGCTCCCCTACTTAGGGAAAAATTGCAATCTGTGAGATCAAACCCCATGCACCAGGAAACTGGCTGATTATACTTGTCTCAAAAAGTCAAAGTGAATTACAGCAGCCTGTATGCAAGTTAGCTTTCTCCTGGGGGAGCCAAGGACAGTTGTTAGACTTTGCACTTCTTGGGGCCTGGGCCACACACCCCGAGAGTGCCCCCTTTGGCACTGAGCAAGTACTTATATGTCAAGCACACAGGCTTGTGCAAAACAGCAAGGTAATATATGGTTGTTATGGTTGTTACGGACTGCATCCAAGACTCTGACCGGTTCTTCCTTTTTGAGGTCTCCATCCCAGCCAGGTCAGAGGGTAGAGTGGAGCTATCAGAAGCAGACAGGTGGGAAACCACCCAAAGGAGAAAGAGAGGAAGAAGGAACAACAATAAAACATTGATTGGTCAAATCAAAATCCCAACGGTCCCAGAAACCTCTCAACAGGGCCTAGCAGGGATTGAACCGAAGTGTCCATTTGCTTAAAACTGCCCGAGGCTCCCAGCTTTCAGGGTGCCCCTGTCAAGCCTCCGCTTGCTAAATAAGCCAGCCTTTGTGTGTGTGTGTCCAGGACGAGCAGAATGTGCTGGGGGAGGGGAGGAGGATCCGTTTGTCAAAATAGACCTCCTGAATGCTTTTAAGGGCCTGCAGTTGGATGAGTAAATATTTTCCCTTTCAGATGAAAGGTGCAATCATCGCCGTTTTTTAATTACTTTAATTAGAAAAGATTGCCTTAATCTTTTACTTATCTGTACTATTGTGGGAACTGCCAGAAAATGAAGTGCAGGGAAAACAGGTGGAGTTTGACCTTTGCTCTAAGCATCTTGAATTTCTTCTAGGCTGGTAATTAAGAAGAATCAGGGGAAGTTCCTTGCAGAATCTAAGAAACGCAAACACACACGGAATCATAGCTACAAAGGCACTCTCCCTTGTACTCCTGCTCTCACATGCACACACACACATGCACACTCTCATGCACATGTGTGCACATGAGTGGAAGGAAAACTGGACCCTGATATGGCAAACCAAAAAGTTCCAACTTTGAGGGCTGTGTTCCTGCTTCCAGCCCTGAGAGGTGGCTTAATGAGTTTCCCAGGGTGGCCTAAAATGATTAATTAAGCAGACAGCTCCCCACCCCCTCCCCAAACAACGGAAACCAAGTAACGGTCTGTTTAGGGAGGGAGCAGCAGGCCCCCCTCAACACACACACACACTCCAGGGGCGGTTGGGGACATGGTGTAAGAGCCAGGAGCCCCAGATAAGGGACGATAGCAACGGCCTGTAACGGCCATCAAGGCTCCCCCTGATTGGCAGGGCTGGGCCTAGGGAACGGCCTCCCTCTGCTCCTGGCCTCTGGCCTCCCTGTGTCTGGGCAGTGCCCACACTCAAGGGGACCCTTGGCAAAATGGTGAAGCAGGCATCATTGTCTCTGGCCTCCGTACCTCTCCAGGCACCCTACTTGTTCCCATTTCTACTATAGGCTCATTGTTGAGCACTGAGAGGGATTCTGGAGGCTGCTTGGGTGTCCAGGCCCACAGACATGGGCCACAAACATCAGGGAAAGAGGAAAAGAGAGTAGAGAGGGACCCTCTGGGGCTTCCAAAATCACCCATGTCGGGGCACCTGCTCTGTCTTTCCAGCTGTCAGGGCTCCCAGAGCCCAGCAGTGAACAGTCACTGTTAAACAAACAGGTTCTGAGCTGAGGCTTCCAGTGCTGAGGCTGCAGTGGTGAGCCGTGCTATAAAACCAGCACACAGGCCCCCGCCTGGGGATCCAGATTGGCTCTGAGGGAGTCCTGGAGTCCGGGCAATTCTTGCGCACAAGCAGGGCTGGTGCTTTGGGAGCTTCCTCCCAGGGTGTCTGTTTTTCAGGGACACCTCTGTTTTCTGCATCTGTAACCTGGACCAGCTGCTCCCCAGAACAGCCATAGATGTTTCCCTCAAAAGGTGCCCCGAGGATTCCACTGGGTGCTGAACCTGGGTCCTCTTCCACAGACAAGGGCATGCCTTCCTTCCAAGTCAGTCATGTCCGCTGGAGACAGACAAGGACAGGGACATAGATGGGATTTTGGCAGCTGTCCTGGGCCTTGTAAACAGGCCTGGTGAAGGGCACAGGGGCTCTGAAGCAGGCCCAGGCCCAGCCAGCCTGGAGGGGTGGGAGGAGGTGAAGGTGGGAGCAGGCGGGCGGGGCTGCCAACAGTGTTTGCAGTTCTAAAGCGCCCCAGGTGCTTGGGCTGGATTTCCAGCCTGGTGTTTACAGCCTCCGCAGCCACGCCACCGTCACGTCCTCCGCCTGTACACGTGCCTCTCTCGACAGATGCCCGTGTGCGCGTGTTCTGTCTGTGTGTCTGATCACACCTGTGGGTGTGGATCTCTCCCTGTCGTGCCTGGCCCTCTGAGAAAAATGACTCCGGCCTCCACTTCGTGTGAGCCTTTCCACCTCAAAACATTTGCTAAAATAAACCTGCTGAAAAAGCTTTAACAACGACTTTTTTTTTGTCCCTGGCATGGACACTAACACCAGCAGGTCTCCATGGTCAATTTAGGAAGCTTGGGAAAACATTGCTTGTAATTAAAAGTCTAGAAGGGCCTCAATTAAGGCAGTGTTTGCCCTGCCGGGCCCGTTCCCAAATCCCACTCGGCAGCATTCCTCTCTTGGCTGGAAGAGGTCTTTGATTTGAACCAAATGTTCAGCAGCCACACTGGACCGGGCCTTGGCACTGCTGCACGGCTAGCTGCTCAGGGCGCAGGCTGGCCGCTGCCCCAAGGCCTGCAACGGGAGACTTTGGGCTTTGTCCCCACCTGCTGACTTCCCAGCCTCTCTGTGATCCTGAGCTCCGACTTCTGGAGGGGCAGACCTCCCTGAGAGATGTGCGCACTGAGGCCAGCCCAGCACCCCTCACCGCTCAGGGTGGTAGAGCTCACACTAAGAATTAAAGGCCATAGGTCAGGTCTCACCAAGCATGAGGCAGCAGCAGTCAGTGCTGCAAGAAGGTGGGATTCAGGGTGCAGCAAGTGACACACCATTACCCCTTCTTACTCCACAGAGGCCACCTCCATCTGAGCAGAGGCCTGGCCTTAGCTACAGGAACTTCAGAGAGCTCCAGACAGGACCTGGCAGGGAGGGGTCGGGAAATAGCACGAGCCTCTGACCTCTTTAATCCCTAGAGATTAAAGATACGCAGCTCAGCTAACTGGGACCGGGCCCAGGGTGCCACGTTTGCCCCCCTCCTGCTGGTGAGGGTGAGGCAGCCAACGACACAAACAAGGGGGCAGAGGGCATTGCCTGCTCCCTGGAGCAAAGGCTCAGGCGCTCAACTGGGTGGGCAGGAAAGAGAAGTGCTGAGTCAGCTCGGGTGCACATGGCTTTTTCTTCCCAGGACAGGCACACACACACACACACCACCCGCTTGCACACACACTGGATTCACAACCATGCTTGCTGGCTTTCACAGATGTGTACCCATGTTCACAGGGTCCCCCCCCGCCCCCCCCCCCCACACTGTCTCTCTCTGAGTCCTCAGTACCCCAGGTCACAGTCACCCACACAAACTCACATTCCTCCACCAGCTTGCACTGACACCCATTCCCAGTCACAGCCCTGGCTACAACCGGACACGTAAACTCCATAACAAGGATTTGCAGGCCCCAGGCAGGACTCTGCAGTCTCCAGCAGCCCTGGCCCCTCTCAGTGAGGAAAGAGTCAGCACGAAGGCAGATGGTCCGGAGGGTGCTGCCGGGACCAGACCCTGAACCCTGGGGGAGTGGGGTGGAGAGTGCGGGGACATCTCAGGAGGGCAGCCGAGGTGTCCATCCCCGCCGGCCTCACCCCTGCAGCAGGGGAATGGCAAGGGAAGGGTTACAGGCTAACTAGAAAAAACAATTACTAACGGGAAAGGCAGCACATTCCAGCCCTGCTTAGCAGAGCCGCCAGGGCCGTGGGTGGTTCTTGGATTATGCATTTCCTTGAAAACAAAAAGGAGAGTTCAGGGCAGTTCAGCTGTGCCCTGAATCTCACTCCGGGGCCTTTGTCCTCAGCCCCCTCACAGCCCGCGTGCCTACACACACGCACACACAGCCCCCCTGGCCCGGCCACATGTCCACTGGGAAACCAAGAGCATGAATACCCCCCAAAGCCTGCAAGAAACGCGGGGGCAGACGACAGAAGAATTGAAGAAGGACGGGGAGAGGGGAAGGGAGTTGGGATCTCGGAACCCTTGTTGCCTGGAAGTCTCCCTTCTGCTGGTGAGGCTGTGGGAACGTTGGCTCATCCTGTCATCCGTGCTGCATGGAACCCCTACTCTGTGCCAGGCATTGTACCAGGTCTGGGGTTCCCCTTGAAGGGCTCACTGCTGGGAAAACCCGGTCCGCACATTTCCTCTGGGTGGTGTCATCTATCCATCTGTCTCAGATCCCCACAGTCTGCCTTTCCTCAAAAATCTGGTCTCCTGATAGAGTCTGATTATCATATTCATACAGAGGAGCGGGAGACTGATAAGGCTTAAAGGGAGACCCTCCCAGGCTGCTTTACTTTTTTTTTTTTTTTTCCTTTTTTACTCATGACACAGCCTCAGGAAGTTTTGACCACGTGTGCCCCTGATTTACTTTTTAACCAGGACATAGATGGTGGTGCCTCCCTGTGGAGAACAGGAAGGGGCAGCCATCTTGCCATAAACACAGGAACAGAATCTCATGGCCTCTGAGTCCAAACAACTATGTCCTATTTGTTAGCATGGACTCCTTTAAACCCTGCCAAGGCCCTGTGGGGAGGCAAGGGAAGCATTATGGTCCCCACCACAAATGGGGAAACTGAGGTTCAGAAAGAGATAAAAATCGCTCGAGTCATTGTACAGGCTGCCTCTCGCTTAGAGCTCTCTCCCTCTCTTCAGCCCCCTGAATGGCTGGCTCATCCCCGTCTTTCAGGTCTCAGCTTTAAACACTGACCCTCCAAGAAGCTCTGTGGCAACCTCTCTGAAACAGTTGGCCCCTTCTAGCCTCCCTGTTGTTTCTCCTCCAGTTCATGTCGATTTTGGGGGAAGGGGGATGAGGTCTTGCTCTGTCACCCAGGCTGGAGTGCAGTGGCGTGATCAAGGCTCACTGCATCCTTGGTCTTACGGGCTCAGGTGATCCTCCCACCTCAGCCTCATGAGTAGCTGGAAGTACATGTATGTGCCACCATCCCAGCTAATTTTTTGTTGTTATTTGTAGAGATGGGGGGGGGGTCTTTCTTTGTTGCCCAGGCTGGTCTTGAACTCCTGGCCTCAAGCGATCCTCCCACCTCGGCCTCCTAAACTGCTGGGATTACAGGCGGGAGCACACAGTAGGCACTCAATAAATATTTATGGACGCTATAAAGAACTGAATGGCTCTGTAGCTGGGGTAGGTGGAGCAGGCCTGGAATCCTTGAAGCCTTGGCCCCCACTCAGATGTGTAGCTGCCTTTGTCAAACTCCCTCCAAGATAGAGGAAAGGGGATGCTCAGAGCCTTTCTTCATGCCAGCCCTGGGCTGTACCCCAAACAGTCTAAACTTAAAAAATAATCAGATTCCACAGTTGGGCGGCATGTGGATTATGCAAGGACCAGATGCCCGGTAGACAGGGTGTGCCAGAGGCTTATACCCAATGGGACCTCAAAAGAGGGCCAACCAATGCATGCCATTTAGACATATTCACTCACTCTATTCTGTGGACATTTTCCCAGGCACTGAGCTTGGTTCTTAGATGCAGTGCCTGCCTCAGAGTGTGCCTAGACTTTTTAGGAGAGAGTCAGAGAAGCAATGCTAGTGATTCATGCTCAGACCCAGCACAGGATGAGATGATCTGGGAACTGGAATGTCAGGAACGGCTTCAGTAAGTGATCAGAGGTGGTCTGAGAGAGGGGGTGACCCGAATAAGTCTGCCAGGCACAGGGAACAGCATGTGCAAAGGAATAAGGGAGAGCCTAGTAGGCCTGGGACATGCTAGCAGTTCACTAGGCCTGGATAGAAAGTTTGAGCATGGGGAGAGGCCAGAGAAGGGGCTGGAGAAGGGATGGGCCCAGGTCACAGGGAGCAAAGTCCGCTGGCCCAAGAAGCCAGGGCTTCATAGGGTCAGCAGTAGGGAGCCTGCCAGGGCTTTAAAGAGAGGAAAGACATGAGCAGCTTAGCATTTTAGAAAGTTCTCTTGACTGAAAATGTGCAGAAAGCACAAACTAAAGCACAAAGACAAAACAAGTTCAGAGGATGTGGCTGTCGCCCAGGTGAGCAGTGATAGCTTGGACTTGGGGCCGGGGGAATGGAGATGACGGGACAGATGTAAGAAATATTTAGGAGGGAGTGAGAGAGGCTTGTGATGAACCGGCATGGGGGGAAAAGGACCAGGCTGTTGTTAAGGATGAATCCCAGGAATGTGGACAGCTCGGCTGAGTGGAGGGTGGCGGCAGGAATCCAGGGAAAGGCTGGCGTATTGGCCTTGGCCATGTACCTGGCTGGCTGTTAGGGACGTGGGTCTGGAGATGGAGGTGCTGGCCTGGAGCTCTGAAGTAGTTTGAACCCAGATGTCAGTGCTGCCTGGGGAAAGGATGAGGCGGGGAGATGGAGTGGAGTAAGCAGAGTGAACAGTGCCCTTCCCTCTCTACTAAGCCAAACCTTAGCATGCTTCAAGAACCACTCACCCCTTCCCAACCCACACCTATGTGGGACAGCATTCAGCAAAGACTGTCGGGAAGAGGGGAACTTGCGTCAAGGAGGGCAGTAGATTAGGATGGTGTATGGCCTTGGATGTGGGGAGCAAAGGTGCAGAGGCAGGATTGCGGGTGGGAGACACATTTAAGAACTTAAGGGGCCTCCCTACTCTGGGCCCAGTGTCAGCTCAGTGGCTCATTGGGAGTCCTGGGAGCAAGAACTAGATGCTTGAAATGACCCTTCCTTCTGGGGACGAACTCCAGCCTACTCCAGCACAGTGACCAGATGCTACAGGGCACTCCCGACCCCCACAGGAGCTGTTATCCCAGGCATTGCCCAGTCCAACCCAGGAAGCCGGTATCTCCAGTCTCTTGTTTCTTTCCACGGTGGGACCTCCAGGGCTGAGTGCTCAGGTGGCAGGAGTAGGACAAGTCCAGAACCAGGAACCCCGAGCTGGGCGTTGTTTCCCACTCCCTTTCGTTTCCTTGGTGTTGAAGAACGAATTTCACCTCCCTTCTCATTTTTGTCTTTGCATTTTGTAGGACACACACCACCTTATCCAGTCACGGTGGCCACAGTCCTCAGGTATCTGTCACCAGCTCTCAGCCCTTCTTTCTGAGGCACTCAAGAGTGGTCAGAAGTCCTTGGGACCTCCCTTTGCATCCAAGACCCCAGTGCATTCCCAGCTTTTTCTCAGTCTCCACACTCCAGCCCAAGCCTCTGTCCTGTCCCCAGAATTCCCTGAAGAAGGTCCAGGGAGAGGGCTGTGAATTCTCTATAAGACCAGCAGACGCTGCTGGTTGATTGCCCTTGACTCTGCTGGTGGCGGGGACATTGCTGGTGGCCAGCTGCTGGTGTTCCGCTCTGTCCCATGGGCTTGTGCCCAGCCAGCCTCAGATACCAGCAGATGGCCCCATCCCCTCTGGGATGCCCTGCCCCATTCTTCTGGCCCCCATTTCTGTTTCTCATATTCTGTCCCCTTATATCCCTCCTCAGACTGGACAGCCCCTGTGTACCTGGGATGCGGAGACTGACCCAAGCCTCAATCCTGGCCAATGAGACTGCCCATCAAGGTGGAAATCATCACCTTAATTACCAAGGCTCCCTGGCCGCCGGAGAAGAAACACAACACACAGCCTGCCTAATGTGCCAGCAGCCGAGTTGGGGAGGCCCCTGGGGAAAAGGCCTATGCTCCCCCAGCCATTCTCGGGGCCTAGAATATTCTTTGGCATGGGAGAAGTGAAGGCTCAGGGGTCCAGTGGGGAGGGCTGGGTACCAGCTCAGAAGTAGGTCTAGCCAGGGAGGTGGAGTGCCCAAGGGGCACTTAGGGGCCTGCCGAGTCACAATCATCCCTTAGGGCACGAATCTCTCGCCCGATCCGTGCACACAGCTCACCCGGGACTCACCCTCTGCCGGCAGGGTGAGGGGCCTTTGAAAGGCCTAAACCAGAGAGGTGGAGGGGCTGAAGGTGGGAGCCAGCTGGCCCCAATCCTGTTCTCTCTGGAGCTCCTCGGGCCTTAGCCCAGCCCCCAGGTGTGGCTTGTCTCCTTCTTAGAGGCTCCAATGGCCAGAGCTCCCCACTCCCACCCTACCACCTTGTCCCGGAGATGGAAGGGAACATGGGAGGGGCCCCTCACAGCCAGAGTACCTTCAAGACCATGTGGCACCACCAGACTGAAACCCAGGTCTGGTGGGCTCTGCCACTCCCCGTGCCACGCAGCGGGAAGGAGGGAGTGGGAGGACAGAAGAAAGAGTGGGCGGGTTGGGTCTGGTGGTCTGGATTGAGATGAGTTGGACTTAGTATGTGACAACTTTTCCTCTGGCCCCAACCTTATACCTTTGGTTTTCCTGCTCTGGGCCACTGTAAAATGAGGATTGGGGATGAGATGTGTGGTTTTCAAATGCTCCTCCCAGAGCCCTGGCACTCTGTGGTGGAGAATCGAAGCCATAGCAGCTCTGGTCTTAGCGTTATACACCGACCTTCACCTCTAGGGTTTCATTTGCAGAACCAGCCCGCAGTCGAGGAAACTTTGGTCACCTCTGGGCAACGTGATACCTGTGTCCTTCCTGGCCTGAACTTAGAAATGGACAGTGCCATATGTGCCGCTGGGGGAGAGGGGACAGACCCAGAAGGAGGAGCCAAAGGAACTTACTTTTTTTTTTTTTTTTGAGACAAAGTTTTGCTCTTATTGCCAAGGCTGGAGTACAATGGCGCGATCTCAGCTCACTGCAAACTCCGCCTCCAAGGTTCAAGTGATTCTCCTGCCTCAGCCTCCCGAGTAGCTGGGATTACAGGCATGCACCACCATGCTGGGCTAATTTTGTATTTTTAGTAGAGACAGGGTTTCTCCATGTTGGTCAGGCTGGTCTCGAACTCCCAACCTCAGGTGATCCACCCGCCTTGGCCTCCCAAAGTGCTGGGATTACAGGCATGAGTCACTGCGCCTGGCAGGAACTTACTTTTTAAAACTTAAATTGAGTCCAAATACATATGTCCAGGACATGGAGGGATGAGGGCCATGGGACATGGGCTTAGAATGAAGAGACCCAGAGGAAAATGTGCACCCATGTTCACTGCTACATGCCTATGTGCACACACATGTACACCTGCACACATGCACACACACCCACATGCACACCCACATAGCTGCCCCTCACAGCCCTGCCTACATGGAAGGCACCAGCTAGAGGCATTTCCATGCTTCTCCCTCTGAGCCCCACCCCACTCCCACTTACCTCCTCTCTGGACCCCTCAAGTTGACCTAGCAGAGCTCTGTCAGGAGATGAGGAAAACGTCTCTATCTGTTTTTCAAATATTTGGGTCTTGCTAAAGACCAACACATTTTTTTAAGTGTGTATAATTTGAGGGCAATTTGATCCATATGTTTCTGATTCTCTTGCACTTAAATCATCAAAATATTGATTTTTAAGAGCCATTTGATGTCGAAGGAACCTTTTTAATAAGCTTTTAAAGCTCTTTAAACCCAGAGCCTGGAGCCGGGGCCAGAGCTCAGGCTGTCCGCTGGCCAGTCGCACCCTCCCCTCCCCCTGGGTCAGGATTACTTGGAGCTGAGTCTCACTTCCCCTCTTCCTGGCCTCCCTGCCTCCCCTAGAACTACCCAGGGGTGCTGACAGAGGGGCCCAACCCCTTCTGTTCACAGACTTCTCTCACGCTGCCTCAAAGCATGCCTAAGACACAAACCAAGAGGAGCAGTCACGATCTTTACTTTTTAAAGGCTGCATAAAATTTAGTTGCATAAATGTGCCATAATGTATTTAACCAACCCCTACTGAAGGACGCTTAGGTTATTTCCCATGGTACACCTTTATGCACATTTCTGATTGTTTCCTTTGGATCCATTTCCAAAAGTAAAAATACTGCGTCAAAAAGTAGGCACAACTTATGTCTCTCCACTCACAAGTTGCCACGTTATTTTCTAAAAGAGTGCACCAATTCATACGTCCACAGTCTCCTGCCCACCTCCCCGCTCCCGCCCCATACTCTTGAATGGAATTCTCGTTATTCCTACTCGAATGGTGCCATTCCATCTGCACATGTGGAAGCTCTCTAGCACAGCAATTAAGAGGAGGCTCTGGAACAGAGAGCTTGGGTTTGAATTCCAGTTCTGCTATTTCCTAATTGGGAAAGTTGCTTATTCTGTCCGTGCCTCTGTTTTCTCATCTATAATTTGGGGTATAATAATGGCACCTACCACATAAGTTTATTGTGAGGATTAAATGAGATCATCGATATAAACTTAAACTACTTGGAAAAGCGCTTGATATACAGTTTGTGTTCAATAAATGAGAACTAGTATTGTTATCCTTTATGCTTTTTTTTCCAACCCAGGACACTCTTTGTCTTTCCTTCCCTTCTGTCTGACCAACTGTCGCTCACACATCAGGTGTCTGTTCAGATGGCCCGCCCTTGTTAGCATTCCCACAACACCCACCCCTTCGATACACTGGCGACATGTGCCATTACTCATCTTTACGCTTAGTGTCTATCTTTCCTGCCATACTGTCAGCTCCAAGAGGGCAGATTTGGGGTTTATTGAATTCCCAGAGCCTACTACAGTGCCTCGCATGCTGCAGACACCCCATAATTATGTGTTGAATTGAGCAGAACCGAATCGAATGACCTGCGTCAGCTAGGGGTCACTTTTGAACCATAATTACCAAAAATTCTATTCACCCACAAAGGACAGAGATTTGCATCTTGAGGATAATCAAAAAAATGTGTTGAGGTTCAAAAGGTGAGTCCCCAAGATGAGTACACAAATGTTTAAGGAGATGGCAGCGTCACTGGTGGTACCTCTGTGGCCAGTGTGGGTGGATGACACTGTTCTGGGGGGGAAGTCCTGCTGCCACCAACCATGAGCAAGGCCAGTCCCAGGAGCCAAAGCACACCTCATTATTCATCTTTGATTTGTTCTTTCACTTTCAGGTGCTTTTTCCTTGTCTTTCCAACAAAGGACTGTGCCTCTTCCTTTTGTGGCCCTGTGCTAGACACCATGCTGGGTGTTTGCCAAAGGAGGCATGAACAGTGCTCCTTCTTCTCGTGACGTGGAGGTCTTGGAGAACAGCCACAATTCTGCAGATGACTAGAAAGTCCCTTCTTGTCACATCCACTGCTCTACACTGGAGAAGCTCATCACTGCACACCCCGCCTCACAGGGCAGTCTGGAGATTGGTGCTGTTGTTATTCATGGCCCTTGGGTTCCCCAGAAGCTCACTAGAACTTGGACATCCCAGAGCAAGGCCTCAGGCTCCAGACAGGGTCTGAATTCCAGGAGACCAGGCAGAGAGAGCCCCTCATTTCTCTCCTCTAGCCCCCAGTGACTCCATCCTATACTCACAGGGGAGCCCGGTTCTGCCCAAAAAGTCCCATTTCCATTCAAATCAATTCAACTCAATCTCAACAATACTAGCATTGTGCAAGCCAGAGCTGGGGAGCTGGACAGACAGACACATGAAATAGGCTGTTATCAAGGTACAGGGTAAGAAGTGCTCTTAGGGAATTACAGTGACCCCTACCCCAGCAAACACCAATTTCTCGTGCTTTGATCTCCTATGCCACCTTCCGTCCATATGGTTCATTATGGAAGAGACTATGTACTGCTCACTGTCACAAGTTCATTGTTCATGGGGGTGAGTGTGCATGTGTGTTTCTGTGTGTGTTTGCATGTGTGCATACAGGCATGTGTGTGTATGTGTTTAGGATTTAAGTTCCTGGAGGGCAAAGATCATATGGTGAGTTTCCCTGGCTCTTCCACAGATCTTACACAAGGCTAGGCATAAAGCTACTATTCAATAAACACATCAATTAATGAATGAACAAACATCGAACCCTAAACTCCCCCACTCAGACAGAGATCTGGGAAGAGGGTTAGCCTGGGCGTCAGGGGTGGTGCATTTGTAATGTGGTGGGTCCTAGGGTTTATGAGCAGGTCTTGCTCTCTCTCTCTGGTCCTCAGTGTCAATCACTGTGCAGCAAAGGAGTCGAATTAGATGATCTCTAGGGTTCGCTCAGGCTCTGGAAACACTCTGTCTCCCTCCCGCAACTTGGTCTGTTCCTAATTGCCCTCCCTACTCAGCCCCTCCAGATGCAGGGCTCCTGAGACTCACAAAGGTCCCCAATCTATCTGGGGGAGGACCTTTTGTTCCCCTGCCTCGTGGGGCTCAGGGCTATTTTGTCAAAATTCTCCAGGAAAAGAGAAAAAGTGCTGAGGCTTTCGCTAAAGCCCAGTGGGCAGGTCTCTCTGAGGACAGGGATTAAGTTCGTCTCTGTTGATCTCCCCTCCAGTCAACGCTCCTGTCTGGGAACCAGCTTCGGATTTTCTAGGGTTTATCCTCCCTCATATGTTTCCATTACCTTTGCATTACCCTTACGCCATTTTTAGCATTCCCTTTGGAGTACCTTTGCAAAGCAGAATAGATCTCAAAAGAACAAAGCAAATTTTGGTCCAGGCTCATTCTAAATGAATTCCTTCTTCCTTCAACAATCCCATCTTAGGAAAGAATAGAGACCCTCCTGACTCCCAGGCCTGAGCATTTCTGCCAGACCCTCCCACCAGACCTAAAAGACCACCGCTACTGGAGAGGAGGGGGGGACAGTCTTGAAGGGCCCCAGCTTCCCTTCATCACAGCCCAGGACAGTTTCAGGCTCTGATGGAGCTGATGGTGATGGGTTTATGAATTGACCTTTTAGAGGATTATCTGGATTTGGAAGGGTCACTTAAGGGTCAGTAAGTCTGGGAGGACCAAGCCTAATTCCACAGAGAAGAGGTGGGCAGAAGGGTCTCTGTCTCCAAGTGACCCTTTCTTTCTTGAAACTGTTTGTCTACCCAGGGAAAGAGGTCCGATGCCTCAAAAGTTTCTTACTCCGCACCTCAAGCAATCTGCTTTGGGCTATGAGTTGTCATTTCTACTGAACACCACAGTAAAGGGAATGTGAGTTTTTTGTAGAGAGTAGATGATGCTTTTGAGTAATTTGTGTGGTTTTTTAAATGCAGGTTTTTAAAATCCTAATGTTCTGAAATGGGAGAAACACTGATGAGTTAAAAATAACTCTTTGGAGTTCATTACCAATTGGAGGTTTTAGGTTGTTGATTGATTAGGGGAATGTTGATAACAAGATTGGCCTATTGTATGAATCTCTTACAGTATTTGGCTATATCTGCTTCTAATAGGGCAGAGTGTAGGATCAGAGATGATGTTCCTAGATATTTGCGTAGGTGTGTTACAACTCATAAGGAGAGAGCTGATGAATTCCCAAAGGTGTTGATTTTACTGTCACCAAGATTTAGGGCAGGACTTTGGACCCGGGAAATTCGAGTGCTTTAGAAAGTTTGGCTAGCTTTAACTTGAGAATTCTATTTATCCTTTCTGTTTTTGTCTGAAGATGGGGAGGCGGTATAGACAGAAGAAATTTTGAGTAAACATGAATGTCTTGCAGAGCTCTTTAATGACTGTCTCAGTAAAATAAGGACACTTATCCCTGGATCAGTAGATTAGGACTTCCCTAGTAGGAAACACAAAGTTTAATGGCTTTTTTTTTTTTATGCTCTTCAACAAAGAAAGGCTTCAACACATTTGAAAACAAACATGCAAACAAAAACAAAAACTAGAGAACGTGTTCATATTTCATCACAGAGGATAACTGTATAAAATTCATTTGGAGGTTTCCAAATGGGCCTTGAGGTCTTGATTCTCATCCATGCCCCACCTTTACTATTTTGCCAGAATTATATTGCTTGCGGGTGAGGTGCCCTAGACAGGGCTCAGAAAACTATAGGCCACAGGCCAATTCTGAGCCGTAGTGTTTTTTTGTAAATAAAGTTTTGTTGGAACGCAGCCATGCCCATCTGTTTATGTACCATCTATTGCTGCTTTTACACCATAATGGCAGAGTTCAATAGTTTGCTACAGAGATTATATGGCCCCAAACACCTAAAGTATTGACTAAACTCACCCTTTATAGAAAAGGTTTATCAACCTCTGGTCCAAGATATCTCTAAGATGGAAAATTCTGGTCATATTACAAGTTCCTTAATGTGGTCACTGTAATTCCAGACTATTCTCAATGGAGTTGTGCTGTTTTGTGGGATATGCTCGAGAATTTGTGTTACAATGAGACTCGTTCAAAGAGTGGGCATCCAGACTGTGGAGGGGTGGACTTGGACTGAGATGACCCCATGTCAGTTGGCAGTAGTCAGCCAAGTGTGTTTCTTCTGTACCTCCTGTCTTGGGCTCCCAACAAGAGGTTGGCTACCTCCGCCTGCTGTTCCCAGCAAAATGAGTTTTTGAGATTCTGTCTCCCAAATTAACTCTCAGGAAAACAAAGTCAGAATGGAGGGAAAACAGAGTTTGTAACATTTTCAGATGGTGACCCAAGGTAAAGCTCATCTTCTGAAGGCCACCAGTCTAGCAAGACCTGAAACTTGTCATCCTTGGGGCTGGTTTGGGCCATGGACTTATTGACACTCATCTGTTGACAATTCTGTGATAATTTCCCACCCCGTAGACAAATGAAGTTCATGACGAAACAGAAGATATAAGTGAGGTTAGATGAATAACACGTAAATTGTGGAAAGCCCTTGCTCAAAGAAAGCTGTTAGGATAAAAGTAAAACTGACTTTTACTTATTTACTATAGCAAGGGAGAACACTAAACCGACGATTCTTCAATAGTATCTTCTTAGGAGAAATTAGTGCATTTCATTTTATTTCTATGTGTTGAGTTCAGAAGTTTTTAGGGCAGGATATCAGAAGCAGGGAAAGAACTTAGACTGGTTGATTTCTTAAGGCAAGGGTCGATATATGAGGGGCAAGTTTCTAAGCAAAAAAAGGAAGTTTGATGTGAGTCACAACATTCTGCAGTGATGCAAAACTGATAAGGCACTTGTTCTGGTTCTCACTCCCCAGTCCTTCTACAGGAATAACAACTGTCACTTGTTGGGCCAGGCACTGTGGATGATATATCTCTGTGTACCTCTGTGCCAGACAGTGTTCACACCCCCTATTTAAATCTCACAATGACCCTGTACGTTGGCATTATTTTTGTTTTCCCTTTGACAGAAGTGGAAATTGAGGCATTTTCCCAAAATGTGGCAGCTAATAAGTGCCAGAGCCAAAGACAGCTCTTCTCTCTCATTAGTATCTCGTTGGCGCTCCTGCGGTGGGGCCCATAACACTGCCACCCTCATTCCCAGGCATTGTCTGCTTCTGTGTGGTTTTCAAGTACCAGAGGTGTGCCCTCCAAATGTACCTAGTAGTCACACATTTTCATTCTCAGAAGGCCTCTTCTCATTTCTCTCCTTCTGTGTAGGTCAATATTAAGAGATAAAGCCATGTAAATGACCAATAATCATTAAATAATCAGTAAATGGTGCTCAATTTCATTAGTAATACAAATGAAAACCAAACCATAACGAAACACCATTACACACCCACTGGATAGAATAGACAAAATTAAAAACACTGATAATATCAAGTGTTGGCAAGAATTTGGAACAACCGGAACTCTTACATATTGGTGAGAGTGTAAATTAATAGAACCACTTTGGAAACTGCTTGCCAGTTTCTACTAAAACTAAATATACACCTTCCCTGTTATCCAGTATTTCACTCCCAAATATATATCCAACAAAATGATGTCCATATTTAAAATGCTTATGGTAGCACTATTTATAATAGCTACAAACTGCAAATTTTCCAAAATTCCCATCAACAGTAAAATAGATAAATTACAGTACATTCATAAAATGGAATACTATACATCGATGAGAATGAATGAACCACAACTCACACAACAACATGGATGAATCTCACAAACATAATTTTGTTTCTTGTGTGTTTGCTTGTTTGTTTTTGAGATGGAGTCTCACTCTGTTGCCCAGGCTGGAGTGCAGTGGTGTGATCTCAGCTCACTGCAACCTCTGCCTCCCAGGTTCAAGCAATTCTCCTGCCTCAGCCTCCCGAGTAGCTGGGACTACAGGCATGTGCCACCATGATCGGCTAATTTTCATATTTTTAATAGAGACAGGGTTTCACCATGTTGGCCAGGCTGGTCTCGAACTCCTGACCTCAAGTGATATGCATACTTTGGCCTCCCAAAGTGCTGGGATTATAGGCGTAAGCCACCATGCTCAGCCCATAATTTTGAGCAAAGAATTCACACACAAGAATATATGCTGTATGGTTCCGTTTATATAAAGTACCAAAACAGCCAAAATTGTTTTAATCAGGATAAGGGTTACCCCCAGCTAGGGGAATGGAAGGACTAGGAGTCAAGAAAGGGGCTTCTAGGGTACTGGTAATATTCTGTTTCTCAAGCTGGGTGCTGAACACAAGTGTGTTCCTATTATGAAAGTTAATTGAGCTGTACTCTTATAATTTGTGTACTGTTTCTAAATGCATATTATACTTTATTAATACAAGTTTTACCAAGATAAAGGCAGATGGTCTCTCCTTTCCGTCCTATTTCATTCCTACCCAATCAAGTCCATTTTCAAGAGAAAGGGGTTACAGATCCAGAGGGCGTGTGTCTGAAATGCCATGCTCATCTGTCCCTATGATGAAGGTTCCTGGTGTCTGAACTGCTCCATCCAGCCCCGTATATGCTCTGCAGTGCGCCCCTTCGTCCTGCACTGATTATTTGGGCTCTGGCTGGGTTGAATTTTAGCCTCTTGTTTTTGGGGTTTGGCAAGGGTATATTCTTCTAGGTTAATAATGTCAGAGATGGGGGAGGAGGGGGGTTGTGGATTTTTACTGTAGGAAGCTTCTGAAGAGAAATGATTGCATTTGTCTATTGATTAGTTACTATGTCCTTCAAGCATGGATTAATTAACACCTTAGGGTAGTTATGTTAAGCTAGAATATTAAATGTAGTCCATATATGCTTTGCAGTGCGCCCATTTGTCCTGCACCATGAAGGTAATAGAAAGGAAGTAACAGGGTTTATAATCAGACAGACCCCAGCTCTGCCACTGACCTACTATAGGACATTGAGCAGACCACTCAATCTCTCCAAGCCCCTATTCCCTGTCCTCAAACAAAACGATGGCATATGCTGTTTGTTGCCTGCCCAAATACCCTTCCTTCCCTGCTCTTCACTTCCCACCAGGGCTGAGCACGCCAGCTGTGTGACTTCCCAGCCTCCCCTGTCGCTATAGCATGTGCATGTGGCCCTTCAAAACAAAACATTGGAGATGGGAGCGCAAAAGCATGGGAGGGCACTTGCGGTCTTGGTGACATTGTGTGTCAGGCCTGGACCCCGACCTCTGGACAAATACAGTTGGGGAGAGGCCTTGGGTGACTTCTCTTAGGGGTCTTAGGGGTTTGGCTTCTCAATTCCTCCCACCAGGATAGAGGAGAGCTCTTTCCAAGCTGCAAGCCAAGTCTTGAGGGGAGATTAGAAATCAGGCATATTGGATCCAACTATTAGTGGTTCAGAAGTACCTTCTTATGTCAGATTCAACAAGTATTTGTTCAGTGGCTATGAGTGCCAGCTACCACGCTATGTGCTGGGAACACAGCAGTAGATGAGGGAGATAGGATCCTTGCCTATCTATTAATAACAGTCACAGCAGATTAAGCAAACTTGAACATTGCCAGTTTTTCAAATCACTGCAAGCATATTCTCAAGTCTGTATTTTGAAACCCAACAAATTCCAAGGACAGTTCTAGGGCCTTTGGCTTGAGGTTGCCAGAGAACTGTTTTGAGTGAAAAGGTATTTATTGAGCCTCTACATGTAAGATGTGAGTATAGAAACAGAGCGGGTGGGTTTTTGCCCTTCAAAAAACTTAAATCCTGAAGTGGTTGCTATATGACAAATAGTTGATCTGAGTAGCATAAGGTATGTTCCAGAAACCACAGGGAGGTCTAGAGCAGTCGTGTCAGCTTTGGGGAGGAGGTGACCCTAAAGGTGGTAGGTAGGATTCTCTCAGACAGGAAGGACAGAAGATGGCCCCTGAAACCAAGCGAAGGCACTGCCTAAGTGGTGCAGAACACAAGCTGAGGATGGGGCTAGGAGGTGAATCGGGCCAGAGAGGTAGTTTGTAGCCTGATCTGGAAGAACCTCAACTACCAGGCCAAGGAAGCAGGACCACATCCTACGAGCAAAGGAAGATTTCAGGTAAAGAAGCAATATGACAGAGTGGGTGCTGTGGGAAGACGAGTCTGATATCTGTGGAAGAGATGATTTAGAGAAGACGCTGGCAGCACCAGCTGGAAGCCTGAGCAGCTTCAGAGCTTTCAGAGAGGGCATATTACTCTCTGCTTTTACTCCTGGCTCGGTTGCCCTGCCGAGTGTCTGTTGCAGTGTTGTGTGGAAGAACACTGATTGCCCCCCAATATCCATTTAACCCTTTCTTCTTTCTCACAAAATCCTGAATTTGTTTGGGACAGCAAGCTTCTCTGTTAAAAATATTCACCTTTCAAGTTGAATTATGAAATTTTAAAAAATATTCGCAGCCCCCAAATCTAGCTAGGATGTCCATGTAACCCATTTCTGGCCAATGAGGTATATAAATAATTTTACAGTGGGGCTTCTGGAAAGGTCTTGTTTTCTTGGTAAAAAGACAGAATGGGCTGGCCCAGACTTCTTTCCTCACCTTCTTCCTCCAGCCTGGAACTCAGATGTGATACCTGAAAGTAATGCAGCCATTTGTAACCATGAGAACAAAAGCTTAAGTCAAGAATGGCAGAACAGGGAGGCAGCAAGTGTCTTGATTTTTTATTTATTTTTATTTTTTTATTTTTGAGATGGAGTTTCACTCTTGTTGCCCAGGCTGGAGTGCAGTGGCAAAATCTCGGCCCACAGCAACCTCCGCCCCCTGGGTTCCAGCGATTCTCATGCCTCAGCCTCCCAAGTAGCTGGGATTACAGGCACACACCACCACGCCCAGCTTATTGTGCATTTTTAGTAGAGACAGGGTTTCACCATGTTGGTCAGGCTGGTCTCGAACTCCTGACCTCAGGTGATCCGCCTGCCTCGGCCTCCCAAAGTGCTGGGATTACAGGCATGAGCCACTGCGTCCGGCCAAGTCTTGATTCTTAATGAGCAACTGCACCCAACTGGACTGCCTATACCCAGGCTTCCAACTATGGGACAAAAATAACCCCTTACTTAAAGTTTCTCTTAAGTAGCCAAATGTAACTCCTAACTGATCTACATGGAAACCTTGAATGCCTCAGTTTTCTTCTTTCCATGAGCCCACAGCTGGTGCAGGAATGGGTGATGCATCTGCTGTGTGCTTTTCAGAAGCTGCCTACAAGAACAGCAGAAGAGGCCCTCAGTCTGTTCTTCCCGCCTTGGTCCCAACTCCCTCAGCCTTGCAGGGCCTCCTTGGCTTGTCTGGATCCTCCTGGGACCAGAGGACAATGCTAGCTGAGACAACCTAGCATACAAGATCCCAGGCTGTGAATCTAAGAGAAGGGTGCTAGACCAGCAGTCAGGAATCCTGGGATCCCAACCCATCTCTGCCATGAATCATGGCATGACCTCAACCCAGTCATTCTCCATCCCCCTAGGTTTCAGTCACCCCATCTTTGAAAAGAGGAGATTCAGCTAGGTCTGTAGTTTTCAAACTATATAAATTAGTTTGCATTCAGCTAAAGATAGCAAAAGCAAGCGGGCAGATTTGCATTCAGCTAAAAATAGCAAAAGCAAGCGGGCAGACAAAATTAAACAACCAAAACCATAAAAGGACACACAGAGAGAAACAAAAACCAAAAATAGCATAACAGTTTAAACAACAAAGAAATTTATCATTGGAGGTAACAAGAAGTCCAGAGACACTTCGGAAATGGTTTGGGTAGCTGCTTCCCAAGGTCATCAGGCACTCTGCAGTTCTCCATGGATTCTGGCTTCCTTCTTGGGCACAGGCTGGCTCCGACAGCACCAGGCACAATAGCAGTCAAGGAAGAAGAGAATCCATCTTTTTGTGTTCCTTTTTTTAGAAACAGGGTCTCACTCTGTTGCCCGAGCCAGAGTGCATGGTATGAACACAGCTCATTGCAGCCTCAACCTCCTGGGCTCAAGTGATTCTCTTACCTCAGCTGCCTGAGTAGCTGGGACCACAGCTCCTCAGGGGTGCACCACCACACCTGGCTAATTTTTAAGATTTTTGTGGAGACAAGGTTGCCATGTTGCCCAGGCTGGTGTTGAACTCCTGGGCTCAAGCCATCCTACCACCTTGGCCTCCCAAAGTGCCAGGATTACAAGTGTAAGCCACCAAGCCTGGCCTGTGTTCCATTTTTAAGAGCAAGAAACCTTTCCCATGAGCCCCTAGCAGACTTCTCTTTACCTCCACTGGCCAGAAGTGCCTATTCCTAAACCAATCACTGAACAGGAAAGTGAGATCACTGTCTGGTGTGAACATATTTTGGAGAGCCAACAGCAAAGGAGGCTTCCTTTCTAAAGAAATACCACACGCCCCATGACAGAGAGCAGAGAAAAGCAAAACCCTTTGGACTGAAGATGGGGAGGAGACTGGAGCCCACCCCTGGATTCCTCAAGGTCCCAGTCACAGGAGTTCCAAAACTGCTGGACTTGATCTCTGAGACACCTCCCTGCTCTACTACCCTATGCTTCTAAGATTAATGGCTCTGGCAGAACAGGGTCAATATGAAAAGAAAAACTAACCACATCTACTGAGGTCACCCCGAAAACGGGGCCAGTCAATAGGCCTGCTATAGATACAGGAACTACATGGATTGTCTGTACTCTGCTCATAATAACAACATGCACACACACACGTTTTCTGCTTTCCAGGATCTCGGACACATACAATCTCATCCAGTCTAAGAAGAAGTCCTATAAATAGCATGAGGCCCATATGTCTACATTTTAGAGATGGGGAAACCAAGGCACAAGACAAGGAGGTATTTGCTCCAGAAAACTAGGGCCTGGTAGAGCCTAGCCTGGACTATCAGCTGCCAATTTGGCCTAAGGACAAGCAACACTTCTGGGAAACTGAGGGTGCCTTTATCCTAGCTGTGACAGGGAAGCCCCTGGTCAGGGTTTATGAAGCCACGGGTTGCTAGCTGGGTGACTTGAGCTTCTCAATTTCTCTTAGCCTCACTCCCCTCCTCTGTAGTGAGGTTACTCAGAGGACATCCCTCTCGGGGCCACTGGGAGGACTGGGGAACCCTTTGAAGGCCCCTGGGTTGTTTAAAAGACTGTGAAGTCATCTTGGCTGAGGGTCCAGACACCTTAGGGAGGGCAAACTCTGTTCCTTTACCTCCAGACTGTACCCGAAGGAAGACTGAGCCCAAAACATGGGCCTGCTACCCTGTGCCTGGCCACCGCCTCCACCCTGGGGCAGCTGAGGCTGTAGCCTGACCAGGCACCTCCCCCACTCCCTCGAGGCAGGCGGCTGCTAATGGCTCTCCCCACAAGCTGGTTCGTTAAAGATTTGTTCTGTGGAGTTGTAATCAAAATAAACAGACGGGCCTGAAAGCCAGGGAACTAGAAACCAATTAAGAGGGAATGGAGATGGAAGGAGGGAGTGGTGGGGGCAGGAGGAGAAAAGAGGCCAGGGCTTTCCAAAGACTCAGTTCCCATGGCAGCCAGCTTCCAAAATAGTCTGGGAATGAAAAATAATGAAAACCACCTCGGAGAGAAAAGCGATCCTGGCAGGAGAGTCCCGACCTTGGGATTGGCTAAATCCCCTTGCTCACAGCTCCCAGAGGGCACCTGGGTGGGTCAGGGCACTGATGACCAGTCATTCCCCGGCTCCATCCAAGGGGGTGACCCCAGTCATTCCCCGGTTCCATCCAAGGTAGTGAACGGGTAGCCCTTCTGCAGAACCTCTGCTTGGACTTTGAGCCACATTCCAGCCCCGCCCCACAGGCCCAGGAAGACCAGGGAAATGTGATGGGGGTGAGGGCAGGGGACTAAGAGATGCGGTGGGGACGAGGCTGAAAGAGAATGTTCAGGACACCCAGAGGCTTACATGGGGTCCAAGGTAGGATCCCTAGTCCAGTTGCAGAGGTCTTCCTGGAGGAAGTGACATTCAAACTGAGATCTGAAGAATGAGTAGGAGCTGGTCAGAAAATGAACAGAAGCAATGGGGCTTCAGGACGAGAGCACAGACATTGCAAAGGCCCAGGGAGCAAGAGAGCAGGAGAGAGAGAAGCCAGAAGTTCAGCAGGGCCGGCAGTTATTGAGCTGGACAAACTCTGTGCCAAGCTCAGTGCTCTCTTAGGTACTGAATCCTGACAGGCAGAATCCCCTGGCAGGCTAAGGCTCAAAGATCTCAAGGTCGGGGAGCCAGGATCCCAGCATGAATCTGTGGACCCTGCACCCACCTTCTTTCCCCTCTGCCCGGAGCTGAACTTTCTGGGGCACCCCAGTTCCCTGACCCTTCCCTTGTCCTGGTGACCCAGGAGCCCAGCACGGCCGAATTTCTAGCAGTCATTTCTGGTGCTATCTCGGAGGAGGCCCTGCTGCCCACCAGGAGGCATCGCCCGTTAACCATCTCCAGACCCCCTTGTGGTCTGGTTTCTGTTTCATTGGTGAGGCAACAGGAAAACTGAGAGCCTATTAAGTTGACTCGCAGATGCTGAAATGGAATCACAGCCAAAATTACGTTAACCCTTTCACACCCCCTCCTCCACCCGCCTTCCAGGGCCACAGCAATCAGAGCATTGAAACACATGACCACTTGGGAGAAGCGACCACCTCGGCCCCAGGGTATGGGCTCCTAGATCCAGAGCAGCACCTGGCCTCCCCAGGCAGGGCTGATGGGTCAGGCATCCATCCTGTGCAGGTGCAAGTCACGGTGCTGGTGACCAAGGAGCGCCCACCCAGCAGCCCTGCTAAATGGAAGGGCTCATAGCTGGGAAGCAGGACTGTGCAAACCAGAGCCGGCTCTTCCAAACAGGGAAGAGGTCATGTGAAAGCTGCAGGGCTAAGCTGCCCAGTGGGGGTTCTCAGGGCACTGATCTTTCACTCTCATTCCAGGAAGTCAAGCCATCGCCAACTGGGAGCCCACTGGAAATGGGGTGGCCCTGAGAAGGCAAAAAACACAGCCATTGTCTCTTAACTTAGTGTCCCCTGAAGGCCCTGCACAGAAAAGGATAATATGGACCAAGGAAAGAGCACTGGACTGGGAGTCCATCCAGAAGGGAGCAGGGCATTTGTCCCGTCCTCGTGGCAGGGCAGAATGAGCACAGGCTTTGTAGTTAGATTCCCTTGAGCATCAACCTTATTTCTCCATCTGGGAGCTGTGTGACCCTGGGTCATTACTCCTCCCCGAGCCTCAGTTGCCTCAGCAATAAATGGATATAATATAGACTGCCTCATAGGATCTATATCAGGATGAAATAAGGTGCCAGAGTGCCCAGAGCAAGTTGGGCACATAAAAGGAACTCCCTTGCCTCCAGGCCACAGCTTCAACTGTAAAATGGGCTGACGACCATCCTGAGTTAAGTGTGTCTAGCACTTGAGAGACTGCACAGGGCTGCAGATACGTTCAAGGGGTCTCTGGCTGGGGAAGACACTGAGACGTTATTCCCTTTCCAGCCTTCTTTGCCCTTGGCCTTCCTCTCACCTGCCATCAGACAGAGGCCTCCCTCACTCTGCATAGCCTCCTGGGTGGCTGTGAGGGCTCCGTGGCCACAGAGATAAAAGAACATTTCTTGTGTACCTACTCAAGGCAATTATCAGAAACTGGAATTATTATACCCCCTGCCCAACCAGCTTACAGTTGAAGGAAATGCAGTTCAGGCACAGAAGGTGACTCACCTGGAGTCACATGGTTTCTAAGCGCTTGGGTTTAGAATCCCAGGCCTGTCTGACTCCAAGGCCCATGTTCCTGCCTCTGCCCCACTCCACATCCCCAGTTCACCAGCAGCATAACAGCCCGGGGAACCTGAGACCTGAACTGCCCAAATGCTGGGACTATCCTGGGGTGGCCTCCCCTCCTGTGGGTGCTGAGACAGTGGCCACCACTCCACCATCGGGAGAGACGGACACTCCAAACTACCACCAGCTCTCTCGCTGGCCAAGGACCACCAGGAATGAGTGGATGGGATGGGAAACAGGCAGGAGGAGGTGATGCTCAGGCCTGGGTGTGAATCTGGGCTCAGCTGTGTTGACTTGCACACGTTTCCTCACCCCCTCTGGCTCTCTGTGACCTCGTCTGTAGATCCTGGAGAGGAAGAACACTGTCCTATCTCGCACGCTGTTGGGAGATTTAAATGAGATGACTGATGGGTGTTGAAATGATCAAGCCTTGTTGTCACTGGTAATTAGCACACTCGTTATTTGTTTGTGTTTCTAAGCAGCAGATTCGCTAAGTGGGTTAAACCGCTTCTCAGTCCCAGCTGCTCAAGTGTCCTGTTGACACTGGTCCTGCTTTGTTCACAGACAGCAAAGGTGAATCCATGCCCTGCACAGTTGGAACAGCCCATACCCCAGGGGAGCCCGCATGGGGCTCAGACTGTTCACCTATTGCGCTGGTTTTGTTGGCCCTAAGGCCAACCAATCAATGGGAGGCAAGTACAGCAGGCATTCTTCCTCCCCTGGGTTCTCAGAAATGCATAAACCGACACATGAGACTCACAGCCGCAAAGCCTGGCGTATTTGCGGGTGGCTTACTATGTGCCAGGCACTTTGCTCCTCTACAGATAGAACACTGGGAGCTTCTCACGGCAGCCCTGCCGATCGGGGTGGCTCCTTCCCCCTCCCCTCCACTCCCTTCCTTCCTTCCCTCTCTGCCTCCTTCCTTCCTTCTCCCAGCTTTCCACCTTTGATTCCAAAAGTCAGTCCCAGGACAGTGGCAGGGGCAGCAGGATTGCTGGCCCTCAGGGTACCTGTCTAGGGCAGGAGGGAAGGGCCCTGGGAAGTTAGGATCATGGCCCGGCTAAGAGGACCCTGGGGACCTGACTTAGGCAGAGTAGTAAAAGTCCCAAATTTGACACCTCCAAAAATTAATGCCAGAGGCTCCCTCAGCAAAGCCTGGGGCACAGTAAGAGCACCATCAAGGAGCATCAAATGAAACTGATCAGGAACTCGAGGAACATCGCTTCCTCCAACGCCTGAGAAAACAGGAGGCGAAGCCAGGCCAGGTCTTAAGGAAGGATTGAGAGAACCAGGGAGCCCAGAACAGCCAAGAGAAGGACTCTGGCCCTGAAGGATCTGGGTTCAGGGGCTGAAAAGAAGCCCTCAGTGCTGGGAGGTGGGGCTCTACTGAAGTAGTATCTCGTGAGCTCTTTTCCGTGGCGCCTCGGAGGCGTTCAGCTGCTTCAAGATGAAGCTGAACATCTTCCCAGCCACTGGCTGCCAGAAACTCATTGAAGTGGACGATGAACGCAAACTTCGTACTTTTTATGAGAAGCGTATGGCCACAGAAGTTGCTGCTGACGCTCTGGTGAAGAATGGAAGGGTCATGTGGTCCGAATCAGTGGCGGGAACGACAAACAAGGTTTCCCCATGAAGCAGGTGTCTTGACCCATGGCCGTGTCCGCCTGCTGCTGAGTAAGGGGCATTCCTGTTACCGACCAAGGAGAACGGGAGAAAGAAAGAGAAAATCAGTTCGTGGTTGCATTGTGGATGCCAATCTGAGCGTTCTCAACTTGGTTATTGTAAAAAAAGGAGAGAAGGATATTCCTGGACTGACTGATACTACAGTGCCTCGCCGCCTGGGCCCCAAAAGAGCTAGCAGAATCCGCAAACTTTTCAATCTCTCTAAAGAAGATGACGTCCGCCAGTATGTTGTGAGAAAGCCCTTAAACAAAGAAGGTAAGAAACCTAGGACCAAAGCACCCAAGATTCAGCGTCTTGTTACTCCACGTGTCTTGCAGCACAAACGGCGGCGTATTGCTCTGAAGAAGCAGCGTACTAAGAAAAACAAGCAAGAGGCTGCAGAATATGCTAAACTTTTGGCCAAAAGAATGAAGGAGGCTAAGGAGAAGCGCCAGGAACAAATTGCGAAGAGACACAGACTTTCCTCTCTGCGAGCTTCTACTTCTAAGTCTGAATCCAGTCAGAAATAACTTTTTGAGTAACAAATAAATAAGATCAGACTCGGAAAAAAAAAAAAAAAAAAAAAAAAACTAGCCAGGCAATGTGGTGGGCGCCTGTAGTCCCAGCTACTCGGGAGGCTGAGGCAGGAGAATGGCGTAAGCCTGGGAGGCGGAGCTTGCAGTGAGCTGAGATCCGGCCACTGCACTCCAGCCTGGGCAACAGAGCCAGATTCCATCTCAAAAAAAAAAAAGAAAAAAAAAAAAAAGAACCTGAAGGGTTTTTGTTGTTGTTGTTGTTAATAGAGACAGGGTCTCCCTCTGTCACCCAGGCTGGAGTGCAGTGATACAATCATAGCTTACTGAAGCCTCAAACTCCTGGACTCAAGCAATCCTCCAGCCTCAGCCTCCTGAGTAGCTGGGACTACAGGTAGTTCCTATCACACCCAGTTAATTTTTTTTTTTTTTTTTTAGGATTTATTTATTTTTGAGATGGAGTTTCGTTCTTGTTGCCCAGGCTGGAGTGCAGTGGCACTATCTCGGTTCACTGCAACCTCTGCCTCCTGCATTCAAGCAATTCTGCTTCAGCCTCCAAGTAGCTGGGATTACAGGCATGTGCCACCATGCCCAGCTAATTTTGTATTTTTAGTAGAGACGGGGTTTCTCCATGTTGGTCAGGCTGGTCTTGAACTCCCGACTGCAGGTGATCCACCTGCTTCGGCCTCCGAAAGTGCTGGGATTACAGGTGTGAGCTACCGCACACAGCCCACACCCAGCTGATTTTTTAAAAAAATTTTTGTAGAGATAGGTTCTCACTATGTTGTCCAGGCTTAGGAACCTGAAGTTTAGAGATGAGTAGCAAATCCATCTCATGGTACTCACCTCTAGACTTGCTCAAAAATACTTGAGGAATAACCAGGTCTGGGTCACATAGTGTCCTTGTCAGGGCCATAAGGCTGCAAAGAACCTATGTGCTTATTGTTTAACAGGACAAAAATTGTTAACCAGAGATTACCCCAAGCCTTTTTCTCCCTTCCTGCTACGGGAGCTCTGACTGGTGCACACCTTCCCTTCACTCTTTGCCCTTGAAGAGTGCCTGTCTTGCAACGTGGTTCTTTGGAACAGAAATGCAAACTTGGAAGCGAAAGGGAAAGGGGAGGAAGATCAGAGAGGTGCTAGGCTAGTGCTGGGGATGGCTCTGAGGTGGGAGGAGAAAGAATTGTGCCAGGGAGGCACAGAGGCTGATAGAGAAATGGGGGGGTGAACTAAGAGGTCTCCATGTGGTCCGCTATCCCCCTTTGGGACTGCAAAACACAAGGAAAGAACTGAAGTTATAATGACATAAGATTTGGTTTCTCAGCTCTGTTCTTTTGAAGCAACACCACTGAGAGAAGGGACCACGTGAGTCACAGCTTTCTAGGCATTCCATTTGTAAGGATGTGTGTGGCAAGAAATGGAAACTGGAACTGAGGCAAAGCAGAGACCAGCCTTTTCCTCACAGCATCTTTGCCTTGCTTTGTGTGCTTGATCTTGGACTTGCAGCCCCCAGAACTGTGAGAAGTACGTGTCTGTTGTTTCTAAGCCACTCCATCTACGATATTCTGTTCCGGCAGTCCAAACTAAGACAGGAGCCCCAGCCTTGCCCAGAGTGAGAGAGGTACTCTCCCCTTCCTTCTGCCAGCTGTCAGATCCCACAGGGGTGAACTGGAAATTCCATCCTTCTATTTTGTAAGTACCTTCAAACTATAAAAAGCATTTTGCAAGCACCTTCAAAAGGTTTTTAAAACTTTCCAAAAAGAAATTTAAATGTGGTCAAATGATTTTTTGATCCAGGAAACATGCACAATGGGACTTTTAAGAAAGGGTCTCTTGGTGTCCCCTTCTTTGATTTTAAGGAAGAGAAAGTGCTCTTTCCCCCCTGCCCATTGGAAGGGAAGACATGGTTTTCCTCTGTATGAGAGCTGCACACTCCCCCAAACACCACCAACTTTTAGCTCTCTCCATCTTCTTATATTGACCAGAAAGGCAGAACTTCCATCCAGAGGCCCTGGCAACAGTGAACAGTGCCATGTGTACCCAAGGTGAACATCTTGCATGCAGGGGATGGTGCCTGAGACAGGGCTGCCAACCGAGTGTGCAGGGCAGATGTATCTTCCCAAGGAGGTATGCACTGAACTCTGCTGGCATTTTAAGCTGGTAGGCCAATGGTTTCTTCCTGTCTGGACAGAATGTGCCTTCATGAAGGGCTGTGGATAACTGTGATCACATGAAACTGTCAGACGAGCTGATCTGGACAACCTAGGGGCAGATCAGAGTGAATTATTGTGCTTTACAGTACTTTTGAAGAAAGGCAGTTTTACGACTTTCAAGTAGATACAGTAAATGGGAACCAGGTGTGACCAGCAGAGGCCCTTGGGGAACTGCTTCGAGGACCAGCTAAGAATCAGCTATAACCAGCAAAGCAGTTGTTTATCTGTGAATAAGCGAGCTTCACATGTGTTTTAAAATGTCTTGTTTGAATGTCTCTCCTGACACCATTTTCTCACTACCTTTTTTGTACTTCCATGAAGAAAGGGTTGGCTCAACAAAGGCTAACATCCCCCCAGCCATATCCAAATTATTACAAACCTCAAACGCCCACTTCCCCACAATCAAAGATGTTTGCCTGAGTTGGCAACTCATGAGGAAGCTTGCATTTTACAGCAGGAAGAAGGGGTTAGCCAAACTTTCCACATGGAGACAACCTTGATCCCAGCCCAAACCCATCTCATGGTACTCATCTCCAGACTTGCTCAAAATTAGTTGAGGAACTTAACTGAGTTTAAATACTCAAGGGAGAAAGAGGGAAAGTTGAAGCCTCCCTGGTGAACTTGGACCTGGTATAGGGTTTTAAATAGTGATGCTTATCCAGTGACTACTGTGTACCTGCCCCCATGGAGGATGCTCTGATGAAAAAGTCATGGTACATGTCCTCCAAGAAAATTGAATCTTGTGGATTTCAAATGGTGAGAGGGGACAAACAATGCATACAAACAATGGCACAAGGCAAAGTGAAGGTAATGCAATGAGGTAGAAATAAACAGCACTCCACAGTGGGGCAAGAGAATATTATTACTTCCAGCCAGAGAACCACAGGAGACTCTATGAGGGAGATCACCTGCGGTTGTAGATGTGCATCCTACCACCCAGCAATTCCACTTCTAGATCTATATGGTAGAAACTCCTGCAGGCAAACTCAAGGAAATATACACAAAGACAATGCAGCTTTTGAGGTAATGTCAAAAAATTAGAAATAATCCAAATATCTACTAATAGATAAAAGGATGAATAAATTGAGATATTTTCATAAAATGAAATACTATACCTAGGTTGAAGTGAACATACTAGAGCTCGATGTACCTACATGGAAAAACCTAGATAATCATTTTGGTCAACAATTAAAAAAAAATGCAGAATATTTACAAAGATGGCATTATGTAAATTTTAAACTTATGAATTGACATACTCCTTATGTGAAAAATGCATCGGTACATGGGGAAAAAGATACCCACTCACTTCAGAATATTGATCACCTTTGGGGTCAGAAGGAGGGGTATGAGATAAGGAAGGAGCATAAAGGGGACCTCAATTATACCATTATTTCCTTTAAAATTTTAAATTAAATGTGATTAAATATAAACATTCTTAAAGCTAGGAAGTAGGCAGATGGGCTTTTGTTATATGATTATTTCTCTGTATGTTTGAAATACAGTCATTCATTAAGAAAATGAAGTCTTTCATTCTTCTAGAGATACTGAGTAAAATATTACATCTTTTTAAATGCACAGCTGGATTTCAAGAAAGTAAAGAGAATTATTTTGGAGCCAAAAACAAAGAAGTAACTAAAAACCAAAATTTTAACTGTGGTGAGTGATGTTGTAGAGACTGGTGGAGGCAGGGAGTTACTGGCCCTGATAACCAAAGAGCAAAGAGCTAAAGAGCTAAAGATATTCACGTAAAGGCAGTGCTATACTCCAGGGGGACGGCAGGGTCAGGGCTTGGGGATACCTACGTCTGGTACATGGACAACCTGTAAGCTTACTGGTCTTATAGTCCAGGCACTGAGGAAAAAAAATCCTATCCTCAGGGTATTTGTAGAAAACAATAAGCAACAACTGTTCAGCATCACAGCTGCCTGAAATAGTGACAACAGATGGGGCAAACGAGACTGGTGAAAAACTTATAAGGATGATGATCCAGGAAGTAAGATATCCACAGGGAAACCCTTGACAAAGAGTGGAAGATTTGGCTGGGTGCAGTGGCTCACACCTGTAATCCTAGCACTTTGGGAGGCCGAGGTGGGCAGATCATTTGAGCCCAGGAGCTCGAGACCAGCCTGGCCAATATTGGCGAAACCCCATCTCTACAAAAAATAGACAAACTAGCCAGGCATGGTGACATGCACCTATAGTCCCAGCTACTCAGGAAGCTGAGGTGGGAGGATCACTTAAGCCTGGGATGTGGATGTTGCAGTAAGCCGGTATTTTGCCATTGCACTACAGTTTGGGCAACAGAGTAAGACCCTGTATCAAAGAGAGAGAGAGAGAGCAAGAGACTTACTGGTTCAAAACATGTAAGAAATGAGAAAATATTTAGAACTAAGCAGTAATGAAAATAGCAACATTTCTAAATTTCTTGATGCAGTTTCAGAGATGTTAGAGGGAAAATTGCAGTCTTCATTTATGGCACACATAAGAAAACGAGTAGAGGGTTAAGTGTCCAGCTCAAGAATTTAGGGAGGAGGGAACAACAAAGCGAACCTAAATAAAGTTGGATAAAAGAAATAATAAAGATGAGGACAGAGATCAACAAAATAGAAAATGGGCATAGCAAGCACCAACAAAACCAAAACATGGCTCTTGAAAAGACTGATAAAATAGACAAATTGCTGGCAATGCTGATTGATCTAGAAAGAGTAAAGGTACAAATGAGCATTCTGTAGAGTTGAGTTACTGCACCAGCCCCAACCCCACTACCTCTACAACTGTCATGTGGGAAAGGAATAGCCTTCTCTCTTGTTTAAGCCACTGTCAAACTTCTTGCAGTCAAACCTAATCCTAACCCACACAGAGGGCTAGGCCAGGCCTGGGCTGGGTCCAGGCACCCTAACTAGGCCAAGCAGGATGGAGGAGGGTGTCTGCACCATGGGTGATCAGGCAAAGTGTGGCTTGAGAAGCAGAGGTGACAGATCAGGCCACAGTCAGGCTGACAGAGCAGGCAGCTGTCCATGGACTGCCCTGATGAGCAGTGGCCGTCAGGACAAGTGGTGACTGTTGCACCTGCTTTCAACAGTCTCCTGACTTCCCAGGTGAGCACACTCCAGGGCTACCTCTTGGGGGCCAGACCTATTGGGCAGGTGTGGTTCCTCCGGGACAGGGGCTATAGTCTCTGATTCGTGTGCTGGTCTTTCACTTGCAAGTTTCAAAAGCCCAACTCAACCCGGCTCAAACAATCAAAGCAATGTATTCACTCATCTAGTTTAGCTCAATCCACCTGCCCAAACTATGTTTCCAAAGATTCACAATGTTGGCCTCACGTGGTCCCATGCTACCCCTTCCTGCAACAGCCCAGATTCTTCTCCAGTGAAAGAAAAAATGGCTTCAGCAGCTCCAAACCTACCCTCCTCACACCACACCATCCAGGAAGACGTAGTTCCTTTTCCAATATCTCCCTTACAGGACTTGTGAGTTGTTCTCCCTCACTGGCCAAAATTAGGCCATCTGCCCGTCTCTAAGCCAATCAACCTGCTTATTGACTTCAGCCAGTCAGTACCCAGCCTGGAAACTGCTGCTAAATTGAGTGACTCATGAATGACTGAGCCTCCCTCTCCTGGTGTATTAGAGCAGGTTTTCATAATACCTAACTGGTAATGTTTTCAGGCAGTATAAATAAAATCAGTACTTAGCACAACGCCTGATACACTCTGCATTTGATCAATGGTAACCATTAATAGCTATTAGCATGAATGCTAAAAACTGGGGCCCTGCCCAGGCGTGGTGGCTCATGCCTATAATCCCAGTACTTTGGGAGGCCAAGGTAGGTGAATCACTTAAGGCCAGGAGTTCAAGAGCAGCCTGGCCAATATAGCAAACCCCATCTCTAATAAAAATACAAAAATTAGCCAGGCATGGTGGTGCACACCTGTAGTCCCAGCTATTTGGGAGGCTGAGGCTGGAGAATCTTTTGAACCCAGGAGGTGGAGGCTGCAGTGAGCCAAGATCGCAGTGAGTTGAGATTGCGCCACCACACTCCAGCCTGGGTGACAGTGTGAGGCTCTGTCTCCAAAAATAATTTAAAATAAATAAATAAATAAAACTGGGGCTCTATTCTTACCCATGGGTTGAGAAAGTCAGGCTGGTGTGCCAATGGTTTGAAATGAGTGTCAGTCTGGGGCTAGCTCCTGAGAAAGTGGTATCAATATTAAACTTGATCCCCAGCCCTATGGGGTAAACTGAGGCATGTGTCCATGATACAACTGAAAGCAAAGAGCCTCAGGGAAGTCCGCAGTTCCCTCTAATCACCTAGCAGCCCCAAGAATAAAGAGGCAGATGTGACTCTGCCAAAACACTACTTCCCTAGGAGATCCCCTCCCCTCTTTGTGGTCTCTCCAGGGATCATGCCTAGGTTGCTGGTGTAGGGCTGTCCCATTAAAAGGACACATTCAAAGTAAGAGGAACAGAAAGGCTACAGAGTCCCCTCAGCTCAGCTCATGGAGAGTGATGGGGTCATACGCCCTGACAGGCCTTTACACAGGGAGAAAAATCTTTCTAATAGCCCAGAAGAATGCCCTAATCTGACATCTCGTTTAGCAGATTATTGGGTCTGGCTTTGATCTCTACTGGGCATAATGAGTGCACCTCTTGGGCCAATCAGCAGTCATTAATTAGTAGAACGGCCAGCAGGTGGGCCTGCCTAGGAATGGGGCCCTTTGCTTGCGAATTGGGAGTTGAGAGTGGAGCTGTTTATGAGCGAGTCAGACCCAGAGTGACCAGCCCTGGGGTCTCTCTGGGAAAGTGCTCTAAGCTAGGCCTTCACATGACACATGTGACACACAATGCCACCCAGGGACTGGGCAGTGAAAGAAGGTTCCCCACTCCCTGCAACACGTAACCCAATAGTGAGAATACAGCACCAACTCAACACATAGCAAACAGTGTGGGACACCATGAATCACAGTATCGCGATGTGACGACAAGCAGCAGAAATCACCCAAATTCTGTAACTGGCAATTGGCTCTTGGCTTCCAATTACCCTTCTTCTTGGGGTCCTGCATCCCTCCCTCCCCCATGTGGCCCTTTGGGTTCCTGGGAGCTGATGAGTGAGAGAGGGAATATTGGGTTCTATGGTTCATCATCCCTCAGAGCAGTGGAACCCAGCCTTGTGGTCCTGCATTAGGTTTCAACAGGGATGCAGCCAGGGAGACAGATAAGGATAAACCATGCTGGTGTCCCTGAGTCAGAAGGGCCAGGGGCAGTGTGGGTGGGGACACATCCTGTAGACTTAGCATAGGAGGAGCTGAATTCATACACCATCCTCTGCCACTCACTAAATAACCATGTGGCCGGGCGTGTTGGCTCAACGCCTATAATCCTAGCACTTTGGGAGGCTGAGATGGGAGGATCACTTGAATCCTGGAGTTTTAGACCAGCCTAGGCAACATAATGAGACCCCATCTCTAAAAATAAGTAAGTAAATAAATAAATAAATAAATAAATAAATAAATAAATAAAAGTCATGTGATCTTGGGGTAAATCCCCTTAACTTATCTAAGCATAGCTTTGTCCTCTGTGTAAGGAGGGGGTTATTTTTTACATAGCCCTTGCAACATGGGCTGTACTTAGTTGTTGTATAACATCCAAACACAGAGTTAATACAGGTATTTTCCTTAATTTTATAACCAGCAGCTTCTGAACCAGAATAGGCTCTGAGAGGCTCCTTGTATTTTAAGTGTTCAGAATTATTAATACAACTTTAAATCAGTGAAACTAAACACTTAACTTCAAAAGTTAATGAACCCATTATAAAACATTATGTAAAATATACATTCATAGAAATATAAACATTAAACATATGGTATCAGAACAAATCATTAAGAGACAAAATTAAAAAAATAAATCATCATTCAAAAGATAAGAATGTGTAATTAACTGTGAAAATAAAAAATCAAATATTACTTCTTTTTTAGTACAATCCTAAAAAAAGAAAAAAATTAAAGGCATCATTGTTAAATGAAGCACATTTTGTGTGCAAATTTTCCCCACTGCCATAACAGCGGTCTCAGGAGAACAGCAAAGAGAAAGTTACAAACTGACAACAGATACTAACACCATGATTGTGGCGGAGGGGGGGTGACCTATCTCATTTAATAACTTTGAGGAAATATTTTTGAATTTTTTTCTGGCAGGAGTGGGTAGAGACTGAGATATTTTTCTTGATAGTAAGTGTGTATTTAGGGTTTTGTTTTTGTTTTAAGCCTTCTTTACTCTCATCGGGTATAGAGATATAGAGGGAGATAGATGTCCACACCATCGTGGTCTTATGTTCTTTGAACTAGAACTAGAGCTTCAGGAATAGTTTTGCTATTTTGCTACTCTGATTAGCATTTTTTTTTCCTCTTGAGAATTACGGAAATGTAAAAAATAAAAATTATTTTTAAAGCTTTCTAAATGGTATCTCTTTAGAGTTTTAATGTAGCATATAACCCTCTTGGTAGTTTTAAGACAAATTACTCTGATTTTAGGTTTATAAAAACACAAACTAATAGTATTGCAACTGGTATGTGATAATTTAAAATACACATAGAAAGACTAATGAATACTGGTTTTGTAATGTCTTATTCTAGGTCAGTAGTTTCCAAATCTTTTCTTTCGTGGGGAACAAGACGTCTTTTGTTTTTGTTTTTGTTTTTGTTTTTAGACAGGGTTTCGCTCTGTCACCCATGCTGGAGTGCAGTGGTGCAATCATGGCTCACTGCAGCCTCGACCTCCTGAGTTCAAGTGATCCTCCCACCTCAGCCTCCCTAGTAGCTGGTACCACAGGCACATGTCACCACACCTACTTATTATTTTTTCTTTTTTTACATTTTGTAGAGATAGGGTTTCACTATGTTGCGCAGGCTGGTCTCAAACTCCAGGGCTCAAGCAATCCTTGGCCTCTCAAAGTGCTAGGATTCCAGACAAGAGCCACTGAGCCTGGCTTCTATGGTCCACATCCTCTGTTGAGGGAACCAAAATGTCAAAACACAGCAAAAGCAGGAGAACGTTGAACCAAGTAAGTGACAGGGCTCAGAGCCCTGCTTCCCTCCTTCCTTAACCCCCTCCCTGCAAATACTTACACACAGTTTGCACACATGAACCTGTGGGGAGGTAGTGATGCCTGTGTTTATTCGATTCATTTTGGGGAAGTGAGGGTTAACTAAGCACTACTCTGTGCCAGCCTCTGAGCTAGATTCTGGGGAGACAATGGAGCTCACATTCTAGCAGGGGCGAAGGACATTCAGGAAATAATCACTGATAGAAATACTTGATGACACTGGTGGTAAGAGCATCTCCCCTCTCTCTGTGGCCCTCCTCCCCTGAACACAGACACACACATAAAGAGATCTAAGGGCCTACAGGAGACCAGCTCCTACCTTCAGGAAGTTCTGACAGCCCACGGGAGCCTTGCAGAGGAGCCCAGTGGTCCCAGCAGGTCCTCCCGGGCCACTCAGAGGCTCTAGGAAACACAAGGACAGCAGGCAAGTCCCCTGGGCTGCTCCCTAGCTATGCCTCCCTGACGCAGGGCATCCTTAGGTAAGTTTCAAGGCACCTGCCTCTCCCTCACCCATCCCAACAGACAAATGTCAGCAGCACCAAGGTGGATCCAAGTTTTGTAAAGCCTGGAACTTATATAACTTAGGGAACTCTCTTTAGGAAACAGAACACAAAATTATTAATACGATACTAGGTTAAAAAGTGAATATTTGGCCAGGCACATTGGCTCATGCCTGTAATCCCAGCACTTTGGGAGGCTGAGGTGGGCAGATCGCCTGAGGTCAGGAGTTCGAGACCAGCCTGGCCAACGTGGTGAAACCCCGTCTCTACTAAAAACTACAAAAATTAGCCAGGCATGGTGGCGGGTGCCTGTAATCCCAGCTACTAGGGAGGCTGAGGCAGGAAAATCACTTGAACCCGGGAGGCAGAGATTGCTGTGAGCCAAGATCACACCATCTTTAAAATGCCTCTCATTCTTTCCTAGAAATCACATCAACCGGCCGGGCGCGGTGGCTCAAGCCTGTAATCCCAGCACTTTGGGAGGCCGAGACGGGCGGATCACGAGGTCAGGAGATCGAGACCATCCTGGCTAACATGGTGAAACCCCGTCTCTACTAAAAATACAAAAAACTGGCCAGGCGAGGTGGCGGGCGCCTGTAGTCCCAGCTACTCGGGAGGCTGAGGCAGGAGAATGGCGTGAACCCGGGAGGCGGAGCTTGCAGTGAGCCGAGATTGCGCCACTGCACTCCAGCCTGGGCGACAGAGCGAGACTCCGCCTCAAAAAAAAAAAAAAAAAAAAAAAAAAAAAAAAAAAAAAAGAAATCACATCAACCAACACATTTTTCAAAGCTGAGATATACACAAAAACCAGAAATACAATATTTTAATAAATCGACTTGCTGACACACCTTTATAATACTCTTTTCTCTCTCTTTTTGGCTTTGTGTTCTCTTTGATCGCCTCGCTATATGTCAATGATTTCATACTATATTTTTCTACAGAGAGATAGAATGGTGCTTCCTCTAACATCCTTGTTAAAAATATATACTTTGTGGCTGGGTGCGGTGGCTCAAGCCTGTAATCCCAGCACTTTGGGAGGCCGAGACGGGCGGATCACGAGGTCAGGAGATCAAGACCATCCTGGCTAACATGGTGAAACCCCGTCTCTACTAAAAATACAAAAAACTAGCCGGGCGACCTGGCGGGCGCCTGTAGTCCCAGCTACTCGGGAGGCTGAGGCAGGAGAATGGCGTGAACCTGGGAGGCGGAGCTTGCAGTGAGCTGAGATCCGGCCACTGCACTCCAGCCTGGGCGACAGAGCGAGACTCCGTCTCAAAAAAAAAAAAAAAAAAAAAATATATATATAAATATATATATATATATACACACTTTGTTACTGAGAGTTTAGAGAAGTTTATTTGGGCTTCACAACGAATGTGTGAATTTTCAGGATAAGTGTTGTATTAGTCAATACTCTGCAGAGAAACAGAACCAATGCAATATATAGATCAGTCTGAGCCCGAAGGCCTGAGAATGAGGGCGCAAGAATGATGTTTAAGGGCAGAGGATATATGCCCCAGTTCAAACAGAGACATCAGAGGTGTTTGAACCAGAGCAACTCCATCTTGAATAAAGGGCTGGATAAAATGAGGCTGAGACCTACTGGGCTGCATTCCCAGATGGTCAGACATTCTAAGTCACAGGATAAGATAGGAGGTGGGCACAAGATACAGGTCACAAAGACTTTGCTGATAAAACAGGCTGCAATAAGGAAGCTGGCTAAAACCCACCAAAACCAAGATGGCAACGAGAGTGACCTCTGGTCGTCCTCACTGCTATACTCCCACCAGCACCATGACATTTTACAAATGCCATGGCAACTTCAGGAAGTTACCCTATATAGTCTTAAAAGGGAGGCATGAATAGTCCACCCCTCGTTTAGCATATAATCAAGAAATAACCATAAATATGGGCAACCGCTCTGTCTCTGGAGTAGCCTTTCTTTATTCCTTACTTTCCTAATAAACTTGCTTTCACTTTACAGACTTATCCTGAATTCTTTCTTGTGAGAGATCGAAGAACCCTATCAGGGCCTCTTTCCAGAGAGAGTGAATTCACACTTCCTTCACGATCTCAGCTCACTGCAAGCTCCACCTCCCGGGTTCATGCCATTCTCCTGCCTCAGCCTCCAGAGTAGCTGGGACTACAGGCGCCCACCATGACACCCGGCTAATTTTTTGTATTTTTAGTAGAGACGGGGTTTCACCGTGTTAACCAGGATGATCTCGACCTCCTGACCTCAAGATCTGCCTGCCTTGGCCTCCCAAAGTGCTGGGATTACAGGCGTAAGCCACTGCGCCCGGCCTCACCTTTTCCTTCTATTCTCAACAAACTGGATGGTCCCTACCCCAGTGGACGGGGATCTTCTTTACTCCATCTACCCATTCAAATGCTAATCTCTTTTGGAAACATCCTTACAGACATGCCTGGATATAATGTTTTATCAGCCATCTGGGTGTCCCTTAGCTCTGTCATAGTAACACATCAAATTAACTATCCCAAGTCCGCTCCTTGGCAACTTGGCACCCATACACATCTTCTTATACCACACTCTATCACCAAATAAAGACAATAATGTAACCACCCAAGGGGTCCACCTTGCCCGCTTGCCTAGACAGAGCCAATTCATCAAGACAGGGAAATTGTAATAGAGAAAGAGTAATTCACACACAGCTGGTTGTGCAGGAGACCAGAGTTTTATTATTACTCAAATCAGTCTCCCCAAGCATTCAAGCATTCCGGGAGCAAAGTTTTTAAGGACAACTTGGTGGGTTGCCAATGAGCCAGGGAAGCCAGTGAGCCAGGAGGCTGATTGGTCAAAGATGAAATCATAAGGAGTTGAAGCTGTCTTCTTGTGCTGAGTCAGTTCCTGGGTGGGGACCATAATATCAGATGAGCCAGTTCATTGATCTAGGTGATGCCAGCTGATCTATCAAGTTCAGGGTCTGCAAAATACCCCAAGCACTGATCTTAGGAGCAGTTTAGGAAGGGTCAGAATCTTGTAGAATCCAGCTGCATGACTCCTAAACCATAATTTCTAATCTTGTGGCTAATGGTAGCCCTACAAAGGCAATCTGGTCCCCAGGCAAGAGGGATGTCTGATTTGAGGAAGGGCTGTTATGGTCTTTTGTTTTAAACTATACACTATAAACTGAGTTCCTCCTACAGTTAGTTCAGCCTCCGCCCAGGAATGAACAAGGACAGCTTGGAGGTTAGAAGCAAGATGGAGTTGGTTAAGTTCAACCTCTTTCACCGTCTCAGTCATCATTTTGCAAAGATAGTTTCAATAACAAGGTTATAATGAAACTGCCTTCGCAAAAAAAAAAAAAATTGTAACTATAAGAAAATTATGACAGTGACAGAGAACTGATCTAACTACCCCGCATTTTGCCTTTAACCTCCACACTGCCCTCAGGCATTCCTGGGTTTGGGCCAAACTAACTTTGGGAGAAATTTAGTATACAGTTTAAATGATAGCAGCTCTTTAATCCGGCTTTGTAAAGCTAATGAAAGACCACCAGGTTAGGAGGACTGAATTTGTGCTAAGGTGTACACATAAATGATTACCAGTCATTACTCTGGAGGTCACAAGATTTGCAAATTCCCCAATTACTCCTGCAAATAACATCATAATTTAGAGCCTATTATTGGCATTTTGAGACATCTTTTCAGATTTTTGCATTTCTGACAATTGATGACTCCACCCAGCCCCATACCTCCACCCAGAAGCAGACTCAGCACATTTTCTCAGGACCATTTTTCACACCGCTGTGTTTGCATCCACAACCAATCAGCAGCACTCATTCCTTGGCCTGACAAACTATCCTTGAAAAATCCCAGGCTCCTAATTTTCAGAGATTGAATTGAGTAATAACTCTGTCTTTCACGTGGTATGGCTAGCTTTGTGTCACCTAAACTCTTTATTGCAATGCCATGGTCTCAGTGAATCGGTTTTGTCTTGAAGTGGGAAGGAAGAAACTATCGGGGGATTACAGTAATTCTGCCTAATATGATACAACTATCCCCCATACAACTGAAAATGCAATAATTCCTTCCCTAGGAGGTAAAGTCCTTAAGTGATGTCTACTCTTCTGATAGCCCACAACTTAAATACTATGATATAAAATTAACAGCACTCAAATACTAATAAGGTGTTAATAAGGTGGATACCTTATTAATGACATGTCAATGACATAAGGGCAATACCTCATGTTACATAAGAAAAGAAAGATATTTGCTTAATGTATGTATATGTTCACACAAACATATTCACAACAAAATAAGCATAAAATACTCATGACAATTAAAATTTTCATTTCTGTAACTGGTCACATTGTCAGAGGCACTGGAACCAGAACAACTCCATTGAGACCAACTGTGCTGCATTCCCAGGAGGTTAGGCATTCTTAGTCACAGGATGAGATAGGAGGTCAACACAAGATACAGGTCACAAAGATTCCACTGATAAAACAGGATGCAGTAAAGAAGCCAGCCAAAATCTGCCAAATTCAAGATGGTGATGAAAGCGACCTCTGGTCCTTCTCACTGCTCATTTTACATTAATTATAATGCATTAACATGCTAAAAGACACTTCTACCAGTGCCATGACAGTTTACAAATGCCATGGCAACATCTGGAAGTTACCTTATTTGGTCTAAAAAAAAAAAAAGAGGAATCCTCAGTTCCAGGAATTCTTCACCTCTTTCCCAGAAAACTCATGAATAATCCACCCCTTGTTTAGCATATGATCAAGAAATAACCATAAAAATAGCCAACCAGCAGCCCTCAGGGCTGCTCTGTCTACAGAATAGCCATTCTTTTGTTTCTGTACCTCGTTAATAAACCTGCTTTCACTTTATTCTGTGGACTTACCCCAGATTCTTTCTTGTGGGAAAACCTTCTCTTGGGGTCTGGATTGGGACCCCTTCCCGGTAACAATGTGGTCATAGCTGTTATTTGCAACTACCTCCTCTACTACACATTATTCCATTATTCCGAGGTTGAGCAGGCACCTCAACTTCAGATGGCTGTGGTTCTTTGCTTGGCTGGGTAACCCAAACCTTTATTACTGAAGTGTCTGGGCCATTAGTATTCAGGCCCAGATCGGGTGTTATTGTTTTCCATTAATCTTTTTTTTTTTTTTTTTTTTTTTTTTTTTTTTTTGAGGGAGTCTAGCTCTATCACCCAGGCTGGAGTACAGCGTGGCTCACTGCAACCTCCACCTCCCGGGTTCAAAGCAGTTTTTCTGCCTCAGCTTCCCGAGCAGCTGGGATAACAGGCGCCTACCACCATGCCCAGCTAATTTTTATATTTTTAGTAGAGATGGGATTTCACCATATTAGCCAGGCTGTTCTTGAGCTCCTGGACTCAAGTGATCCTCCCACATCAGCCTCCCAAAGATTACAGACGTGATTACACCACGCCTGGCTATTTTCCATTAATCTTAGTCACTGGGCATGGTAATACTAAGAGACACCCTAAAGGATCTCCTGTATCCTAGATATACTCCTTCTTACCTCTATTGTGGAGTAGTAATCCAATTTCCCCAATGACAGTCAGGTAAATCACCCCAGCCTATACAGTAACTCCCTTTTTACCTGTTTACTCAGAGTCATGAGGCACCCAAAGTGGCTGAGTGGTAGTTTTAACCTCCAGTTCAATGGAATCGTTGTTTCTCCTTGTGGAAGCATTTCTTTCTCTGGAACTAAGACCTTCAGAACAGTAGAGCATAAAATTGTGGGAAGAGGAAGCAAAAGTTTGCTAGTAGATGAGTAGGGGTGATGATGAGTGGTTCTGCTCCCCTTTTCACCCCTTGATTCCTGAACCCATGAATCCTGGCTCTGGAAGAAACAGCACCATATACAAGATGCTAATTCAGAACATATACAGCCTTCTGGAGAACCCTGTCTCAGCCCTGCAAAATATTCCCACCACATCGGTGCTGTGGGTCTTTGAAAGGCAATTTTACTGTTCTATCAAGCCAACTTCTTCAGGATGGTAAGACCAGTGAATTCCATGAATATGGGTCACTTTTGTTATGAAGTGAGTCTGTGTGGAATATAATTATGGTGAATAAGGCATTCTGTAAATCACCATGTGGTAGTTTTGGCAGAAGTATCATGTGCAAAGAAGATAATCATATCCAGGGTGTCTATTCCAGCAAGGGTAAAACACTGCCCTTTCCACAGTGGAAGTGGTCCAGTCTAATCAACCTGCCACTAAGCAGCTGGCAGATCACCTTGGGGAATGGTGTCATATCAGGGGCTCAGCGTTGGTCTCTGCTTTTGGCAGATTGGGCACTCCATGGAGGCTGTAGCCAGGTCAGCCTTGGTGAATGGAAACCCATGTTGCTGAGCCCCGGCATAACCTCCATCTCTGCCTGCATGGCCACTTTGCTCATGAGCCCATTGGTCAATGACAGGAGTGGCTAGGGAAAGAGCTTGACTGGCTGGTATCCAAAGAATGAGTCACCCTAACCACTTGATGATGATTATGATTATTATTTTTAAGACAGAGTTTCACTCTTGTCACCCTGATTGGAGTGCAATTGCGTGATCTGGGCTCACTGCAACCTCCGCCTCCCGGGTTCAAGTGAGTCTCCTGCCTCAGTTTCCTGAGTAGCTGGGATTACAGGCACCTGCCACCACACCCAGCTAAATTGTGTATTTTTAGGAGACAGGGTTTCACCACATTGGCCAGGCTGGTCTTGAACTCCTGACCTCAGGTGATCCGCCCACCTCGGCCTCCCTAAGTGCTGGGATTACAGTCATGAGCCACCGCACTGGGCCGCCACTTGACTATTACAATTGTCTTCTGCTGAGGTTATTCTTTGATGAACAATCACTGGGGCACAAATATCTTCACATTTTTTACCCATTCAGAAAGGTTTATCAACATATTTCTTCCCCAAATTTCTTTGTCACTAATTTTCCAATTGTGTTCCTTCCAAGTCCCTGACCATCCAGCCAAACCATAGGCTACAGCCTATGAGTCAGGATATAATTGTATATCTGGCCATTTCTCCTTCTAAGCAAAGTACACAACTAGGTGCACTACCTGAAGTTCTGCCCACTGGGAAGATTTCCCTTCACCACTGTCCTTCAGGGACGTCTCAGAGAGAGGCTGTAGTGCCCCAGCTGTCCAGCTTCAGGTGATGCCTAGATATCATGCAGAACCATCTATAAACCAGGCTCAAGTCTTCTCTTCCTCTGTCAACTGATGGTAGGGGGTTCCCCATGAAGCCATAGGTGCAGCCTGAGGAAGAGAAAGTACTGTAGCAGGAGTCAAGACTATGGGTATTTGGGCCACTTCTTCATGCCCACTCAGGCCTGATCACATATATACACTTCCATTGATAATGGAGTGTTAGTGAACACTTTCAAATTTATGGCTAGGTGGGTCAGATAACACCCAGTTCATGATGGGCAGCTCAGGTCTCATGGTAACTTGGTGTTCCATGGTCAAGTGTTTAGTTTCTACTAAGGCCCAGTAACAGTCCAAGAGTTGTCTCTCAAAAGGAGAGTAATTATCTGAAGATTATGTCAGGCCCTTCCTCCAAAATCCTAAAGCTCTGCCCTGCCATTCACCAATAGGGGCTTGCTGCAGACTCCAAGCAGCATCCTATCTGCCACTGCCACTTTAAGCACCACTGGATCTGCTGTATCACATGACCCTAGTGGCAGGGCAGCTTGCACAGCAACCTGGACCTACTGCAGAGCCTTCTCCTGTTCTGAACCCTACTCAAAACTAGCAGCTTTTCAGGTCTCTCAGTAAACGAGCCACAGTAGCATACCCAAAGGAGGAATGTGTTGCTTCCAAAATCTAAAGAGATGTACCAGGCATTAGTCTCTTTCTGGATTGTAGGACAGGCTAGATGCAACAATTTATCCTTCACCTTATAAAAAGAGATATCTCAACATGTCCCATACAACTGGACCTCTAGAAATTTCACTGAGGTCCCTGTATTTTTGTCGGATTTATTTCCCACCCTCTGACACACAAATGTCTTATCAATAAGTCTAGAGTAATTGCTGTTTCTTGCTCAGTAGGTCCAATCAGCATGATGTCATCAATGAAATGAATGAATGAGGTATTTTGTGAAAGCAAAGGTGATCAAGAGCTCTGCAAACTAAATCATGACAGGCTGTAGAGTTGGATTTTTTCTTTTCTTTCTTTATTTTTTTCTTTTTTAGACAGGGTCTCACTCTGTTACCCAGGCTGGAGTGCAGTGGTACAATCATGGCTCACTGCAGCCTTGGCCTCATGGGCTCAGGTGATCCTCCCATCTCAGCCTTCCAAGTAGCTGGGACTACAGGTGCACACCACCATGCCCAGGTAATTTTTTGTAGAGACAGCATTTCACTACATTGCCCAGGCTTATCTTAAACTCCTGGGCTCAAGGAATCCTCTTGCCTTGGCCTCCCAAAGTGCTGGGATTACAGGCATGAGCCATGGTGCCCAGCCAGGCTAAAAAGTTAATATGCCCTTACAGTAGAATAGTGAAGATATACTGCTGGTCTTGACAGCTGAAGGCAAACTGCTTCTGGTGGGCCTTATGGATAAAGGTAGAGAAAAAGGCATTTGCCAGATCAACAGCTGCATACCAGGTACCATGGCACATGTTAATTTGTGCAAGCAATGAAACCACATCTGGAGTCATCACCTGGTTAAGCTTACGATAATTCACCATCATTTTCCAAGATTCACCTGTCTTCTGCCCAGGTCAAATAGGACGATTGAATGGGGATGTGATGGGAATCACCACCCCTGCATCTTCCAAGTCCTTACTGGTGGCATTAATCCCTGCAATCTCTCTAGGAATGCAGTATTGCTTTTGATTTGCTATTTTCCTGGGTAGAGGCAGCTCCACTGGCTTCCACTTGGCCTTTCCTACCATAATAGCCCTCATTCCATAGGTGGAGATTCTTCCAGCTGCTAAGTATGTCAATTCCAACAACACATTCTGGAGTGGGAGGAATAACCCTGGGTGGGTTTGGGAACCCACAAGACCCATAGTGAGATGGACCTGAGCTAAAACTCTGTTGATCACCTGACCTTTATAAGCTCCTGCTCTGACTAGAGGGCCACAGTGACATTCTGGTTCTCCTGGAATTAGTGTTTAGCCCCAGTGTCCAGTAGTCCCTGAAAATTTGATTATTTCCTTCTCCCTCATGCATAGTTACCCTGGTGAAGGCTGAAGGTCCCTTTGAAGAAGGCTGGGAGAAAGACTAATAGCATAAATTTTGGGTATTGCATGGGGTCCTTCCTTGAAGAGACTCGGCTTCCCCTCCATTCAAGGGATTCTGGGTCTATAAATTGGTCAAGTCTGAAAACTAATCGAGGAGCTGTGACGCTGTTTTGGTGATTTGGGTTACACTTTTGTTCTTTTGACTTAAAACATTTCTGCTTAGAAAAATCAGCAAAGAACTTAGTAAGCTTCTTATCTGTTTCACTCCTAGGTACACCATGATTAACTAGCCAATGCCAAACTAGTCTGCATGAGCCAGACTATTCTGATTGGTGTTTTGCCTCTGCTGTGCATTAAGGTAACTATACCCACCTTGCCTTTGATGGCTGGGTGCCACCACTCGGCCCTGTCACCTTGGAATCCAATTACCCCCGTTGCATGTAGGTTTCTTCCAGTTGAGTGGCTACAGTTTCCAATGTGAAGTCTGGCCTACAGAAAAGAGTGACCACAGAGCTCTCCAAGGATGCTGGGCCTCCACTCACAAACCTTTTCCTCAAAATACTGGTAAAGGGCATGTCTTCTGCACCCTCTCAGTGTGGGTGAAGGGGTCTTAAATGACAGATTCACTTGGACATTCCAATCTCCTAAGCCTGCGAACCCCTTCCTCTACGTTAAACCAAGGGAGGTCGGGCATTTCCAATTCACTCTTGGTGGCCTACCTTTTGATCCATATTTCAGCCAAACAAACTGTTAGAATCCTTTGTAACTCCCCCAAGCTGCAAAATTAAATGCAGAATTTCTGCTTAGTGGGCCCATAGCAATAAATTCAGCCTGATTCACCTTTATGTTCCTTCTACCATTACCCCACACTCTTAATATCCACTCCCATGCATGTTCCCCGGATTTCTGTTTGTATAAAGGAATTATTTTGGGGTGCAGTACACCTCCTCATGGGTCACACTATGTACCTCACCTTTAGGGGGCTTCTAGGACTCAAGTCTAGATATAGGTCTAGAAGCAAAGAGTGGTGATGAGGTGGGCCCAGGGGTGAATCTGCCCTGTCTTATACAGCAACTGCTTCAGGGGAGGCCATTACCGGTTCATCAGGCAATGAGGATTTATCCCCACCACTGTGGGTGAGGAAGCCACTTTTGCTAGGAGTGGGTAGGCAACTTCACTGGGGGTAGGGATGCCACTTTCACTGGGCGTAGGCCAACCTCTTCCATGGTAAAGAAGACTTATCAGAACTAAGAGGCTCAAGGTCTCCAGCTTCATCAAGGTCTTCCCATAGGTCACCAACCCAACTCACAGGATATCATTCTTTCCCAGTCAGTGCCCTCACTGTAACAGTAGAGACCACGTGAGGCTGGGAAGTTGTCATTCAGTCAATCACAGGATTTGTTTTGCATGTGATTTTCAGCAGTTTCAGTCCTGAAATAAGGTCATCCTTCAGGGCACAACTAGAATATCCTTTGTGCACTGTTTGAGGTAGGAATTTGAATCCATGATCTCATCCTTTTCTTTTACAACTATGTCCAATGACATTAGGAACAAGTAACCAAGTAACCAATGTCATTATATTCCTCAGTTTTCCAAAAATGTTTGAAATATCTTAAACGAACTCACTTAGCTCCTTGCTTCTTGTAAGTGGTTGATTAGAAGTATCCAATGCAGATATTTTGCATATCTCTATAAACAGCTAACACCATGAACAATCAGATTAGAGGGCCATTCTCATAAACCTCAGAACCAATTCAGGAAACTCAACCTTAAAATTCTGTTCTCCTGGAACCACTATTGATATTAAAATCTGCATTAGTAAAAGTTCTCCTGAGAAAGAGAACCAATAGGATACACACACATGCACACACACACACAGAGATTGATTATAGGAATTGGCTCATGTGATTACGGAGGCTCAGAGGTCCCTCAATGTGCCATCTGCAAGCTAGAGAACCAGGAAAGCTGGTGGTATAATTCAGTCTAAGTCCAAAGCCCAACAACCAGGAGCACTACTGTCTGAGGGCAGAAGAAGATGGATGTCTCAGTTCAAACAGAGACAGAGAACAAGTTTGTCTTCCTATGCCTTTTTGTTTTATTTGGGCCCTCAACAGATTGGATAATCGCCACCCACATTGGTGAGGGCAGTCTTCTTAATCTACTAATTCAAATATAAATCTCTTCTGGAAGCAGTCGCACAGACACATCCCAAAATAATGGTTTATCCACTATCTGGGCATCCCTTAGTCCAGTCCAGGTGACACACAGAATTAACCACCACAGTTGTCAATTAGAAGCAAATCTCTAACATGAGCTGTAAGACTACAGGAACTTTTCCACAGACCAGCTTCTGGCTCCATGCATTTCAATCTTGTTTCATTTCTACTTCCTACCCGCTTCCTATACTAAGAGCCACAGGACACATTCACGCTGCGTCACCCCAGGTGAGTCAACACCACGGGTGGTAGGAGTATTCCTGGAAACAAATCCTCCCCAATAATTGTCATGATCCATGGAAGTGACAAAGAGCCACATTCATGAAATATATACATATATTGCATCCCACATAAATACATCCCATTTGTCCACATTAAGTGCATCCCTCAATTCAAGCTTCCCTAAGCTGGATCCCCAAAATGCCCAGTTATTCTGATACCCCCTGGCAGAAGGGAAATGTGACAGAAGGGAAGTCAGGGTGAAAAGAAACAGCAGCCTTAAATGATTGTGGTTGATACAATATACCTTTGCAAATTTTACAAAAACGTGAAAGCATTGCCAGGGCCCCTCCTGGAGCCTTGGAAGGAGCAAGTGGGGGCCCAGCATAGCTTTGCATAAAGGCACAGCCCTTAGAGATGAAAGAGATCAAAAGAAGGGTAATTACTGAGGCGGGGGCCTCAGGGCTGCATCCTCTGGCACAATTATGTTAACAAGGTAAATTAGCCCCAGATAAACCTGTACCTAATAAACCTGGGCGGCTTGTGCCTGGAGCCCTCACTAGGAAGGAGGACTTCAAAGTCCATAGCCCAGTCTTCAGAGTTGGTTGTCTCCCGCTGTGGACTCCAGGCCTGTCCATGGGCTTCAGGCCAAGGAAGGGCCTGAATGTCGCCTCTCACAAAGTCCCAGGACGACATGGATCACATATGCGCACCCGCACTGTCTCACATACACAGACACACCTTCCACCACTCCAGAGCTCATCCATAGCCACTGCCTCGCCTTACAGAAAACACCACACACACACACACACCCCTAACAGCAATTCCTAAACACAGAACCAGGCTCTCCAACAGGCCTGAACATGGGAAGATTTCTCTTTGTAGGGAGAGATGAGGCTGCTAAGGAAATGGAGAAAATTGTTTCCTCTTAATCCCCACCAACAGGATAAGGAGTCACAAGGAGGAGGCACCGCTAGCCTCTTTCTAGCTCACACAGGCGCTGGGCTCTGTGGCTCTGCAGACCCGGGCTGATAGCTCGCTCTGCCTCCACTTTCACGCAACATCTCTCTTCCTCCAAGATGCAGGGAAAACCCTGGACCAGACAGTGGGGAAAGATGTTGCATTCACATCCAAACACTCTGTGCTTCAGAGCCGCTATGGACAGAGCTCAGACTGTGCCAAGCCCGCAGAATGTCAGCTGGAAAGCTGGGACGATGTCGGCCACTGACCGTCTGTCCCCTGCCTCTATCCCAGGACAATAGGAAACAACGTGGGAACAGGGGTGGGGAGGTATAAGGACTCTCTATCTCCAGCAGCTGTACGGTTGGCCAAAGTTCTTGTCCCACAGTGCTGACTTTTCAGTTCCAAACCGGCACAAACTCCAGGTTTGGCCAAGGATCAGCAAAGAGTATTTCAAGAATACCAAGCTGGGAGTCCAGGTCCTGGGTTCAAGACAGTCTGGGGAGAGCGAGGGGAGATAATGGTCACGAGTGTCCTTGGAAGGCCGGGTGGGTGGGTGAGGGGCCCACCGCCCTAAGGAACAAGAGCCCTGAGCAGGCTGACCGGTAGAGCTCTCTGGGCCTGGGCCAGGTCTTTGAGGCTCTTCCGCTCAGGAAAACCCGTTCTCTTTCCTGAGCCAGAGGGAGCAGGAAAACAGGAAACACATGTTATTTGGGGGAGGCTGAGCACCCAACCCTGAGAAGCCCCCGGGAGGACCTGCTCCCTGCATGAGAGTTTCCTGCCCCACCCGGGGACCTGCCCTGACCAGCCTTGAGGGAGAAACGTGCTTATCAAGCTCCTACAAAGAGCCCAGAACTGGTAGGCCAGATGTCTGCATTCCTACTTGCAATATTCCTGTACAACCTTGGGCAAGGAGCTCCACCTTTCTGGGCCTCTGTCTCTTCCCCTGTCCAGTGAAGGTGACTGACCCTGCCTTCCTCTCTGCCCTGCCTGCCTCACTAGCTTTGCAACCATGAAGTCCCACGCACAGGGAAACACTGCTGGGAATCCCAAGGAGATTCTTCCCCTCCCCATCCTTTAAAACTCAGCCTCCAGGAAGCCTTCCCCGATTGCCCCAAAGTGAAGATAGACTCACTTATGAGTGCCCCTCTGGCATTCACCACTTCCGCTCTTTGAGGGGCATGACACATTCTCTGCATCAGACAGAAGTCCTTGATATCTGGTCATCTTGTCCACAAAATCGTGAGCAACCTGAGGTTCACTGGGTCTGGTTATTCTTTGAGCCCCTCCCCAGCTGCCAGCAGGTGTGGAAGAAGCACTGGCTAAAAGCACCAAGCCTGTGTTGGATAATGAGACCTGCCCTCGACCCCACCCACACCTCTCCTCCTTGATCCAGTCCTGGCCAGTAAGGACTCGGGATTTTGTGAATGCAAGAACCAGGGCACACCGGGAAAGTGACTCAGCAGACCAGGAGGTCCCTCTGAGATCTCTCCAAGCTGCCTGTGGCCAGGACAGGGTAGCTCTAGGAAGACTTTACTGGTCCCGTGTCCACCTGCCTACATCCTCCTCAGAACAGCATTGCAGGCCTGGCTTGGCTCACTGAGCTCAATATCTCTCAAGGCCAGTGCCTGGGTGTGGTTTGAAGGCTCTGAGAAGGAGAAGGCCTTTGGAACCACTCAAGGATGCCTGAAGTGCTGAGACTATGGTGTGTGTGCTGTCTCTTTGAGTGTGCTTATTGTGTCATTATTTCCTTAGAAGTGTTCATGATTTTTTCCCTCTATTTCCCTTCAGAAGCCTGGCCTGGGCATGATGACTGGCAAGTGCCTTAGGGAAGTTACGGGGACTGGTGAGAGGGAGGCCAGGCTGCTAGGTTAGCTGTCCCTACAGAGTGGGAGCTGGCAGAGATGCCCACCAGAAATGAGTCTCTCTATTCTATTGTGTAGAGCCGGCTGTTCCCAGCCACTCTTGCTTCTAGGCGGAACCATGAGACTACTTGTCACAGATTGAACATCAAGTTAATGACAGATGTTACATTCAGGCCAAGGTGGTTAGAAAAGGTTGTGTCTTCTCCACCCACTCTTTCCTGTCTGCTCTCTAGATGCAGAGGACTCAGGCCTAAGGGAGGGCAGAGTCATTAGGTACAAAGAGCTTGGATCCTTGAATCACCACGTGGAAGGCCTCCTACCAACCAGGAGCACCCACAGTGGACTGTTATGTGAGTGAAAAGTAGCCTCTATTATGTTCAGCCACTGAAATTTTGGGATTTATTTGTTTCATCAACCCGTATTACCCTAATGCAGTTGCTTTACAGGGACAAGACTGTAAGGAGGAAATGGGTCCGACACTCCAGATCTGCCTACCTAGGCCCATTGTAGGACTTGGAATGTGACTGGATGTAGGACTTGGAATGTGACTGGGCCCACTTCCTCAGCCTTGGCTGTTGGTTTGGCCCCAGTGAGGGGATGCTCTGAGTTCAGGTGACTAAGAGCAGAACTGTCTATTTCTCACTCATTTTTTGGCTTCCCAGAATCAATCCTAGCCCCACTCTAGACCCTCCTACACTGGGCCTTCCAACATGACATTGTGATTGGGAACCTTTCCAAATCCTAACTTTTGACATTACATCCTGCCTAGGATGGTCTTTCCAATCTGTCTTAAGAGTCTCTCTGGGATCATGGTTCCCTCCCTTCCTCAGAGTCTGTTGAGCCCTTTGCAAGTCCAGGGGCCAGATCAGGCCCGTGGCTGTCTATAGCAGGATGACTCCATGCCAAGGATGTTCTGTGCCTCATCTCATTCAATCCTCACAACAAGCCCATGAAGTAGGCACCTGGGTCACCATCTTGATTCTGAACTTTGGATGTCATAATTCCCATTTCGCAGATGAGAAGACCAAGGCATGAAGAAGGCACACTTGTTCAAGGACATACAGCTCATTTGGTAGGGCCAGGTCTAGAATCCAAGTCATGTGGTCTCTGGAGCCTGCACTCTGAACTCACTATGTCATAGTCCCTTGCAAATATAGGTGTTCAATAAATAGGTGTTAGATTAATCCTTTTTAATTTTAAAAGGCAAGGCAGACAGATTACCATTGGCCAAATAAAAGCCTCTAGGTTGGTAGTATTAGGTGGCCCTGGGATCTTCTGAGGAATGTTCCTAGAGAGGGTGGCACTTGGGGTCAAGCCACATGATCTCACTGTCCGTGGTTTTCTTTCCAAGATCCTGCCAGTAGCTCAGGAGCATGTGTTTGTGTGGTGTGTCTGTGTGTGTGTGTATGTGTATGTGTGTATGTGTGTGTGTGTGTGTGTGTGTACATGTAAATACAACAAGGAGAGGCTTTAAAGCAGAGCTATCCAATAGAAATAAGATGCAAGCCATAGGCCGGGTGCGGTGGCTCACGCCTGTAATCCCAGCACTTTGGGAGGCCAAAGCGGGCAGATCACTTGAGGTCAGGAGTTCAAGACCAGCCTGGGCAACATGGCGAAACCCCATCTCTACAAAAATTACAAAAATTAGCCAAGTGTGGTGGTACATGCCTGTAGTCCCAGCTACTCAGGAAGCTGAGAGAGGATCTCTTGAGCCCAGAAGGTGGAGGTTATAGTGAGCCATGATCATGCCACTGCACTCTGGCCTAGGCAACAGAGCCAGATCCTGTCTCAAAAAAAAAAAAAAAAAAAAGGCAAACCATACATATAATTTTACATTTTCTAGTAGCTGCATTTTAAAAAAGGAAAAAGAAACATGTAAAACTAACTTTAGTAATGCATTTTGTTTAATTCATTATGTAAGAAATATTATTTCAACATGTAATGAATGTGAAAAATTAATGAGAGCTGGGTGCAGTGGCTCATGCCTATAATCCCAACACTTTGGGAGGCCAAGAGGCAGTGGATCACCTGAAGTCAGGAGTTCAAGACCAGCCTGGCCAACATGGTCAAACCCTGTCTCCACTAAAAAAAAATACAAAAAAATCAGCCTGGCATGGTGGTGCGCACATGTAGTCCCAGCTACTCAGAAGGCTGAGGCAGGAGAATCACTTAAACCCAGGAGGCAGAGGTTGCAGTGAGCCGAGATCACACTACTGCACTCCAGCTTGGACAACAGAGTAAGACTCTATCCCTGCCCACCTCCCCACAAAAAATTAATGAGATCCTTTACATTCCTTTTTTTGTACTAAGCCTTCAAAGTTCAGTATGTACTCTACATGAACAACATGTCTCAACTCAGACCAGCCACATTTCAAGTTCTCAAGAGGCATAAGTGGCCAGCGGCCACACTGCATTGCACAGCACAGCTCTGGAGAGGCTCTGGCCTTGTGGGGTCAGGGTGACCCTGGAAATGAAGCTTTAGAACTCTCCACATGGTGTGCCTCCAAGACTCTGGAGAGCCCAAATACTAAGGCCTCGCCTAGCAGAGAACTATGAAAGTCCCTAAGTAGCATGCAAGCTAATAAATGCTGAATAAACACAAACTGCTATGTGTTGCGATCCAGGGAGCGCAGGAGATGGTTTTAATCTGCTGCAAAATCGGCATGTGTTTGTACTTTCCTATTTACAGTAGGCCTATGAGGAGCCTTGTAAAGAGCTCGAGGAGCGCCAAGTAGCCCAGCACTCAACGCAGCTGTTCTGTGTTCCCAATTACTCCAGACCCCCAGGTTACAAGCAAGTGCAGATGAAACACAGAATGTTTTCACAATTGGGAAGCACTGTCTCTAAACTGTGAGGGGAGAGAAATCGAGTGAAGAGCCAAGTTGGGAAATTGTTGCCAGTTGTGGTATATGGGAGCCAAGGATGGGGGTGGGACCCCAGGAGGAAGCCCTGAGTCCTGCCCTGAATCCTCCGGGGTCTGTGTCTAGGCCTGCAGGTGCCCCATGAGACAGAAGCTGCAGAAACTCAGGCCTGGCCAGCAGAATGAGAGTGGTCCGCTGGAGGCTGGGCCAGCTTGCAGGCATGCGACCTGGGCAGTCACACAAGGCCCCGCACTTAAAAGGGGCTACGCTCAGAAAGATCCTGCACTTGGATTAATGCCCTGGTGTCGCCATCTTGAAATTCATAGTACTTTTTGAAGCACGGGCTCACGTTTTCATTTTGACAGGGCCCCACAAATTACGGAGCAGGACCTGAGTAGAGGGCACTGTAAGCAACAACAAGCCCTTTCTGCCTGAGGTCCCTCCTAGGGAAGGGCTGAGCAGACCAAGGTTGGCCTTCCCGGGACCCGTACAGTCGTCTGTCTCCTTCAACAGTGCAAGGAGAGACTATCCGGAGGAATGACCAGAGCCGGCCCAACATGGAACTCCGGAGCTGGCCGTGGAGAACGGCACCAGGATGTTGTATGTTTTCCAAAGTTGCAATCACAATGGTCTCTTTTCATTTAAAGGAAAATACTGCAACCATTTCCTAGCAAAGGTTAAGTCCTTACACTTATAAAAAAAAAAAAAAAAAAAAAAAAGTTTTTTATCCTGCCAAGGAATGTGCTTTTTCAAGCTGGCTTCCAGTCCTTCCTGCGGCCAAAGTTCCCTCCCTCTGCTCACAGGGAGAGCCCTGGGGTCCTAGGAGAGTAGCGGGTGGCCCAGCAGCCACTGCTCACAAAGCGGGGCCAGGAGGAGGGAGCTGGCACCTGGTGGCTGTCCACTGATTTACCCCTAACCAGGCAACCAGGACAGGGGCTCCCTGATGGCAGAAATCCACCCCCTCCGCCTCCACGCCCTCCAAAAAGCCCACTTCAGGCAAGGACCTCCACCTCCTCCCCAGCCATGCGTGCTTTGCCCAAAGGCCACAGACCTGACCATGAGCTCCCACCTGACAGTTCCTGTCTACCTTTCAGGAAGCAGAGAATCCATTTAATCCCTGGCCTAGACTGGGAATGAGAATATGCACACGGCACCCGGTGCTCATGGGAGAGGGCCTGAGCAACTAGAAAAGGAGGCGCCTGAGTAAGCCCCCACTCCACACCTCCCTTCCTGTCTGCTCTGCCCGGCACCTGGGGGCCCTGTCTCTGAGACCTGCCCTTCACTCTTGCACTACAGCCTAGGCCTTCATTCCTCATGAATATCACTCCAGCAGTTCTTGCCTCTCCCTCTGGCATCAGTTCTCCCCTCTTTATTGGATTATTCTCATCGGCAACAAGCATATCCTCCCATCCTTAAAAAAAGTAATAATTGAAAAAAAAAATGCTCCTGATCATTCTTCCCTCCCTTCCCCATGAGAGCACACTTTCCGGAAAGAGTTTTCTCTATTTGCTGTTTCCAGTCACCCTTCTGTTAGTTCTCTACTTTTTTTCAATGTACTCTTAATGAATTTCACAAAGTGGCTGCACCGTGTGACCAACACTCAGCTGAAGAAATGAAGCATGAGCAGTATCAGAACCCTTTGGATGCCCGTTTGCTGTCACCACCCCTTCCTCCTTCCCAGATGTAACCTCCACCCTGACCTTTAACACTATATTAGTTTTGTCTGTTTTTGAACATTATATAAATGGAATCATATAGTATGTACTTTTTGGGTTTAGTTTCTTCTCTCAATATTGTTTGTGAGTTTCATCCATGTTATTTGGTGTGGCCATATTTATTAATTATCATTGCTGAATAGTAGACTATGATATTGTCAGAGGTGTTTGAACCAGAGCAACTCCATCTTGAATAGCTCGGTAAAATTAGGCTGAGACCTACTGGGCTGCGTTCCCAGATAGTTAGGTATTCTAAGTCACGGGATGAAACAGGAGGTTGGCACAAGATACAGGTCATAAAGACCTTGCTGATAAAACAGGTTGCAGTAAAGAAGCTGGAACCCACCAAAATGAAGATAGCCACAAGAGTGACCTCTGGTCATCCGTCCTCACTGCTACACGCCCACCAGTGCCATGACAGTTTACAAATGCCATGGCAACTTCAGGAAGTTACCCTATACGGCCTAAAAAGGGGAGGCATGAATAATCCACCCCTCATTTAACATATAATCAAGAAGTAATTATAAAAATGGGCAATCAGCAGCCTTCGGGGCTGCTCTGTCTCTGGAGTAGCCATTCTTTTATTCCTTTCCTAATAAACTCGCTCTCACTTTATGGACTCGCCCTGAATTCTTTCTTGCATGAGATCCAAGAACCCTCTCTTGGGGTCTGGATTGAGACTCCTTTCGGGTAACAGTATGAGTATACCAATATTTGTTTATCTGGCCTATCAATGATGGATATTGGGTTGTTTCTGGTTTGAGTAACTATATAATACTCCTAAGTACTTTCTCATACATGACTTTCGGCATCAAATGAATGCATTTTAGGAGGTATATACCTGGAAGTGGAATTTCTGGGTCATAAGGTTTGCATGTGTTCAAATAGTTTTCAACTTACACCATCAAGATATAAGAGTTCTAATAGTTACATCACATCCTTACCAATTCTTAGCATTATCACACACATCAGCTTTTCCCTGGGACCCCAGTCTGCCACCCTACCCTGCAGATCTGGAACTTGCCATCCTCCACAATCACATGAGCCAACATACATACATACATACATATGTAAATATTATTCATACACACATACATACATACTGGCCATCCATTCTCCTGGTTCTATTTATCTGGAGAACCCTAATACAATTCTCTTTATCAGATTAAGAAAATTCTTTTCTATTCCCATTTTATTAAAAGTTTTTTCAAATTGTATGTTAAATTCAAGAGCATACATTTTTCAAAATAAATTTTATCAAGTAATGTTTCTATACCAATTAGGATGGTCTTGTGCTTTTTTCCTTTATTTCATAAAAGTGATTGACTAAACTGTGTGGGGTTTTTTTGTTTTGTTTATTTAATAGGACAACATGAACATAATTGAGTCATTGAAGCTAAACCAAACTTGCATTTCTGTAATAAACCCAATTTGTTCATGATTTAATATTTTTTGGATAGCACTGTATTTAGTTTGCTAATATTTTATTCATCCAAGAAATATTCATTAGAGAAATTGGCGTGTGATTTTTTTTCATTGTAATGTCCTTGTCAGGTATCAAGGCTTTTTCAGCCTGTTAAAGCATATTGAGAAATGCTTCCTCTTTTCCTATTCTCTGGAAAAGATTGTGTAATATTGCTCTTACTACTTCCTGTAATGGTTGGTGAAATTCACAATTGAAGACATCTGGGCCTAGAGTGTTCTTTGTAGGAAGAATATTAAGAAAGGATTCCATTTCTTTAAAAGTTATGAGCACAGTTGGCCTTCCAGATCTATGGATCCCACATGAGTTCCAGATTCAACCAATTGTGTATCAAAAATATTCGGGAAAAAAAGCCACAAGAAATAATACAACTATACAAAATAATACAAATTTAAAAATACAATATAACAGTGATTTACATAGAATTTGCATTACGTTAGGTATTACAAGTAACTGAGAGATGATTTAAAGTATGTGGGAAATTAATAGTTTTCTAAATAACTTATGGTCAAAGAAGAAATCACAATGGAAATTAGAAAAGACTTTAAACTGAATGATAATAAAATACCACATTGTGAAACATGTAGGATGCAATTAAAGCCAGATTCAAAAGGAAATTCATGGACTTAAATGCTTATGTTGGAAATGAGAAAAGGCTTAACAATCAACAATTTAGGCCAGGTACAGTGGCTCACGCCTATATTCCCAGCACTTTCGGAGGCCGAGGTGGGCAGATCACTTGAGGTCAGGAGTTGGAGACCAGCCTGGCCAATATGGCAAAACCCTGTCTCTACTAAAAACACAAAAATTAGCTGGGCGTGGTGGTACTTGCCTGTAATCCTAGCTACTTGGGAGGCTGAGGCAAGAAAATAACTTGAACCTGAGAGGCGAAGGTTGCAGTGAGCCAAGATTATGCCACTGTGCTCCAGCCTGGGTGACAGAGCGAGACTCTGAAAAAAAAAAAAAAAAAAAAAAATATATATATATATATATACACACACACACACACACACACACACACACACCTCAAAGAGTTAGAAAAATAATAGCAAATGAAAGTAGAATGACAGATGATGATAGATACAATGAAGCTGTGAGCATAAATTAATGAAACAGAAAACAATGGAAAAGGTCCACAAATCTGGTACTATGAAAAGAGTAAAATTAGCAGGACTTGGTGAAAGTAACCAGGAAAAAGCAGAGAGAGAGAGACAGAGAGAGAGACAGAGAGAGAGAGAAAGGGAAGGCAGACATAACCAATATCAGCAATAAAAAAGGGGACTTTAATACAGATTCTGCAAACATTAAAAAGTCTCCCTGGAAGTCAGTCTCCCTGGAAGGAGTGAGAAAAAATATGGGAGATGGGTAGGTAGGTATCTTCTATGACCTCAGATCCAAAGGTCTCTCCTTTATCAAGGCCAGAGAAGCCCTGAGAGATGGTCACTATATACCTGGGAGCCCTAGAGTGATGGCCATCAGAACTTGAGGTCTTTCTTAAGAAGAGTCTTGGATCTGACCACTGAGAAACATGATAATAACTCCAGGGTTGTGTAAAGGAAAATGGAAAGAAGGAGGGAGTGAAGGGAAGATCCTACCTGAGCCATTTGCAACCAAGCACAATGATGAGGCTAAGATCTTCAAACCTAAACTAAGTTTCATAGTCAAACAAATGGAGCCACAACATAGCACTGGGAATTCAGCCCCATGAGGGCAGTAACTTTTGTCTGTTTTCTTCACCGTGGTATCCCCAGCCCCTAGAAGAGTGCTTGCCATGTAGCAAGTACTCAATAAATATGTATCTAATTAATTGAATGAATGGATGAATCCAATATGTATCTAATTAATTGAATGAATGAATCCTGGGTTCTGCCTCAGTGGGTTTCTCCCTGTACCCAACCAGGTAATTGATGTGTTTGCCAGCCAGCCACTCTTCTCCATCTCCTAATGATATGGTTTGGATATTCGTTCCCTCCAAATGTGATGTTGAAATGTAATCAAGTGTTGGACGCAGGCCCTGTGGATTGGATCATGGCCGTGGTCCCTCGTGAATGGTTTAGCACCATCCCTTGGTGATAACTGAGCTCTCACTAAGTGAGTTCACATGAGATCTGGTTGTTTAAAAGTCTGGGATTTACCCTCACTAGCTCTCTTGCTCCCTCTCTGGCCATGTGATACATCAGCTTCCCCCTTCACCTTCTGCCATGATCAAAAGTTCCCTGAGGCCTCACCAGAAGCTGAGCAGATGCTGGTGCCATGCTTGTACAGCCTGCAGAACCATGAGTCAAGGAAACCTCTTTTCTTTATAAATTACTCAGCCTTGGATATTTATAGCAACACAAAAACAGCCCAATACACCTAATGAATTCCCAGCCCTCCATGAAGATTCTCTAACTACATGATCAGCTTTCCCCGGATCCTCCCTGGTGGCGCTCTACCCAGCCCTTATAACACAGACTAAGAGAGGCGTCTGCAGCCTCTAGTTTTATCTCATACCTGGTCTTTGCATGAGCATGTTACAGTAACACACATGGGCCCATATACAGGTAGTGAGTAGCCACACACAGTAATTAGTTCAGAAAATGGTCTTACTGTAAAATAGAGGGAAAATTCTTTGATGTAATATTCATCTCAGAAGTCATGCCTTTCCTATCAAAATCTAAAGCTGCCAGCACAACTGTACCTACCACAGCGGTGGGAGAAAGAAGGCTCTTGGCACTGCAGACCAATTTGGCAGAACGTACACTGGCTGAAAGCCCCACCCTCTGTGTTTTCAGTCTTCAGACAAGCCTGCGGTGTAGCAAAAGGCAAAGAAATGGAGCTGTGAAAACATGCCTGTGAACCCTGTATTCAAGTTTCACCTTGGGAAATTGCAACATAATAACCAAGAGTTCTTGGGCCAAGTGCCCTAAGAAGAAAGGGTGCAGCTGGCATGGAACCACACTGGACCCAAATGGTTTGGAACAAGAGGAGGCTCGGAAGAAAGGCAGAACCTGGCCACTGCCAGAGACTTAGGCTAGCACATGGACTGGAGCATCGCTTCCTCAGTCCCCTCGGGACGAGGGATTATGACCACCAGACTCATATCAGACACTGTCTGAGATTGCTGTGGATATGCTTGTGCCTGTTTAGGAAACTGTATACAGTCTGTTCTGTGATATAGGTTAGGTTCCTCTCAATGAATCCTTTTTGCCACTGTTGCCAAATTCTGAGTATAAAGATGCCCCTCTCAGATACTGTTGAGCAGGCACAGATGAACAGTGAGCCCCCTAACCATCTCAAGTGAAGATCCTGAGTCCAGAGTGGAACCAGAACCCTCCTACTCCCATCCAGGGTCTCTCTGGTGTGCCACACAACAGATGCACTGTGGGTTTTGTTTCTCCTGTGAAACTGGTCTCTCTCTGTTCCTAGACAAAGATAAACACACCCTGAAAACTTATCTGCAAATCATTAGAAGGGAAAAAACAGACTCACAGGATTCTGAACTCTATTTTACAAATGGCCAGAAAAGTGTCAGTGGAAATGAATAATTATTTCTGGCGAAGAGGACAGGATGGATTTCTCTGGGCATGTCCAGAGCGGTTCCTTGGTGTTCTTGAGCGATGATGGCCTGGCCTGACAAAGCAGGGATCCTCTCCTCCCTGCCCCATCTCTGGAGGAAGATCGGGGTCCCACAACTCAGAGGATTAACACTGTGGCCTCTGCCCTTTGTGGCCAGCTGAACAGATGACAAACATCATCCAGGCCTCCTCTGGCAGCCCTTGCAGGGCAGCAAGGACTCTGGACGGCCCCACCTGAACCCAGGCCTCCACAACATCCTCCCCTCCTGGGCCCCAGAGAGCAGAGAGGGCGCCAAAGGGAAGCAGAAGCAGGCTTTGGTTTTTCTGCACTAGCTTTGCCTTTTTGTTTGTCAAGAAGAAAATATTCAGCCCTGCTCCCAGCGGGGGGAAACAGGGAGGACAGGACTGAAGGCTATTTTTGAGACGCTGCTTCCCCCAAAGGAAGGGTGGGAATGGTGTGAAGAGAGACCTGCCCTCATTTCCTGGAATAGAGCATGTGGGTCAATAGTTTGCAGTTTGCAACTATTTTTCAATCACGTTATCTCATTTTTGGTCCTCACAATAACCCGGTTAGGTGAGGATGGAAAGGGGTTTGTCTTAGTCAGTTCTGGCTGTTATAACAAAAATACCACAACCTGAGTGGCTTCAACAACAAACATTTATTTCTCCTGGTGCTGGAGGCCAGAAGTCCGGGATCAGGGTGCCAGCATGATGGTTCTCGTGAGAGCTCTCTCTTCTGGGTTGCAGGCCGCCGCCTTCTCCTTGTATCCTCCTGTGGCAGGAACTCTCTTGTGTCTGTGTCTTTTTACATGGCACTAATGCCATTCACGAGGACTCCACCCTCAGCATGTGATTACCTCCTAAGGACTACACTTCCTAATATCATCACATTGGGGTTAGAATTTCAACCTAGGAATGTGGGGCAGACACAGACTTTTAGCCCATAGAGGATTATTATCCTGATTTTACTAATGAGGAAACTGAGGCTCAGTGGCAATAACTAATGAGGAGAATGTGCTAAGGAGAGTGTCCTAAGGCAGGCCCTCTAATTCCACGTCTCCTTCCTCATCTGCCACCTCCTAGGCCTTTTCTGGTCTTTGCCCTCTCTGCATGCCCCTGCCTAGGCTGAGTCTCCAGTCCCTGTCCCAACTCTGCCAACAGCTGGCTGCATGGCCTTAGCCACATCCCGTGTTCTCTCTGGGCCTCAGTTTCTTCATTTGCAAGTGGTGATATTAGGTTGATACAAAAGTAATTGTGGTTTTTGCCCATTAAAGTAGTGGCAAAACCTGCAATTACTTTTGCATCAACCTATATATCTATATAGGTGCCTCTATCAACTGATGGAAGAATCAAATGGCTTTGCAGATTCTGATATGCTCTACTGATTATGGGACCGCCCAGTATTACCTTCACAATGGGAGGGAGCAGAAAGGCTTCCTGCCTCAATTTATCTCCTTCTCCTCCCTGCCATTGGCAATTCAGCTTCCGGTGAGTCTTTTATCTTTACTAAAGGGCAGATCCTATTGGGCGATGTGGCTCATGCTTGTAATCCCAGCACTTTGCGAGGCAAGGCAGAAGGATTGCTTGAGGCCAGGAATTTGAGACCAGCCTGGGCAACATGGGGAGATCCCTGTCTCTACAGATAATTTTAAAATTAGCTGAGTATGGTGGTATCCACCTGTGATTCCAGCTACTTGGGAGGCTGAGGTGGGAGGATGGCTTGAGCCTGGGAGGTTGAGGCTGCAGTAAACCAAGATTGTGCCACTGCACTCCAGCCTGGGCAACAGAGCAAGACCTATCTCAAAAAAATAATAAATAAATAAATAAATAAAGGGCAGAGCCCCCTGGGCTAGGACACATGTCTAAACATTATCAGTTATGAGCTCCTCTTAGTAAATGAGATTATCAGCCATCCAGGGCTCAGGAACGGGTGAGGGAACGTTACAGCAGAAGGTGTCCAAGAGCCTGCCCTGATGTATCACACAAGACATGATCAAAAATGGTGTCTCCAGGCTCTGCGAGCTTTCCTTTCAGTTCTGTGCTCCGAGGGTCCTGAGAATGGGGCAGACTGAGAAATGAAAAGAGCTGGGACTCATTCACCCCTAGGTCTTCATGGCTTTACTTGGGACCTTCCTGGGAGGAGCCTGGACACATCTTCAAGACTCAAAAGGCATAGAGTCCTCATGGTGGAATTTTAGGCACCTTGAAAGAAGGGTGGTGTGACATCGTGGGGCTGATAAGAAAAAAGGTCTTTCCAGTCTCCTTTGATGGCCACCTGCACCTGCTGTAAAATCGGCCCAGTCCCATAGCCCCAGGACCAGGGAACTCTGAAAGCCAGATAGCCTAGAAAGTAACAAAATGTAGACGGGTGAGAATGGGCTTGCAGGGCTGGGGGAGGGTGACCCAGCTCCTTTAGATGTGGGAGCGGGGCCCGGGCACCTGGTCAGATGGCCCCCTCTTGATGCACCCACTGAGGCCCTAACCAAGCCCGAACCCACCTGAATGGGGAAGAAATAAAAGGTGGCAAGTGTGAAGAAACCATTTCATAGTTCTTTAATAACTGTTTTTGATAGGTTCTGTTTATTCCTTTCAAAGTAGGTTATTTAAAATGTTCTACAATTAAAGAAAAAGGAAACAGGATAGTCTTTTTAAAAACAGGTTTGAGATAAGGAAACATTGATTCTATCAGCTCGGGGAAAACACCTCCTGCAGCACAAAAAGTCCACGAATGTCTGTGTGTGCCTTGACTGGGAATGAGGAGAGGGAGCTGGAGGGCAGCAAGGCCGGGCAGCAAGGGAGGCAGAGCCCCTCTGTTGGCGAGGGGTGGAGGCAGTCCTTTATCCTGTGCCTTCGGTGCTGTGGCTGGGAACCCAAGGTACTCATGCCGCCCTCCAAGGTGAAGAGAAGACCCACCTGCTTTTCTCCGCCATCACCAGATCCTCCCAGGCACTCTCCCCACAGTCGGTCCAGCCAGGCACACTCAGCCTGATCTGGTGATTCAAGCTGTCTTTCCGGGGACTCGGCCTCTGCAGGTAAGTCCTTAGTCTTCCAGCCTCTACCCCACTTCTCAAGCTGTCTGGGGACTCAAGGAGAGCAGAAGGGGCTGATGTGAGCCCACACTGGAGGAGGGCAGCCTAGCCCTCTGGTAGGTTCCATTCTTATTCTCACCGACTCTCTCGCCTTTCCTGAAAGTGGGTCATGCATCCCCACTCTAGCCATGGGACCTCCAATGACATCCGTGGAAGGCGCATCCTTCCCCACTCCACTGAACTGGCCACGTGCCCAGCCTTGGCCAGTGGCAGGTGAGAGCACAGGATGTAGGCCATGTCCCAGCAGGTGCGCTAAAACCCAAGGTTGGCCTCTGCCCACTCTCCTACTCTTTTCCCTTGGTCCTTCCCAGGGCAGGACCCAGATGGGAATTGCTCCTTCAGTCATGGGGAGCAGAGCCCCCGCCCACTACAGCCACCAACATGTAAGATGAGCGAGAAATAAACTGCTATGTTTTAGGACATAGCGATACAGGGCCATTTGTGACTACAGCCTCACCAAGCAAAAGCTGCGTGATGTGGGACTTTGTTCTCCTCCTAATCCTCCATCTCCAAAGCAGTGTCTCTTGTCCACTTGCCTGTGGTCCATGGCCAGAGGACCCTGTCCTGGTTTCTGTGTCTTGTGTAGAGGCCTCATCTCACATACAGGGGCCTTCAGGTCTGGCTGTGCCTCGCATGAGATGCTCAGTGTAGGTAGGTGGTCAGTCCTGGGATGCTTAGGTATGGGGTATGCTACCCTGCTGCCACAGCCCCCAGAGGAAGCTTCTCAGCCCAACTCTCAGTCAATTCCCAGCCTCCCGGGGCTCACATGGACATTCCAGAGCCCAGGGCACCTGGAGAACGCAAACCTCAGGCCCCCCTGGGCCCAGCCCCACTAAGCCTGCACTCTGGGTTGGCCACCGACAGTGGATGGTGGAGGGCTGACCTCAGGGTGACTTCTTCCAGGCCCCCTGTGAGATAGAACAAGTCCCCCCTGCCTTGGTGGCCCCTCAACCAGACCAACACACCTCCTTCCCACCTGGGTTGTGGTGAACTCTGTTCTCTAAGTGACCAGGCCTGACCCTCAAGATGTTAAAGGAAGATCTCCGTTAGCAAATCCCCTGCTCTTTCCACAAAGCCTGAGTTTCCCTACCAGGATCTCAATAATGAGGTCAAGGAAGTCAGCTTTGAGCCCAAAGATGGCTACCTTCCTTTCCTTTCTTGTGGCAGTCAGTCTCATGGCTCATCCTCTGAGGTGGAAGGCTGCAAAGAAACAGGATTTAAAGGGTGATATTACAAAGAAATCCATTCAAATGATTTAGATAAGCCAGGTGCAGTGGCTCATGCCTGTAATCCCAGCACTTTGGGAGGCTGAGGTGGGAGGATTACTTGAGCCCAGGAGTTCAAGACCAGCCTAGGCAACATAGCGAGACTTCATCTCTACCAAAAAAAAAAAAATTAGCTGAGCATGGTGATGCATGCCTGTAGTACCAGCTACTCGGGAGGCTGAGGTGGGAGGATCACTTGAACCTGGGAAGTGGAGGCTGCAGTGAGCCGTGATCATACCATTGCACTCCAGCCTGGGTGACAGAGCAAGACTCTGTCTTAAAAAAAAAAATGGTTAAAATGATATATTTTACTGATGATAAATATTACTATGTGTTTTTTCACCACAAGGGATTTTTTGCTTTTGTTCTTGTTGCTGTTGTTTTGTGTGGGGCGGGGCGGGGTGGGGATGGGAGACGGGGTATGAGAAAGAGCTTGTTCAAGTAATTAAATACAAGGATGAGGCCAGGCAGGGTGGGGGGTGGGGACATGACCCACAGAAAGCACAAGTCCCTTGGGACCCTCCTCCTCTACCCGCATTTCAGAGGCTACAGCCAAATCTGGAACCAGGTCCCAGTGACCACCAGCTCCTGTGGGGAGTAGTGGGCATAGGTTTCTCCAGGACCGTGGAGACTAGAGAGGACACAGGGACATAGAGGAGTTCTCGAACTCACAGCCCTACCTGCCCTGTCTGCAGACAGGCACCAACCAGGGCTGGGGTCAATCAAGAGAAATCTAGAGGAAGACACAAAGGAAAACTAAAAAAGACACAGCAGAATAGAACAAGGTCTCTCACTAACACTGCCAGAAGGAGAAGAGTTCGAGGACACAGATGAGGAAGACAGGGGCAGCCCTGCACGGACACCCCAAGAGGCCAAGGGTAGGAGGCTGGACAGGGACTCTCCAAGCCCAGCTCCAAAAGAGTGTCCCCTGCCTCCCCCACCCAGGACCCCAGGCACCCATCCCTGGATCCTGCAAGGCCAAGGCTGGGTCCAGGTGCATGCTGCCAACCATAAGGTTTTTAAAGTATTTTAATTTAAAATTTTTTAGATTTTAAATTTTAATTTTTTAGTCAAATTTTTTGAAAAAAAAAGAAAATTCAAATCAATGTATGTTGCCAATTAACTTTCCCCTTACAACACCTTCTACAGAAGGGCTATGAAGTAGGGTGGGCTGGCACCACTCAGTGCCTACAACCCACTTCTCCTAATGTTGTTCCTTGTGATATTTCTGTTTTCTCCTTCTTTGGGATTCTTAGATCAATTGCTGTCCTTGTCCTCCTAAGGAAGGAAGGATGCTTCACCACCATCCAACCTGCTGGAATGGGGCTTAAGAGTGCCCCATCCTTCTCATGTGACCTTCTGGCCCCAGATCCCAATAAAATTGGGGTCACATTCTCCCTGCCATAGGTACACAGAACTCAAGAGCATTGATATATGCATGATACGTTCAATGGCATTCAGGAATTGGAATGACTGCATAGAACAGAAAACCCAGATCACAGAGGCATAAACAAAATAGGAACTCATTTTTCTGTCACATGATGAAAAGGTCAAAGGCTGGAAATTCAGGGCAGCCCAGCATCTCCACGATGTTGTCCAGATCCTGGGCTCATCCTGGCCTTTTCTTCTGCTACTATAAGGTATGACTTTTGAACTCATGCTCACACAATGGTTACTGAAGTTACCACCATCACATCCAGGCAAGAGGGAAGAAGGTTAATGGCTCTGGTGTGTGCACTAGCTGAAGGTCCACCTTTTAAGGAACTTTGCTGGAAGCTCAACCCAACCACTCCTGCTCCATCTCATTATCCAGAACTGCATTATGTGGCTACCCTTAGCTTCAAGATGAGACTAGAAAATGAAGTATTTTAGCTGGGCCAATTGCCAACCCTAACAAATTGAGATTCTATATAACAGAGGAGAGTTGAGAGTTGGTCAGGAATTGGCAGCCCTGTCACATATGCCTAATTCCAATGCTGTTATTGGAAGTACCAAGGCTGGCAGCTTCCACACTGGGTCTTCAGTCACTCATGTCATCTGTCTGCTTTCATTCCCCCACTCAGATGGCAAGCCTCTTTGTAAACAGAGAAAACATGTTCATCATTTTCATTACTCCCTCTTCCCAACCCCAACCTTCCAATCCTACTGTCCCAGCTCAATAAATGCTTACGTTAGAAAGAAAAAGCAGTAACACTCACTATTAACCATATATACCTTGGGACAAACTTTCCTTTTCTTATTTGAATCACTGTTTTTATCATGTACTGCATTGTCATTTTCCATTTCATGAGCTTAAGTAGCAACTCCTCGAGTCAGCTGTAAACTCCTAACAGTCTAGAAGTGCCCAATCCAGTGATTTTCACATGGTGAATGCTTTCATGAATTGTTGAGTTTATTTGGCCTGAGTTCTAGTCATTATCAGTAACCACAACAATAGTAATTTCATATCTTTATGATGCTTCAAAGTTTACACAACTTCCTTTATACACATTCTCTCACTTGGTCTTTTAAGTAACTCTTTTAAGTAAAGCTGCTGTAATTATCCCTTTTTCACAGACGATGAAGCGGAGGCTAAGAGAAGGTATATTGCTTGCCCAGAGGCATGAAGTTAGTGTTTGAACTGGAACTTAAATACAGGTCTTTGACTTCAACTCCAGCACTTTTCCATCAAACTTTAGGCTTCGATTCTCTCACTTTCAAAAATGAAGAAATTAATTTAGATTATTTCAATGCAGCGCTGTCCATTAGAAATAGAATATGAGACACATATAATTTAAACTTTTCTAGTAGTCACATTTAAAAAGGAAAAAGAGACAGATGAAATGAATTTTAATAATAAACTTTTATTTAACTCAACTCGAAATATTTCAACATGCAATCTTGACATTAGTAAGAGACTTTACTTTTTTTTTCTTTTGAAAGCTAATGTGCTTTTTTAACTTATGTCTTTCAGTCATAGGAACTTCTAAAGAATGAAAGCCAATGCGTTTGTGACACTTTCAGCACATTACAATTTAACCGCTTTTTAGGTGCTCAAAAGCCACACGTGGCTAGTGGCCACCATATTGGAAAGCTCAGCTGTAATGTTTGAAAGGTAAATTTAGCTTTAAAACGAAGCTCCTATATCTAAGATTTCATGATCAAATTATTTGGAAATTATCTAAAAGAGTTATTTTCTGTATATTCTTGCAATAAAGGAGAACTGCCTGTTCAACAACTATCCCCCAGTAGAAAACTGGCTTTACCTAGATCCATCACAAAGCACCACTGCCATCTGGTGGTAGACTCTTGAATTGCAAGCAAATTCCCAAAGAGGAAATAATCAGGCTCTCGGAATTAGTTTATCAAAGCAGATTCTACTAACTCCATACAATCCAGGAGAGCTTGTTGAAGAATGCACAATACTGGGCCCTGCTGAATCAAAATCTCCAGGACAAATCCCAAAGCCCCAGATTTTCAATAAATGTCTCCAGTGATCATGCACACTGAAACTTGAGAATGGTTGATCTAAAGGACATGCCTATGTAATACAACCATAGAAAATTCAGTGACAGTAAATGTCAGAAGACTACTCATTCTTTCCTGATACTGTTCTGATATTTGTAAGACTGCTACTCTCTCAGTTTCTACGTAGAAAAAAAAAACCCACCCCCCCACACACACACACACACACACACACACACACACACACACACACACACAGTTGAAAAGAATCCATAATCCCACCACTTTTTTCAAAATTTAAAGGAAGAAAGAAGCATCCATGGCCACTCCACCTCCCACTCCCCCACCCCCAACACACACACACACCCCTCAGACACAACTCTGTAACAGTTACGTACAGCTCGAGCCCTCACAGCTGTGTCCCCACTCCCAGCCTCTGCTCTCACCCTCCACACCCAAGATCCAGCCAGGCCAGTGCCTTCACAGCTCTCCTCCTTCACCTCACTCCCCTTCTGAGACTTTGCAGAGCTGTCCCCTCCATCTGGAACAGCAGTCACCATCCTACCTCCCAGCCCCCATGACTTGTCCCTCATAATGCAGCTCAGGCATCAGCTACTTAGGAAGCCCCTTGGGGGAGCCCTCTAGATTGTGCTGGGTGCCCCTCCTTCCCCTCGAAGTGCCCCCTATGGTAGCTGTATTGTCTGACTTCTCCACACAACTGTAAGCTCCTTATGGGGCAGGGCTCTGTCTCTTGTCTCTGTATCTGTGCCACCTAGAAAAAACTCTGCCACAAAGCAGGCATTGTTAAGAATTTGCTGAGTGAATAAATGTTTTCTTTTCCTTTCCTTTCTTTTCTTTTCTTCTTTTTTGAGACAGGGTCTTGCTCTGTCTCCCAGGCTGGAGTGCAGTGGCATGATCATGGCTCACTGCAGTCCCGAACTCCTGGGCTCAAGCGATCCTCACATCTCAGCCTCCTGATTAGCTGGGATTAGCATGCATCACCACACTCAGCTATTTTTTTTTTATTTTTCTTTATTAATTTTGTTTTATTTTATAGAGATGGGGTTCACTGTGTTGTCCAGGCTGGTTTCGAACGTCTGGGCTCAAGCCATCATCCTGCGTCTGCCTCCCAAACTGCTGGTATTGCAGGTGTGAGCCACCGCGCCCAGCCATAAATAAATGTTTTCAAAAGCATCAAGTAGTCTATCTGATTTAAATGATAATGCTAGTGCTGATGAGTCTGGAAGACACTAAGCAGTGCGGGCCTTTACTGGAGGCTCAGTAACGTCAGCTTCCAGCTCTGAGGACAGAGCTGCAGACGTTATGACCGCTGACCAGAAGGGTTTGTGTCGGGGACTAGGGAGGGCAGTGATTTGGGCACCATGAACACAGTGAGACAGGGACGGGTGCAGGAAGAGGGCAGTAACAGAGTAACCCGGGAATGCCGTCCCCACCTCCCAGGAAGGGATCCATTTCCCCAGAGGACAGAGGCCTGCCGCATCTCGCCCAGCTAATCTGACAGAAGCCAGCTGCAGCGCTAGGCCTGCCCCCGGGAAGGCATGCTGAGGCTGGGAACCACATGCCACTGTTTGCCCCTGGGGGACAGGGGCACAGGGAGAGGGTAATTGACTTGTCTCTCAAGTTTATTTATTAATTCCTAGCTGCACCATTTGATGTGGTTTCCAGGAGGCACGCCGTTGAAATCTGCCCCCCTTCCCCCTTCTGGCTGCCGTGGCCCCAGGGAGGTGGGTGAAGCTCAGAGCCAGCCTGCAAGTCAGACCAGGTGCAGGCAGGGGACTAGGAAGGGTGCCCACCATGCAGGGAGGCTCGCCGGCCCCAGCTCAGGCAGCAGACCATGGCATGGGGTGGGGTGCAAGGCAACAGTGGACAGTGTGCTGGGGAGCCTGAGACGCGCCTCGGGACAAGTGGCCGCAGCTCTCTGCTTCAGCTTCCCCAGCTGTGAAAAGGAGAAATGAGAGGCAGCAGCTGCCGCTTCATAGAGCTGAGTGAGGACACCAATGTAATGAGGGTAGGAAGCGCTGCTACAAGTCAGGGGCACCCTGCAACTGTCGAATGTTCCAGACCAGCAAGTGTGTATCTCTAAGTGCCGGGTCTAGGCCTAACTTTGCTCCTAATTTTATGTTTTCCGAATTTCCTATGCTTCCTACAATTAGCACGAATAAGCTGTATAACCAGGGAAACATCAGACTAAAGAGAATGGGAAGCGTGTGGCCTAGAAATGGAGCCACGTCTCAACAAGCAGGGTGGTTACAGGGTGGAGGGAGCAAGGGGGTGATCCCTCCACCCCGGCTCCAGCGAGGAAGGACACCTCAGATGCAGGGAGAGAGTGGAGCCTGAAGGGTAAAGGGAGGGGGTGATGACTTGAATGAAGGTAGCCACAGACTCCAACCAGAGGAAACGGGAGCCAGGCCCCAAGATTCTCTATCCAAGGCAGTGGCTCTCCTGGCTTTCAGCCTTTGAAGGGTCAGCACAAGTGACCTTCATTTAGCTCGTGTGCTCCCCACTGTGCGGCTCCAATCCCCTGGACTCTCTGTAGAGACTCTACCCACTTCTTCCACAGCAGAGCATGACCACCCAGGAGGAGAGAGGTGAGTGCAGAGGTCAGGGGTCCTCCACACTCACCCATACCCACCGTCCCCGGGCCCCACAACTGTGTCTGTGTGTGCAGACCCTGGTCCCAAGGAAGTGGCCATGGCTTCTTCCAAGAGGCGCATGCCTGCCCAGGCTCCAGGCCAGGGTCCCGGTCCCCTCACCCCTCACCCTGTGGCTCCCCTGCTCATTCCCATCAATACTCTAGAGAAGACGCTACTGACAAAGAAAATGTTGAAAGAATTCACAAAGTTAGCAGCAAATCAAAGTCCTGGGAGCCCTGAAACTGACATAGTAGAGATGTAGGGCCCCTGGCCCTTTGCGATTCTGGGAGTATTGGCTGCATTCCGATCACTTACACACTTTTCCGACATGTCTTTGCCTCTGAGCACTAGTTCCTACTGCATTTGTTCAGTGGGCAGAAAGTGTCCCTGCCCCATGTTCACAGCCTAGAATCTACCCCTTTCCTTCACTCCTCTGCCATGAGACCACTGACACAAGGCCGGTGTGTGGCCAGGCCAGAGGGCTTTGCCACAGGCCTAACCAGTGTCTACCCACTGAGGAAGGCCAGGCAGCCCTCCCCAGTGGATGCAGGCCTTTGTGAGTGCAGTTTCCGTGGGCTGGGCTGCCAATCTGGGGGGCCTTGAGCTGTGTCCACGTTCACATTTCTTCACTCAACAATCATAGGCCCCACTCGGTACCAGGCTCTGGGCCCAGCCAGGCCAGGCTATGTGCACACACACCACACTGTCACACACCCAGGCTGAACAGGGTCCCCCACTCTCTTGCAAGAACTGGACAGAACTCACACTGTGTTCACACCCAGCTGGGCTGCACTGGCATTCACACGCATCCCTGGACTGACTAAGTTCCTGCACAAGGGGTTTCTGCCTCTGCCCACAGGATGATCCCCACACCAGGGACAGATGCCACTTTTTGTGTCAGGGAATAAGATACCCAGAGGCCCACTGGAGAGGCGGGGGCCACTCTGGGTAGGGTGTGAATGGGGGCTGGGACCCAGGCTAGCATAGGGCCTGGCTTCTGTCCCCCAGGTCCCTCTGGGCCAGTTGGCCTGTGGGCAGGGAGCTATCTTAGGCTGACACAGTGCTCTGAGGTCAGGGGAATAACCAAACACAGAAAGGAGGACTCAAGAATGTCCCAAATGAGAAATGGATTCAGTTCTGCCTGCTTTACTCCCCAGGCCTCAGCCATTTCCCCACTCAAAGCCTCTCCCAGCCAACACCCCTCCTCCAGCCTCTTCTGCTCTCATGGCCTCTGTCCCACCTGCCATGATCCCACCGGATCATGTGGCCAGCCTCTCATCCTAAAACGCCTACTTCATCAGGTAACTCCCCTTTCAAGAACCTTCAAGAGCTCCCTCCACCACTGCCCCAGCGCCCATTGCCTAAGGAGGACCTCTGGCTGGCACTCAAACCCCTCAGGATGAACTGGAGCTGACTTTCCTGCCTTAGCCGCCTCTTTTCCCTTCCCAAGCTCCCTCTGGACCTGGGTCCACACCATCATTCCATAGAGGCATTGCTCTTTTCCAGCTCTGCATCTTTAGCAAAACTTTCCTGAACCTCCTCTCCTCTTCCTTCTCCCTGGAATGTCCTCTTTTCCTCCAGATCTTCCCCACCTGGCAGAGCCCAGCTAAACCTCCACCTCTTCCAAGAAGCCTTCCCTGATGACACAGCCCCCATGGAACGCTCCTCGCTGCCTCCTCTCTGTACTCTGCTTTTCCTCCCATGACACCTCGTCTCCTGCCGGGAACTTTGCTCTCCGCTGCCTGGGCCGCCTCCTCTTCCCTGCTTGTCCTCTCCTGAGCGCAGAGCTGGACACACAGGCCCCAGCTCCCGGAGGAAGGTGCCGTAGGCCCTTCCTCGCCCCTAGCCTACTCCAGCCACACAGTTTGTGTGATTGTCTCTCCCTGCATGCTGTAGGTCCCCAGTCGGCCCAGCTCCCACCCCCACGCCGCCCTGCTGCAGAGGCAGCTGCTGCCCCGGGAGTGCTGAGGCTCCCAGTCAGGCTGGGGCCTGCTCCGCTGGGCGGGAACCGCGCACATTCCTTCAGAATTAAACAAGGGCCCGCTCGTTCCAGGCTCCCCAGGATGAGGATCATCCGGTTTGCTTTTTCCCTCTCCAGGCAGCAAGGCCCACTTGGTTCCAAAGGAAAGTTCTCCGGGCAATGACCTCAACAGCCGCAGGGAAGGGTGAAGGGTCACATCTGCGGCCATTTGGAAACCCGGGTCAAGGCCTGAGACTCTGCCCTCGGCCCCCTCATGCCTGGTGTTCATTCTGCCATCCATCTCCCATACTCACACACGTGCATAGGCACAACACACACACACGCAGACATACAAACACACGTAAACACACATGCACAAATATAAGTGTGTACCCACACAGACATGTGTGTATACACCCAACATACACATGTAAACACACAAAGACATGCACACAAGTGTAAATACAGACACACGCAGACACACATGCAAAGCACACACATACATACACAAGCACACTTGCAAACACACGCATGCACACACATACCCCCCTGCTGCCCTTGACTGACCCTGAGGTGGGCTGGGTGGCCTGGCCACAATGACAGGGCTGAGTCTCTGGCAAGAAGCCCACCCCTCCTTTCCCCAGAGCAGTTCGGGAAGAGGGCAGAGCTGTGATTTGAAGCATGGCAGATCATTTTTCACAGTTCACCTTCAAACAACCTCGGCCCAAGAGACAGAGTACTTTTTAGCAAAGACAAAAAAAAAGATTTCCCATCACACTGCCCCCAGCCCATGGCTGTGTGTAGTGAGAGAAACAGCCAAGTGGAGTGGGAGGGAGGGTGCAAGGTCAGGCTGAGCTGCCACATACCCCTGGGCTTCTGGAATAGGCCACAGCGGCCATGTCTGCTGGATGGATAGCTATGTGGGAGGGCTTCAAAGTGTCTCCCCAAAAAATGTGCTCAACGCTTGGCTCCAGTGGCACGCCCTAAACCTCTCCTTGCTCTGCGGATCCCTCTCCCTCTGCCTCCACTTCTCCTAACCTCCCTTGCAGTAGCTGGCCCATGAGTTTGAGGCTATCAGGGACCCAGGCGGTCCCGTGCACAGGGCGATGAGACAGGCAATGAGATAGCGCTCTCCAGCAGACATAGATGGGGCCTCGTGGGACAGTCTCAGGTGGTCACGCCATCTCTAGAGGTCCACAGGGCTCCCAGTTCCTGGATGGTGGGAACAGAGATGGTTTAAGACCACTCCCATATTTCCTCCAGAGACTGGGCAGGCTTCGAGAGTAGATTCTAGCAATGTTTGAAGAAACAAGAGAAGCCATAGTCCCATGCTCCAGCCCAGTCTGCGAGGTTGTTGCAGTCACCTTCCTAAGACTTGGTCCATGAAACTAAGTCACATGATCCTGGTCAGATTCACTGAGCGTGGCAAAATGCATCACATGGCCTGCTCCACACCAGCCCAAGCCCTGGACAGTCACATGGCCTGGCCACTGCCAGTCCAATAACATGGCACAGAAAAAGATGCTGCCTTTCCAAGGTACTTTATTTCCATTGGTCGGGAAGTTATAATATACTGACAGTGTTAGAATAAGCACTTCACTGATATCTGCAGCAAAAATATGACACAAGAGATACAGAAATTGCCCACCTTTGGAGACAATGAAATTATGTTAAAAAAATGAAGATTTCCAAATAATAAAGCGTCCATGATCCAAGCAGCGCCCTCTCGCCGCGCCCTTGTGCTGTCTGCAGCAGTCTTGCATGAGGCCTCGGTCATCCCTGCTCTGGGCTGAACCATGTCCCCCTAAGAGCCATATTGTTGAAGTCCTAATCCCAGCACATCAGAATGAAACTGTATTTGGAAATAGGGCCATAAAAAGGTATTAAGTTAAAATGGGGTTGTTAGGGGCTGGGCGCAGTAATTCACACCTGTAATCCCAGCACTCTGGGAGACCAAAGTAGGATGATCACTTGAGCCCAGGAGTTCAAGACCAGCCTGAGCAACATAGCAAGACCCCTGTCTCTACAAAAATAAATAAATAGCCAGGTGTGGTGATGCACACACACCTGTGGTCCCAGCTACTCAGGAAACTAACATGAAGGGATCACTTGAACCCAGGAGTTCAAGGCTGCAGTGAGCCATGCTTGTGCCACTGTACTCCAGCCTGGGCAACAGAGTGAGACCCTGTCTCAAAAAAAAAAAAAAAGGTGGGGGGCTTGTTAGGGTGGACCCTAATCCAGTCTGCTTGGTGTCCTTATAAGAGGAACAGCTCAGGACACACAGAGAGACAACAGGGGCATGCCTGCACAAGCTGTGAAGAGGCAATGAGAGGGTGGCTATCCGCAAGCCGAGGAGAGATGCCTCTGAGAAAACAGACCCTGCTGGCACCTTGATCTTGGATGTCCAGCCTCCAGGACCGTGAGAAAATAAATGTGTGTTGCCTAAGCCTTTCAGTCTGCAGTACTTGCTCTGGCAGACCAAGCTGGCTAACACAGCCCTTCCCCAGCCAGCTACTGTACTGGTCCCATGCCCCCATACCCAGGACAGGCCTTTGCCTCCCTCAAAATAAAACTCAGTGTTAGCTGGGCGCAGTGGCTCACGCCTGTAATCCCAGCACTTTGGGAGGGTGAGGCAGGCAGACAATCTGAGGTCAGGAGTTTGAGACCAGCCTGGCCAACATGGTGAAACCCTGTCTCTAACAAAAATACAAAAAAACTAGCTGGGTGTGGTGGCATGCACCTGTAGTCCCAGCTATTCAGGAAGCTGAGGAAGGAGAATCCCTTGAATTTGGGACGTGGAAGTTGCAGTGAGCCAAGATCACACCAGTGTACTCCAGCCTGGGTGACAGAGTGAGGCTCCATCTAGGAAAAAAAAAAAAAAACTATAACAAACACAAAACAAAACTCCATGCAATGGGGACTGCCAGATGGCCTTGAAAATGCAGATCAATGGTTCCTGCCCTATACACATGAATGTCACCTCTTCAATTCAGGCGAGCACTAGGGCAGGGTTTAGCACCCCCAGGCCACAGTCCCCCAACACCCCTGACCCAGGTCCCTCCTGGGCAATGCTGCACCCCCTACCCAACACCAGACAAAGCCCCATGAAGGAGCTGTTCTGTGGCTCACAGATGGGCCGTGTGGAGCAGCACTGGCTGCCCTCTGCCTCCGCCAGGCAGGCGGTGCACACCAAGCCCTCTGCATGAACCATCCAAGCCCCCACGACAGGTAGAAGGAGAGCCCTGGAGAGGCTAGGACTGAGGAAAGCCATGTCCTCCCTCCTCTCCATTCAAACAGGGAAGACATCCCAGAGCAGAGAGGGGTCAGAGTTTCCATAAAGGGAGGGTGTTAGGGGCTTGGCAGGCAGTGTCAGGGCTGACTTCTCCACTGGCCCAGCAGGCACAGCACCCAAGTCCATGAGTCTGTCAGGGGCCCATGACAATATTTTCATTTTCAAAAAAATCAGAAGAAAAAAAGAATATTATAACGAGGAATATATAAAAAAGAATCCAGCCTGGCTTATACCCACCTTTATGCCAACACAGTCGTGAAGTATGATTTTTCATATTTTTCATGGATGGGGGATGGGGGCGGAAGCGCTTGGGGCCAGGAAAGTCACAGTGTGCCCTGGGAGCTGTGGGTGTTGTGGGTATTGAGGGCTGGGCTGGCCTGGTGTGGGGGCTCACTGCCTCTCTCTTTCTCAGGGTTCTAAAACCGAAGCCTCTCAGGATGGCCGCCAGCAAGTCCCAGAACCTCATTCTTCCCTTCTCAAAGCTGCTACAACAACCACCTTACATCCATGTGACAAACTCGTCCTGGAGGCCACTGGATGAAACAAGGGCTCAGAGCAGAGAGGAAGAGGGACCCTTGAGCCCGGATCAGTGCAGGGGCTGGGCCAGGGGCTGGAGCTGGGCAGAGCGTCCCTGCTTTGTGCTAGAGATGAGCTGAGCAGTGCCTCTTCCTCAGAGACCTGTGTCCATTCCCAGCTCACAAAGCCTTCCACCCAGGCCAGGTTCAAATTAGCCTGCCTGTCCTCACTCAGCTGGTTGTAATTGCAGTCCCTTGTGCTAGGGTTTCACTTTCAATGTTGATTTATGGGAAACACAAGGTTGCCTGAAATCCACTTGAATTCCTCAGTGAAGCAATGGTCCTGGGAGGGTGGGAAGGGCCCTTGCATCCCAAAGGGGACGGGGGAGGAGGAGCAGGGCTCATCCACACAACTGTAGCTGTCTCCGCAGAAGAGAATGCGCCCAGTGACCTGAGCCACTCTCTGGTGGGCTACGAGGAGCTCTCCTTGGAGAAAGGTTATGTTCACCCAGTGGAATTCTATGCAACCTTGAAAATAAGTGAGCCAGACTTACACGCGTCAACACACATGGATCTCGCCAACATGTTGAAAGAAAAAAAAGTTAATTGCAGAAGAATACATACTAGAATGCCACTATTTATACAGTTTTAAAGCATAGAAAACAGCCCTGTAAATACTTCAAGAAAACTTGCATATGTGGTTTAAAAAAATTAAAGAAATTCATAAGAAATACCAAATATAGGATAGTGGTTCCTTCTTTGGGGTGCAGGGTGCACAGTGGAAGGGAGGTGTATTAGGGAGCTGCACCCAGAGGTTCCACCTGGATTTGTTGGTTTTGTTTCTGAAACTAATTTGTGGTTTCATGGGTGTTCATTAGATCACTATGTGTTTTGGCATGTCTGCTTTTTATTTATTTTGTTTTTAATTATTTTGGTTTTGTCTTGTTTGGTTGGTTGTTTTTTGATTTTTGTTTTGGTCGCATGTTAATCAGGGGCAGAGCTGGAACTCTGAGCTCCTTCCATGCCACTGGGAGCCCCAGTGACCCTGGGACCTATGTGACTGTCCCTGTGTGACCTGGGCCTGGTGATCACTGCCAGGTTGGCCTTGCAGAGCTAGACCGAGCCTTAGAACACCTTCTGGGGCACAGCTGGGGGAGTAGGCCCTGCACCCCCCTCCACCTAGAAGCTACACATTGGAGAGAGGCTGAAGCCACAGTCACAATGCTGAGTCTCAGGCCAAAGGCTGCGCTCCCCTCCACCCAGCCTGGGAAAATGAGGCAAAACTGGAGACTTCAAGATCACCCCCCACCAAACCCAATGACTTTGCAGTATTCCCTCTCACTGGCAGAGGCACCCCAGCCCTCCACTGGTTCATACCAGAACCCCTGAAGCCACCCTTGACACTCTCTCTCCCTCATCCACACATTCAATCCCATCACCCACCTGAGAGAAAGCACCTGGCTGGGATGCCCACTGCCTCCTTTTCCTGTCCCTACATCCCAGAGGCCAGGCTCGCAAGGGCCTTGATAGGACACGCCCAGTGAAAACACTGGGGTCTGTGTCCCTCCCTGGAGAAAAAGCAGGACAGCTGAGGCTAGACATCTGGCTCCTAGGAAATGAAAACGTTTTTCAACCTTTCACCATAGGGTGTGAGTCCTCACAGCACCTGATACATGGATTCCAAAGTCAGTTCAGGGCTGAGGGCCGGAAGTCATAATGCACATCTCCAAATATCAAGTATGACAGCTCGACCAGCAGTGGTGGCTCACGCCTATCATCCCAACGCTTTGGGAGTCCAAGGCGGGAGGATTGCTTGAGCCAGAAGTTAGAGACCAGCCTGCGCAACATGGTGAAACCCTGTCTCTACAAAAAAATCAAATAATTAGCCAGATGTGGTGGTGTGTGCCTGTAGCCCCAGCTACTCAAGGAGGCTGAGTAGGGAGGATCACATGAGCCCAGGAGGTTGAGCCTATAATGGCATCACTACACTCCAGGCTGGGTGACAGAACAGGACCATCTCTCAAAAAAAAAAAAAAAAAAAAGGAAAGAATGACAGCTGTATCACCGCTCCCAGCAGCAGAGGGACAAGGTAGCCACAGCTAGCCAACAGGCATGTTTTGCTTGGCCCATGCCATGCTTGAAATTGGAATTTGCTGCCAACATGTAACATTAGGAGGGTTCACATAAAAATCCAGATTTGAAAACAGACAAACTGACTTCACCAGCCGGCGTTCTCCCACTGCACCTCCCTTCCAGCAACAAAGGGAGACCCTCCCCAAGGCTCCCCGCCCTGTGACTCAACGCCATTTGGTGTCTTTCCTCAGTCCTGCCTCTCTTACTACACTGCCACCCTGGTCCCTGTAGGCATTGAAGTTTGTGAGTCCTCATTTTATTTACTTATTTAGGGACAGGGTCTGTCTGTCCCCCAGGCTGGAGTACAGTGATACGATCACAGCTCACTGCAGCTTTGAACTCCCAAGCTCGAATGATCCTCCTGCCTCAGTCTCCCAAATAACTGAGACTACAAGCTCATACCACCATGCCCAGCTACATTTTTTACTTTTGTAGAGACAGGGTCTCGTCATGTTGCCCAGGCTAGTCTCAAACTCCTGGACTGAAGGTATCTTCCTGCTTCGGCCTCCCAAAGTGATGGGATTATAGGCGTGAGCCACTGTGCCTGGTGCGAATCCTCATTTTGGAACCTGAGGAATAGTTTTGCTAGTGGGAAATATGGTTCCATGCTCTGTGTGTTCAGCAGGACCACGCTTTCCCAGCCTACAGTAGACAAGGTGGGAGATAAGGGCCCAAGAATTAGGAAAGACGGCTTGAGTGTGGCAGCAAACCAAGGCTGTGGCAGGAGCAGATGGCCATGTGCTGGGACTTACTGTCAAGTGGGTAGGAGAGGCCGGGTCAGAATCGCCCTAGAGCTGTGCTGGTGAAGATGTGGAGGTGATAGCTGAGCCCAGTGAGGGCTGTGGGTGGGATTCAATCCTTGCAGTGTGAGGGCTCAGCTTGTTTCTCTTTAGATTCTAAAGTAAGATACTTCTCAGAGCACATGGTCAACCCCCTCGGTCCTTCTTCCCCCACCCACAGACACTGAGCTTTCCAAATGTCTGGGCCTTCCAACCCACACCAGGGGTCTAAGTCTGCCCCAAAGATTTCCAACACAGAAGTGGCTGCGAGGCTCACTCACTGCAGGGAAGGCCACCGGCCTGGAGACTTCATTTGCAAGGAAGAGTTTAAAATCCCAGGGTGCCAGGAAGGAAGGAATAAACTGGAAGAAGAAGGAAGGGAGGGTTCTGGAGGTAGGGGCCAAGGGAACACACACCCCTGGGGCCCTGAAGGCAGGGGCAGGGTGGCCTGTCTTACAGACCAGGCAGTCCAAGTTGATGATCAAAAGGACAAATCCTGACTTTTCAGAGGCCTCCTGCCACTGCCCAGCTTGAATGTCCTTATCTGGAAACTAGAGCACAGAACTGATTGACATCCTTCAGCTCCCCCGGCCCCATATACACACAGCCAAGTCAGCAAATCAACAAGCCCTTAAGTCCAATTCACTCAGTCGCAGGGAGACAGGAAGTTAACCATGAATGTCACCTGGCCAGAGAAACCATGAGCCAGATGGATGGCTCCCCTCAGCCTCTCAGCATCATAGCCAGACTATGGATGTCAGACAACATCACTGTCACAACAGCCCAGGTCCATGAAAAAGACCTTTCAGATAAAACACAATTGTCTGTTTCTGTATGTGTTCACAAATATCGACATACTTATCATTTGGCAGTCACCAAAGACGTAATGAAATCTTACTGGAGAAAAACTTAAGACTGAGAAAGCTTAACATTTTCCTGCAAACTGGGACAAGGCAGCCATGATTTGGTCTGAGCTCTGAGATGACGCCACGTCTCAGTGAATAAGTGCCAAGTTCCCTCAGGCATGTGGCTGCGAACCACTGTCCTAAGATGCCATTACTCCTGCTGGGTCATTTAGGTGTGACAAGAAAGACATCTGCCATCAGGGCTGGCACCTCCACATCAGTTGGACTTGGGCATGCAGGAGCTGCTGTTCCTACAATGGGAGGGGTCTGCAGGGAGCCTCTGACCCTCCTGCCCAGCCCAGGTTGGGTCAGTGACTGGTCAGGGTCACAGTGACAATCTATGGGAAGAGGTGGAGGCCCTTCCCCAACCTAAGTGGGTGCCATCTTTTCCTTCTGGCTGACCCCCAAGCACCCAGCCTGACTCCTGATCCCCCCCACATGGCCGCCATCTCCCCACCTCACCCCACTTCTCGGTTCCTTTTCCCTGAAACCCAGGTGTGCAGCAGGAGATGACCTCTATAGCTGCCTCCTTTCTCACTGCCCAAACAAGCCACAGTCCATCCTGTGCACAAAAAAGATCCACTGCCAATACTGGAAAAGGAAAACAGAGTGAGAAGGAGAAAATTCACCAGTGCGGGGAGGGCCTGGGTTGTAGACAACCTGCCTCCAGTTTTATAGTTTTTGTCCTTGACCACAAGAGCTGATGCTCCTTTGGCCCTGAAGCCAAGTATCCTTCCTTTTCACCTTTACACTCACCCTCCTCCTCCCTTCATCCCTCCTCCAGACTCTTTCCTGCCAACAACCCCCTCTCCCAACTTTGATTTATCTCAACCAGCGGGAGTGCGAAGTTAGATCTAGCCCAGCTCTCAACACCCTCTTAAAATATGAGCTACACACACCCTCGTAGATTCTTACATTCAAATTCTTACACTCAAAACCACACAGTCCGGGACAGACTGATGGACACGCAAAGACACACATTCACATACTCAGAGACAACAGCAGACATGCTGCCAGACACCTCAACACATGCTCTCACACTCAGGACAAAGGGCCCCACGCCAGCAGCATGGGCAGGCACACATCCCAAAAGCCTGCCTGCTGCATGAGCTGTTTGGAGCTTCTTTTGAGGAAAAACACCCTGCCCTAAAGAGAAGGTCCCTGACAGGGCTGGGTTTTTTTTTTTTGTTCTTCAGTGCACTGGATAAATTGCTTTTGTGCAAAAATAAACACAAGTGAACTGCATTAGCTGAGCGAGTGACACATTAGTTACAGATGCAGGGCCTGTCAGAACATTGAGGAAACAGCTTTTATTGGGGAAGGGCTGAGAGACTCGTAAATAACCGGTTGGCAATCTCACATAAACATTTGTGCATTCACATAAACGCCGCCTACCACAAATGCTGGCCTGACCGCCAGCACGGACTAGAAGAGCCCTTCCTGCCTGTCCTCAGAGAATAACAAGGCAGGCAGGCAGGCCTCAGGGTCACAAGCCCCTTTTCTCCCAGAGTTCCCAACTCCTTGGACTCACGCTCTATGCTCGGTGGGGTGGAGGGAGAGATCCAAGTTCTAAATCCTAAACATCTGCCAGAGAAAGAGGGTTGATGCCAAGCCTCGATGGGACAACTGGTCTGTTTTCCTCCCACTACAGAGAACTCACATTTACCCGACCCAGAGAGAAAGAACAGGAAATGTCACCGCACTGGGGGCTGGGCTGTCAAATAAAGCCAAGAAAAGATTTGCAAAGAACTTGGAAATGCCTCCTTGATGCAGCTCCAGGGGTTCCCATCAGAACCATAGGAAAGTGGGGTGAGCACAGCATCACCCTCAGCACCCAGGACAAAGGCCATGAAAGGTGGTTCCAGCCCTGTCCACCCATTCAGGCACAGGGGACCTGGGCTTCCTCCCATCAGCTCCTGAAGATGCCTTTGCCCTGAGTCCTGGAGTTCTCTCCTCTGAGTTGAACACTTCAGAGCCACGTCCTGCTGATCTCTCAAAGAAGGGCATAGCAGGCCGGGTGCAGTGGCTCACTCCTATAATCCCAGCACTTTCAGAGGCCGAGGTGGGAGGATCGCTTGAGCCCAGGAGGTGGAGGCTGCAGTGAGCCACGTTTGCACCCTGCACTCCAGCCTGGGTGACAGAGCGAGACCCTATCTCTAAAAAAAAGTGGGGCATGCCCACAATTGTGTCCTTGCTACATTTTTTTCCTGGGGTGCCTGCCAACCCAACAAGCGCCCTGGCACCCCCACACTCCACCTTTCCCAAGCAAAGCCCACCCTTCAGAAAAGTTCCGATGCACTTGCGTGCCCTGAAGTCTGAGTGATAGAGAAATGACCACACGTGTTTCATTCTTCTCCCATGCCCTCCTCTATTACAAATGCATCATCCCAAAGGACAAGGTATGACATGGTAGGATTTAAAGCAAATGGCAAACACTCAAGGGTTTTGTGGGATTTTTGAATCAATCTTTTTAGGGAAGGGAGTGTAGAAAGGGGAATGTTCCCTGGCCCCAAGAGCCCACTACAATGATTAACTCCTAAACTAGCTCTGTCCGCTTTCAGCTCGGTAACTGTCAGCTGATCCTCCCCGTTCCCCCATAAAAGACCCAAATCCCTAGACTGAATGGCTCTTCCTTTTACTCATCACATTCCCCGAGCCCGTCCCACCCATCCTCCAGCCTGATTTCCCTCACTGCTCCTCATGTACCTGAGGGTGACCCATGTGTTACAGTTTCATGCTTTCCCTTAAGCAATCCCTTTTCTGAGAAGACCTCTTCCTCCTGCAGGTCCAGATCCAAGCCATCCTTCCAAGTTCCATTCAAAAGCCACTTTCTCCAGCAAGACTCATCTCTCCCTCTTTTGAACTTGGGGAGAACGTTTCAGTACCTAACTGGTGACTTTCCTTCTTGTTCTAAGTTATCCGTATTTATTTGTTTATCTGGCCTATATCCCCTTTGAGATTCCAAACCCTCAGGTCTGTGGTCCTATGACTCTTTCAGGTTTCTCTTCCTCCCAAACGTTTCTTCAAGGCCTGGGCAATGGTAGGTACGTGGAATAAGCGGAGGATGTTGGTGGTGGCGTCTGGATCCATGCCTGTGATCGTGGTGGGATGTGGTGGTGGGGTTGAATTGCAAGGAGGAAGATGGCGGTAGTAATGGAAACTGGCCAACAAGTCTTCCCCTAGACAATCTCCCTTTGGCTACACTTTGCAGTTGAACAACTCTGCTTTGGAAAAGAAATTAAGATGCCAGGCATGGACAGCCAGCCAAGCACCACAGCTCTATTTGATCAACCTCAGCCGTCTAGGCCCTTTCTTCCCATCCACAAATGGAATGCTTTCTGAGGAAACACACAGCACAGTGCTAGATAGAAATATTGAAGGCTCTTTTGCCAGGGCGCCCCTCTGGAGAGAACACAGTGTAGCCATAATTTATTGTGTTCACTATTTTCACTTCTAATCTTACTTTTATGGATGTTATTTCATGGGCTGCAGCTTAAACGCAGATGGAAAAGATTCTGGCTTTGTAACAAGAGATGGTTTCTGGTGGGCCAGCCCACGACTGTCTGTGTGAGCAAACACACATCATCAGGTCCTTAGGTGGGGCTGGGAGATGCCTTTATTATGTGTTGGGACTTTGATCCAACAATTCTAGCCTCATCTTTCCCCAAAGCTAGGGCCTCAGATACTCCCAGGGGAGGAAGTGACAAACGCCATAGTGGGCGAGGGGGAGGAGGGACAGGCCAGCCTTTGAAATGTATTTCTGCTTTGGGCTGGATCTGCCATTCTTGAGACTTCAGAGGGCTTTGACCCAGGGACTTGGGCCTAGACCCCAAAGGGCAAAATTGAAAGGAAGAAGATACTATTATACATGTGAGATATATATATACACACACACACACACACATATATATACGTATATATGTGTGTGTGTGTGTGTATAGTTAATGACTCTGTGTTGTATGATTTGCATTGTCTTTTTTGGGGAGCAGGGGCAAGAGCTAGTTAGAAAACTGAGCTCACCCTGTCTCTAATGTCTTGTGAGCTGCTCTCCTCTCTCTACAACATATCACGGGTAGTTTCATGTCAACAAACATTCTTAAGAACATGATTGAGGCCAGGTGCGGTGGCTTGCATCTACAATCCTAGCACTTTGGGAGGCCGAGGTGTGAGGATCACTTGAGGCCAGGAGTTCAAGACCCTCATCGCTACAAAAAAGTAAAAAATTAGCCAGGCATGGTGGTGTGCACCTGTAGTCCCAGCTACTTAGGAGGCCAAGGCTGGAGGATTGCTTGAACCCGCAAGTTCAAGGCTGCAGTGAGCTACGATCGCACCACTGCACTTCAGCCTGGGTGACAGAGCAAGATCCTATCTCGAAAAAAAAAAAAAGGGAACATGATCAGACTTATGGTGTTCAGAGTCTGGTGTGTCAAGGTTTGTCTAACGGACCTCATTTAGGCTGGGGAGAAAGAGAGCACAGGAGGGAGAGAAGGGGAAAGAGATGTGGAGGGAAAGGGAGAGAGGGAGAGACAGAGGAGGTTGAGCCTCATAGGAAAGGCCCCAGCTCACCAGGTATCTCTTGGCCCCAGGTGTGACCCATACACATCCCTAGGCTCCAAGGACCCTGGGCCAAGGCCAGCCTCATGCCGACAGCCAGCCAGGCCTCCAGGAGCTGCAGCCAGCAGCCTTCCCAGCCCTTCCTCCCTTTCCTCCCAGGGTTGGTTTCCAGCTGACTCTAAGAAGCCTTAGGAGGGTAGATCAGGAAACACGGGGGGACTCTGGGCTGCAAGCAGCAGCGGCCATCTTCAGCTTGCAGGGTCTGTGGAAAGTGAGTGGGGGGAGGGGAGCACCCAGGAGGGGACTCTGTGGGGACTTGCGGAGAGTAATCTGTCCTGCATGTCCAGCTTCCAGGAATTCCACGTGGAGGAGCGGCTGTGTGAAGTGAAATGTCTATGAGAGGCTGGCCTCAGGGGTCTCCGCCACTGTGAGGCTGGCAGCAGAGCTCTGTGGGAGAAAGATGACCCTCCCAGTTGCTTGGCAGAGGTGTTTCTTTGGTTTTTATTGTACAGGCTTTTTTATTTTGCACCGTTGCAGTGGTAAGATTCCAGGGGAGCCATCCTTGGGGGGTCCTTGAGAATTTAAATAGACCCAAGGAAGCGGTCTTCTATCCCCAGAAAGCCTTCTGCCCTTACCAGGCTCTACTGGTGAGATGTGACACTCAACGCTGGGGGCCGAGAGAGGGATTGAGAGCTTTGAAACATGAGTGGGGGCAGGGGGGATCTGCTCCAGGCTGCAGACGCTTCAGGAAGATTGTGCCCAGCACCTGAGCTGCTTGAGAAATCTGGCACAGGCACTCAGCGCAATAGACTCAAGAACTACATTTCAGAAAAGGTGATAACCAGGCCTGGAGGACACACTCTTGTCTGGCTGTCTCCAGTCCTTGAAGGGATCACACACATACACAACCCCCGCCCCCCTGCAGGAGTCCTGGTGGGGCCATCTGTCAACCCCAGGGCTCCCCAGCTCCCACCCCTGAAAACCAGTTTGAGCCCTGGATCTCTGCCCTAGGACCTCACAGCTGTGGAAGCCAATATGGTCCCTTTTTGTGCAAGCCTGTTTGATTTGGTCTTCTGTCGCTTGCAGCTGAAAATGTCCCATCTAATATACCAGGCTAATGACTATGAAATAGGCTCCAAACCAAGGAACAAAGTCAGAGTGAAAATGTGTTTTCCAAGGGTCAGAATTCCATAGTTCTCTGAAAGAGAAACTTAAAAGACCTCTGCCAGATCTGGACAGGCCGGCTAGAAGCAGTACTGCCCTTAGACATAGGCAGGAGAGGCCTCTGCACACACACACACACACACACACACACACACACACACACACATTAAAGAACACATGGAAATCTCTGTCCTTGTCCCTCAAGATCCAGCACTCAGCACTAGTGCAGTGTGATCTCTAACACCAAAACATCCACTCTCATGAGCAACACCATTCAGGCCTCAGGGAAATGCCTTACATCTTTTGTGTTATGTCCTTGATCAAAAAAGACTGTGTCTACATGCTGTGAAAATGTGTGGGATATGCTGCTGTTCATGTCAGAGACAGACACTGCCCTGGCTCTGGAGTACAGCGAGGAGTGGATGGTGTGTGCACTAAGGTAAGAGAAAAGGCATTGACCAAACCCTTCCTCTCACACAGCAAGACTGCGAGAGAAGTGGCAGATCCCAGTGGTGGCAAGCATGCACTTTCTTGCTTTTCTTTGTGGTTGCAGAGGTACTCACACGTTAGCACAGTATTTGCTATAGTTGCACATGGCAGCTGAGGAGCATTTTCCAATATGAATAATTCATAATTCGCCTACATTTGCACATATGTAGGTCAAGATATAACATGCATGAAGCATGACACTGATGCTTTACATTGGCAACTAGACAGACATGGAACAATGCTACAATTGTAAATGAGTTTATTTTTGTAAAAATGTTTAGTAAGACTTCATTACATTTTCTTTTTTTTTTTTTTTTTTTTGAGACAGAGTCTCGCTCTGTCGCCCAGGCTGGAGTGCAGTGGCCGGATCTCAGCTCACTGCAAGCTCCGCCTCCCGGGTTTACGCCATTCTCCTGCCACAGCCTCCCAAGTAGCTGGGACTACAGGCGCCCGCCACCTCGCCCGGCTAGTTTTTTGTATTGTTAGTAGAGACGGGGTTTCACTGTGTTAGCCAGGATGGTCTCGATCTCCTGACCTCATGATCCGCCTGTCTCGGCCTCCCAAAGTGCTGGGATTACAGGCTTGAGCCACCGCGCCCGGCTTGGACTTCATTACATTTTCAAGACTTACATTTAAAGTTTAGCTTTACTTAAACTTCTCATTTAAATGTTGTATGTATTAAAGTTGATCAGTTATACTATTAGTTATGTTTGCCTTTTAATTTTAATGGATAATTTTGAAGATTTTAAGAAAAAATAATTTTTAAAACTTAGAAGTAATTTTAAGCTTTGATCTTTTACAATTTAATTTACATTTTTATTAAAATAAGTGCAATTTTGTACTATTTTGGTTATCTATTGTTGCGTAACAAACCCCAAAACTCAGTGCTTTAAAATCAGTTGGCCAGGCATGGTGGCTCACTCCTATAATCCCAGCACTTTGGGAGGCCGAGGCAGGAGGATCACTTGAGGCCAGGAGTTCAAGACCAGCCTGGGCAACATAGAGAGACTCCCATCTCCACACAAAAGAAGCTTTTAATTAAAAACAATTATTTTTAATAAAATAAAATATTTTTAACCCTCAGGGTTACCTGGACTTAGTGGTCATTTATGGGAACAGGTCTCTCATGTGGTCACAGTCAAATGGCAGCAGGGTCTAGAGCAAGCTTGTCCAACCTGCGGCCTGTGGGCTGCATGAGACCGTGGACGGCTTTGAATGCAGGCCAACACAAATTCATAAACTTGCTTTTTTTTTTTTTTTTGAGATGGAGCTTCACTCTTGTTGCCCAGGCTGGAATGCAATGGCGCGATCTCGGCTCGCCGCAACCTCTGCCTCCCGGGTTCAAGTGATTCTCCTGTCTAAGCCTCCCAAGTAGCTGGGATTACAGGTACCTGCCACCACTCCCAGCTAATTTTTGTATTTGTAGTAGAGACAGGGTTTCACCATGTTGGCCAGGTTGGTCTCCAACTCCTGACCTCAGGTGATCCACCCGCCTCAGCCTCCCACAATGCTGGGATTACAGGAATGAGCCACCATGCCAGGCCTATAAACTTTCTAAAAACATTATGAGATTGTGTGTGTGTGTGATTCTTGTTTTTAGCTCATCGGCTATTGTTAGTGTATTTTATGTGTGGCCCAAGACAGTCCTTCTTCTTCCAATGTGGCCCAGGGAAGCCAAAAGATTGGACACCCTTGGTCTAGAGTCAAACGTTGGCTCAACTGGACTGCACATCCAAGAGGGCAGCCTCATCTTTCACCTATCTCAGGCCTCAGCTGGGATGGCTGGAACGAGTGGAATCTGGCTGCATCTATTGCTTACTGCATGCAGCCTTTCCATGTGGCTATCTTGGCTTCCTTATAGTATGACAGTCTCAGAGGAATCGGATTTCTAAGATGATAGCTGGCTTACCCCAGAGCAAGCTTTCTAAGAGACCCAGCTAAAAGTCAAAAAGCTTCCCATGACCCATCCTCAAAAGTCATGCAGCCTCACTGTCACTGCTTTCTGTTGGTCAAAATCCAGTCACAGAGACAACCCGGATTTAAGAGAGGGGACTACACAAGGTTGGGCATACCAGGGGGGTGAACACGGTGGGGCTATCTTGGAAGACTAGCTGCCACAATGTCTGCCGTCTGAATGAATCACATACCTCCCATGTGCAAAATACACTCACCTTCCAAGACCATTAAGGTATCAGCCATGAAGCCTTTAGGTTCAGGCTCCAAATCCAGGACCTCAACCTCTAACTTTGGTCCAGGTGCAAATAAGGCCCTCAGATGTGGTTCTTTAGAGAGGGTTCCTTTTGCCCTGAAGATCTGTGAGCTAAAGAGACAAGTTATCTTCCCCCACAGCCAACATACAGCAACAAGGTGGGCACAGGATAATGGCAACAGACACTCCCATTCACAAAGGAGTAGAAATTTGCACAGTGCAATTCCGAAATCAAGTCAAGCACATGTCACCAGTGTCTTCATTAGACCTGGTGCTGCTCTCAGGGAGGGGCTGTCCCTAGCTGTTGGCTTCACACTCAGTTATCCTTCCTTCTCCATAAGAAATGACCAGGGCAGCTGGGCACAGTGGCTCATGCCTGTGATCCCAGCACTTTGGGAAGCTGAGGTGGGTGGATCACTTGAGGTCAGGAGTTGGAGACCAGCCTGGCCAACATGGTGAAACCCCGTCTCACCATGTAAATTTGTAAATTTGTAAAAATACAAAAATTAGCCAGGTGTGACTGCATACATATGTAATCCCAGCTACTCAGGAGGTTGAGGCAGGAGAATCACTTGAACCCAGGAGGTGGAGGTTGCAGTGAGCCAAAATTATGAGACTCTGTCTCAAAAAAACAACAACAAAAAAGAAAGAAATGACCAGGGTCTGCGGCATTTTGAACTGTCTCTGACCCTTTCCACCCAACTTGATACAATTCTTTCAAAAACTTGTGGGTTTCCTAAATATCAAATGATAATTTACTCCTTTAGACAATAGCCACACCCCCATTTCTCCCCCAGGAGGCCTTTCTCTACTTTAAGCCACTTGTGAGGTTACTGTGGGATTCTTAGAAGTCCTGTTGTCTAGCAAAGAGGATCTAAGATGTATACCCTGAAGATTCTTTGCTGGGTGTGGCAGTGTGTACTTGTGGTCCGAGCTGTTCAAGAGGGCTCTTTGTACCTGAGAGTTGGAGGCCAGCCTGAACAACATTGCAAGACCCTGTCTCAAGAGGGAAAAAAATATTCTCAGAAGCCCTATTGTCTATCCAAAGGGTCTACAAAAATAATGCCCTTAAATTTTTCTGAGGTTTTAGTAAAGGGTTTTACAGCCACACCCTTGATTTCACATTTACCCAAGGCCACAATTTACGGGTAGTATCCTAAATTTTATCTTTGCTCTGAGACCATTTCTTATTTTGAGAGCCTTTTACTGGCTGGAACAACAGTTCTGGGCTCCTTGTATTTCCAAAATTAAGCTCAAAACCTAAATAGTTCCTTCTTTAATTCATCTCTATCTCTTCCTACTTTATTTACTTATTTATTTATTTTGAGACAGAGCCTCCCTCTGTCACCCAGGCTGGAGTGCAGTGGTGCGATCTCAGCTCACTGCAACCTCCACCTCCCAGGTTCAAGTGATTTTCTTGCCTCAGTCTCCTGAGTAGCTGGGATTATAGGCGCGTGCCACCACACCCAGCTAATTTTTTATATTTTTGCTAGGGATGGGGTTTCACCATGTTGGCCAGGCTGGTCTCCAACTCCTGACCTCAAGTGATCTGCCCACCTCAGCCTCCCAAAGTGATGGGATTACAGGCATGAGCCACCACACCCAGCCTCTTCCTATTTTATCAGAGTCAGGTGAAAGAAGCTAATTATTAAATATCACTTTCAAAAGCTCCACCTGGAAATCGCCCTAGCCAGCTCCCCAAGTTCATTGGGTGCCCTTTTCTACGTCCACATCACTGCAGGTGAGGGACTCACTTAACCCTCTGCCAGTGCCTCTCCCAGGCCTTTTGTTCTCCAGCCTCCAATACATTTCCTCACTCTGTCTCAAGATTTCAGTACACCACAGGTTTTAGGTTTTTCTTACAACACACCACTTCCAGCACTGTGGTCCTAGCCTTCCAAAGAAGGCCCCAGTGAACAAGACCTCCTGGTATTTATGCCTTGTGTGGTCCTCCCAGAGCAAATCTGGGCTGGCCTGTGACTCATCTAACAAATACAATGCAGTGGAAGTAGTTGCATAACTTTTGGATGGACCCTCTAGGAGGGCTGGCAGCTTCCTCTTCCTTCCTTTTAAATTACTCATTTCTGTGACTCCTGAGCACCAGCATGTAAGAAGTCCAGCTACCCCCTTGGAGTGACCAGAAACTCTACTGGAGAGAGAAGGCCAGAAATTACATACAGAGGGAGAAAGGAGCAGATGTCCCTGCCTCCCAGCTGAGCCTCCTAATGATCCAGGCCTCATCCACCACTCAACCACAGCCGCATGAGAATTCCCAAGCACGGGCAGCAGAAAAGCTGCTCAGCTAAACCCAGCCAAGCCACAGAAATACGCGATAATCAAATGTTGGTGGTTCTCAGCCCCTAAGTTTTGGGGCAGTTTGTTATGTAGCACAGATGACTGAAACAACTCTGACACAAGCTCATTTTCTCTTTCATCCTGTAGGTCAGCACTGTCACTGGAATACAAATGATGAGTTTGCTATTATAAAAACATGATTACTAATTTTGCTGAAGTTAAGGCAAAGAAATGAATTCTAGAGAGTAAATATACACTAACTTAGGAACTGTAATAAATGTCTATTCCTCGCCTAAACATCACTGGCTTATCCACAGAATTTAAGAGAGGGGATCACACAAGGTTGGGCGTACTAGGGTTGTGAACACGGGGGGTCTATCTTGAAAGACTAGCTGCCACAATGTCTGCCTTCTGCCTCCCGTGAATCACATACCTCCCATATGCAAAATCTCCCACATGCAAAATACACTCACCGTCCAAGACCATTAATGTATCAGCCATGAAGCCTTCAGGCTCAGAATCCAAATCTAAGACCTCAACCTCTAACTTAGGTCCAGGTGCAAATAAGGCCCCTCAGGTGTGGTTCTTTAGAGAGGGTTCCTTTTGCCCTGAAGATCTGTGAGCTAAAGAGACAAGTTATCTTCCCCCATAGCCAACATGCAACAAGGCAGGCACAGGATAACAACAGACACTCCCATTCTATTGGGAATCCCCTGAGGGGCTTCATTATAACTAAATTCAGTTGTCTTCAATATTGTGCAGACTTGCAGTCATATAAAAGTTATAATTAGGCCAGGCGCAGTGGCTCACACCCATAATCCCAACACTTTGGGAGGCCAAGGCGGGCAGATCACGAGGTCAAGAGGTCGAGACCATCCTGGCCAACATGGTGAAACCCCATTTCTACTAAAAATACAAAAATTAGCTGGGTGTGGAGGTGCACGCCTGTAATCCCAGCTACTCAGGAGGCTGAGGCAGGAGAATCGCTTGAACTTGGGAGGCGGAGGTTGCAATGCACCATGATGGCACCACTGCACTCCAGCCTGGGCAACAAAGCAAGACTCCATCTCAAAAAAAAAAATTATAACTCATGTTTATGTGTATTTTCAACGTTCTCATTTTGAAGGTGAGTTTGTCGAGGTTGAAGGATAGAACATATTTTATTTAAGTTTGTCAGCTTGATTTATAACTTTAACTCTCCATATATACAGCCTGTGGGCCTCCATTTAGACTCCTCTTTAGGGGTGGATGTCAGTAGAACAAGTGTCTGACCAAGACAAGGGCTGGAAGAACTGCAGCAGCCAGAAGAGAAGATGAGCACTTATCAGGACCAGAAGGAACACCTGGGCAAGCACATCAGCGACGCGCAGAGGAGCAGGGCTGGGGCGGGGTACTGAGAGTCCCGCCCATCATCTGTGGGGCAGCTCACTCTAGCTTCTCCCAGTGCTCCCCTAAGCCGGGCCTCAGGTCAAAGCCCACATGCAGCCCAGTGTCCACTCAGCCAGAGGCCATCGTAAGCCATCAAGGTGACCCCCCGGGCTGCAAGCTTAGGCTGCACCTCCTTGCCCTCCCCTTTGTGCACAGACCTGTCCCCCAGGCCCCAGGAAGCCCAGAGGACTTTCCAGTTGGGCCCACCTCAAAGCCTCCAGCTAGGGACACCTGGCCCTGGGATTAAGGTGAGGAACAACAACTAGAATTGGGAAAGCACAAAGAAATTAAGATGAACCATCCACAGGCACTGGCTCCGTGGCTCACACCAGTAACATCAGTACTTTAGGGAGCCGAGATAAGGTGATTACTTGAGCCTAGGCGTTCAAGACCAGCCTGGGCAACATAGTGAGACTCCCCATCTCTATTTAAAAAAAAAATTTTTTTAGAGAGAGTCTCACTCTGTCACCCAGGCTGGAGTGCAGTGGCACAATCTCTGCTCCCTGCAACCTCTGCCTCCGGGTTCAAGCGATTCTCCTGCCTCAGCCTCCTAAATAGCTGGTATTACAGGCACGCACCATCATACCTGGCTAATTTTTGTATTTTTAGTAGACAGGGGGGTTTCACCATGTTGGTCAGGCTGGTCTCAAACTCCTGACCTTGTGATCCACCCGCCTCGGCCTCCCAAAGTGCTGGGGTTACAGGCGTGAGCCTCCATGCCCCACCAAAAAAAATTTTTTAAGCCAGTTGAGGTGGTGCACATCTGTGGTTCCAGCTACTTGGGAGGTTGAAGCAGGAGGATGGCTTCAGCCCAGAAGATCCAGGCTGCAGTGACCAGTGATTATGCCACTGTAGTCCAGCCTGGGCGACAGAGCAAGACCTTTTCTCACAGAAAAATACAAATAATAAAAATAAAAATAAATCCACCCACAGGCAATATCCAGCACTCACAGAGGACAAGCAGGTGGGGAAATGACTGGGGGTCCTGAAACCCTCAGACAAGGCCAAAACTTGATTTAGCCACTAGAGGTAAAGACAGAGCTGGCCTCCTCCCCAAGTCCCTCAAAAAGTGGGGGCTATTAACCTGACACCTGGACAAGTACAGAATCAGTGCTGTTTGGAAGCCCACTCACCAAGAAAAAACACTATCACATTCGACCAGTTAATCTGAACGCTAGGAGTTTCTGCAGGGCTCAGACAGAGCCTCCGGCTCCGCATGGGTGTGCAGGGATCCCATGTCAGTCTTGTGACCATGGAAGTGCATCTACTTGTAGGTGGGAGATTTCTTTATGCCTGGGTGAAGGTCTGTGACTGAGCCTGTGTGGAAGGCAGTGGGTGTCTGTGAGCAGAATCACCGCTGGTTGCATGTGCAGGCTCCCAGGCCGGACTGCCTGGCCTTGAATCCCAAGTCTACCAATCACTAGCTTTGTGACCTTGAGTTGACCTCTATGTGACTCAATTGACCTCTATGTGGTGGTAAATAACCATACTTGTCTCATGCAGTTGTTGCAAGGATGAAATTACATAATCCTTTCTATAGTGTTAGAACAATGCCCATGATATAGTAAATTTCCGATAGGTGTTAGCTATAATTATGATGTGTGACTGTGTATAGCCGCATCTGCAAGTGTAAATTCAAGTGTATCTAGTAAAGGTATAGGGGTGTCTTTTTGTCTTTGTTTATGAAGATACACTCATCTAGGTGTCTGTGTCTATGTTTCTGTGTGTCCAGTGATAAGAACAATGGGCATCTATTGAGTGCCTTCTATGTCAGGCAGTAAGTTCTACAGGTATTCACATGGAAACATACACATACGTGAATATAAATGGCAAGCACACATCCCGCCTGATTTACTATAGCATAGGCATTGTTCTAACACTATAAGTAGGATTAAGTTTGGGAGGCCGAGGTGGACATGTTACCGGGGGGTCCTTGCTCCCAGAGCTCTCAAGATGGTGGTGGGCTGCTTCCAAAATGTCTGTGGGCTGCTTCCAAGATGGTGGCAAGCCTCATGTTCTCTGACCTGGGGTTCTTGGCCTCACGGATTCCAAGGAATGGAATCTTGGGCCATGCAGTGAGCGTTATAGCTCTATTAGAAGCCATGGGTTACGGAAGAGAACTGTGGAACCCAGTGACGAGTGTTCAGCTCGATTAGGACGAACCCAGGCACTTAGCCATGCAGGAACAAGGCCAAGCCTTTAGCCCAATCGGGAGCGGCAATGGGCGCCTCGCTGGATCAGGAGCACAGAGGACACCCTGCCGGCTCTGGAGGGATGGAAGTCAGTGGCAGGTCTGCCACAGTGCAAACAGCAGTGGTGGACGGTGAGCAAAAGCTCAGCTTGTGCATAACAAACACCGACCAGAAGAGAGTGCAGTTGCAAGATTTAATAGAGTGAAAACAGAGCTCCTGTACAAAGGGAGGGGACCCAAAGAGGATAGCCTGCTGCCTGCTCCAATGCCTGGGTTTATATCCTGATCACTGTCCCTCTCGCTGTGCTCTCAGACGATAGATGATTGACTATTTCTTTATCTCCTGGTTTTGCCTAATTAGCATTTTAGTGAGCTCTCTTTACTACCTGATTGGTCAGTGTGAGCTAAGTTGCAAGCCCTGAGTGTAAAGGTGGATGCGGTCACCTTCCCAGCTGGGCTTAGGGATTCTTAGTCGGCCTAGGAAATCCAGCTAGTCCTGTCTCTCAGACAGATCACCTGAGGTCAGGGTTTCAAGACCAGCCTGGCCAACATGGCGAAACCCTGTCTCTACTAAAAATACAAAAATTAGCTGGGCATGGTGGCAGGCATCTATAATCCCAGCTACTTGGGAAGCTGAGGCAGGAGAATTACTTGAATCAGGGAGACGGAGGTTGCAGTGAGCTGAGATCGTGCCACTGCATTCCAGCCTGGGTGACAGAGCCTAACTTCGTCTCAAAAAAAATAATTAAGTAATCCCAGCATTTTGGGAGGCCGAGACGGGTGGATCACGAGGTCAGGAGATCGAGACCATCCTGGCTAACACGGTGAAACCCCGTCTCTACTAAAAAATACAAAAAACTAGCCGGGCGAGGTGGCGGGCGCCTGTAGTCCCAGCTACTTGGGAGGCTGAGGCAGGAGAATGGCGTGAACCCGGGAAGCGGAGCTTGCAGTGAGCTGAGATCCGGCCACTGAACCCCAGCCTGGGCGACAGAGCAAGACTTCGTCTCAAAAAAAAAAAAAAAAAAAAAAAAAAAGATTAAGTAATTTCATCCTTGCAACAACTACATGAGGTGGGTATGGTTATTTACCCCACATGGTATGAGGTAGGTATGGTTATTTACCCCACCCCACCCCCATATCCAGACGCATGTGCCAGTGAGTACCTGTAAGTCTGGTCATTTGCCTCAGCCCTGCCCAGTAAGACTCCCTTCCTGAGAGAGTAACGTGAGGGAAAGCAGTGAATGAAGCCCACCACCAGCCCCTTGCCCAGGTTCCATGTTGGCTTGAATTGCCCATGTTACATTTCCTCTAGTAGGAAAGAACAAATGAGGAACCTGGACAAAAGCCCACCAATTACAGCCTTCCTTTCATCCTATGAATTGGTCTTGCCTTGGCCGGGGCTAAAAGCCTCCTTTTGAGAGTCCTTGAGCTCTGCAGGGGTTCCTACTAGGCCAGGCCATTACATAGGGGTGTTATTTTCTTTTCTTTTCTTTTCTTTTTTTTGCTGAGTGGCATCTACTTCTGACTCATGGTGTATCCTCCCTGGGAAGGACAGAGCCTAACACCAGCAAGATAGTGAGTTCTCCTTGTGGATGAACCCCCCATGTTTTATGTGTTATGTCTCCTCTGGTTGCATTAGCCAATGTTGGTAACATTTGAAGCTTAAAAGGATGATATTTGAAAAATTTTGGGCCAGGCACGATGACTTACACCTGTAATCCCGGCACTTTGGGAAGCTGAGGCAAGGGGATTGCTTGAGGAGTTCAAGACCAGCCTGGGCAGCACAGCAAGACCCCATCTATTAAAAAAATTAGAAAAGTTAGCCAGGTGTGGTGGTGCACACCTGTAGTCCCAGCTACTCAGAGGCTGAGTTAGGAGGAGCACTTGAGTCCACGCATTCGAGGTTACAGTGAGCTATGATCACACCCCTGTACTCCAGCCTGGGCAATAGAATGATACCCTGTCTCTTAAAAAATAATAATAATTCTGTTGCCTGGCTGGAGTGCAGTGCTTTTCTCTTTTGCCTTGATGGCTACATGATATTCATCTTCACTGGCCTGAGGCATGCATCTCTGCTTAAAGAGAAACCAGGATTAATGTTTGATATAGACAGAATGCACAGAAGAAAAAATGTGGTGATGTTTGGCATTTGACATGCAAAATAGGATTATGCTGTAGATCAAAAGTCTTCTAAAGCAGGCTCTTCTCTTGAGAGCATGTTTCCTGGATTCCCTCATCCCTCTCCTTGGGTGTGGCCCTGGAGTTTTATGTAATGGATGACTGAGCAAGAAGAGGAAGAGTGTTGGTCCCCTCCTTCCTGCCCAGGAGATGGTACGAAGGGGATTAGAAGGATAACAAACAAGCGGAGCCAAGCACTGGCCCACTCACCCCTCCCCGAAGGAAAGAAAGCCCTTGTCCCCAACTCACATTGGAACTCTGGGAAGAAGTGGCATCCCAGGCAGCTGCAAACCAACCCAGCCTCTGCCTCCAGCACCAGGGCTCCCCGGTAAGGGAGAGGCACCACCGAAGGTCAGCTTTCAAAGCCAACTTCCATTCCTGTGGGCCCGCAGCCCTGCCGGGGCCATGGTGGCACGGCTAGGAGGAGGGGCCCAGGTGCCGGAGGGCGGGCCAGCCAGGGGCGCCACAGGGGCTCTAGGCAGATCAGGAGGGACTGAACCATGAGTTTCATAAACTCAGCTTCTAGTATGATCAGTGTCCCCAGAAGGGACAGGGCACCTTGCTGGGTCCAGAGGACACCACAGCCCAGGATCCCAACTCATGCCTCCTACCAGATGCCAGACAAGCTGCCCTTGTCTGTCTACAACACCCCAACAGCACCACACTGGGAGAAGCTGGGGAAAGCAGTCTGAGAACTAAGCATTTTATCCGAGAGAAATTAATAAGATCACTTAACAAGACCGGCTAAACTCTCTGGCCCCAGGATGTTTAAATCAAGTTGAAAATTTCATTGTTTTTCTCACTTATCATCAGGCAGGGGTTGGAAGAAAGGCCAGATTCATTATAGACTCATAAATAAGGAAATTACCTTTTTTCTGCACAAATAAATTACAGAGTGAATTAAGTTTTCAACCCTGTTGCACACACAAAAACAGAGGAGCTCCTGCTGCCCCACTGCAATGCCGACTGACTTTTCCAACCAAAGACAAGGACCCAAGCCTTCTAGATCCCCAGTTCCCTCCTCTAGGTGGTGGGGAACACAGCTGTGGCAGAGAGAGGTAAGGTCCCCCTTGAGCCTGAGTGGTCACATTAGCCCTCTTGGGCTCATGCACCAGGTGCTGCCCTCCTGGCTTACCTGTGTGTGCGGTTTTTTTTTTTTTTTTGAGGGGAGGAACGAGGTTTTCATTCTTTCCAGGCCCTTCCCATTCAGGGCATTTCAGATCCCTCCTTCTCCTGACCGCTGAATTGAACTGGTCCCATGCCCTACACACTGGTCCCATGCCCTACACGCCGCATGTCTGGGAGAGGCCGGAGGTGGAGCCGGCACATGCAAAGGCAATGCTGCCACCTGCTGGCGCCACGAAGAGACACAGCCCAGGTGGGCAACCAAACCCCATTAGCCCTGGGGGAACTGCACCAGGATGTCTTGCAGCTGAATGGTTCCTTTTTCCAACGCAGCTTCTCACCTATTCCCTCATTTAGTCATCCAGTATGCTAGCTGGAACAAGAACATCATCCCATTTTATGGACGAGACAACTGACACCCACGAAAGGGCAGAATGCTGATGGGCTCACATGTGTGGGGATGGCTTGAAGGCAACACTCAGTCTCCTGCCTCCCAGCCAACAGCTGTGTCCCCTCCTCAGTGCTCAGATGAGGTGTCCCAGAAATCGAGGGACCCCTATGAACAAGGTTTACAGGGCCATCCCCAACATCCAGGGAGGCAGAGTGAGGGAGGAGGGCACCAGGCAGTAATGCCCACTCTGCAGCTGGCTCAAGGCCTGATACACGTGTACAACGACTCCGTTTCCCAAGTGTTCACATACCTTCCACACAGATTTTGTATTTTTTGTAGAGAAGTGGGTTTGTCCTGTTGCCCAGGCTGGTCTCGAACCCCTGGGCACAAGTGTGATGTTGCTTTTCAATAAGGATCTAAAAGAGCTGAGTCCTGGCCTAGGCCCGTAAATGAGTCCTAACCTACAAAACAGACGGTGAAAGAGGCAAGAATCATTTTCCCAAATGGCAGCTGCAGGCGGAGTATGTGGGGGGACCTCGCAGAGATGTTGTGTGGTCAGCAGGTGTGTGATGACTGGGACGCATCCTCTCCCGCTGGGTGCTCAGCACCCAACTCTCTCCTTTGCTCCTGGCTCTTCCAGCCCAGGCCTTCACTTGGCAGAAACAGCCTGGAGGACAGAAAAAGTGTCTCTTCTCTGCCCGAGACCCCTCCCACCCGCACACACCATGGGGGAGCAGCTCTTCCCTTTTCCCGGCGTAGGAGATGACTGGGCCGGTGGGAAATCCCATTATTCCTCGGCAGCGGTCCATGTCCCTCCTGACAGCGGTCAGTGGGCACCCTCACTATCAGGACTCTGCATTGTCCCAAGCCTCCTCCTCTCCAGACCTCCTTCGCACCTCTCCCCTCTCTTCTTGTCCTGGTAGGGTCCAGGAAAGGCTGAAAGCTACGGATAGGCCCCACGTTGCCCCGCAGGCTGCGGATGAAATCGCAGTCGTAGGCTGGTCCTGTGGCCGGCCCTGCCTGGCTCCTGGACCAAGGTGAGACTTCTATGGCAGAGCCGCAGCGCCACCGTGTGGTAGAAATCCGTCTGCACGGCCAGAAACGGCGGCTCAGAGCCGGCCCACAGAAATCCCTATAATAAATAGTTCACTGTCGAGGCCGGTGCCAGCGACACGGGAGTGGTAAATGCACCCTCTTGACGTTCCCGGTGTTTGGGTCTTGCCTGTGACGGTGGGAAAAGAAAATGGCCTTGCTGTGCTACAACCGGGGCTGCGGTCAGCGCTTCGATCCTCAGACCAATTCCGATGACGCTTGCACATGCCACCCAGGTGTTCCAATCTTTCACGATGCATTAAAGGGTTGGTCTTGATGTAAGACAACAACAACTGATTTGTCTGATTTCTTAAGCATTGTAGGCTGTGCAAAAGGTAGACATAATAGTGAGAAGCCGCCTGAGCCAGTCAAACCTGAAGTCAAGACTACTGAAAAGAAAGAACTACCTGAATTGAAACCCAAATTTCAGGAACACATCATTCAAGCCCCGAAGCCAGTAGAAGCAGTAAAAAGGCCAAGCCCAGATGAACCAATGACAAATTTGGAACTAAAAATATCTGCCTCCCCAAAACAAGCACCTGATAAACTTAAACTGTCATCAGGAAATGAAGAAGATAAGAAAAGGCTGGGCGCGGTGGCTCATGCCTGTAATCCCAGCACTTTGGGAGGCCGAGGAGGGCAGATCACAAGGTCAACAGATCGAGACCATTCTGGCCAACATGGTGAAACCCCGTCTCTACTAAAAGTACAAAAATTAGCTGGGCGTGGTGGCGGGCGCCTGTAGTCCCAGCTACTCAAGAGGTTGAGGCAGGAGAATTGCTTGAACCCAGGAGGCGGAGGTTGCAATGAGCCGAGATGGCGCCACTGCACTCCAGCCTGGCGACAGAGCCAGACTCCGTCTAAAAAGGAAGAAAGAAGGAAAAGGAGAAGCGGCCGGGTGCGGTGGCTCACGCTTGTAATCCCAGCATAATCCCAGCTCTTTGGGAGGCGGAGGCGGAGGCGGAGGCGGAGGCGGAGGCGGGCAGATCAGGAGGTCAGGAGATCCAGACTCTCCTGGCCAACATGGTGAAACCCCATCTCTATTAAAAATACAAAATATTAGCCGGGCATGGTGGTGCACACCTGTAGTCCCAGCTACTCCGGAGGCTGAGTCAGGGGAATTGCTTGAATCTGGGAGGCAGAGGTTGCAGTGAGCCAAGATTGCACCACTGCACTCCAGCCTAGCCACAGAGTAAGACTCCGTCAAAAAAAAAAAAAAGAAAGAAAGAAAAAGAAAAGAAAGAAAGAAAGAAAGAAAAGAAAATAAAAGAAAGAAAAGAAAGAAGAAGACTGATGAAATTAAGATTGGGATTTCATGTAAGAATGGAGGGTGTTCAAAGACATATCGGGGTCTAGAGAGTCTAGAAGAAGTCTGTGTGTATCATTCTGGAGTACCTATTTTCCACGAGGGGATGAAATACTGGAGCTGTTGTAGAAGAAAAACTTCTGATTTTAATACATTCTTAACCCAAGAGGGCTGTACAACAGGGAAACACATGTGGGCTAAAAAGGATGCTGGGGAAAATGTTGTTCCATGTAGACATGACTGGCATCAGACTGAAGGTGAAGTTACCATTTCAGTATATGCTAAAAATTCACTTCCAGAACTTAGTCAAGTAGAAGTACATAGCACGTTGTTAAATGTGCACAGTGGATTTGAAGGAGAGAAGGAATTTCATCAAAATGTGAAATTATGGGATGTGACTGATGTAAAGCGAATTTATGTAACTATGACTGCAACAAAGATTGAGATCACTATAAGAAAAGCTGAACCGATGCAGTGGGCAAGCCTTGAACGGCCTGCAGCCAAACAGCAGCAAAAACAAAAAGACAACACAACAGATTGAGCGGGACATGGGAGGAAGGCTATTACGTATTTCAGAATTCTTAATACTGTGTGAAGTGGTGGCTTGCTGCTGTCATCTTTTGTTTTGTTGTTGTGTTACTCAATCTGGCATTTCAGGGTTAACATTAAGTTCTTAAAAATGCCAAAGTCAGTTTATCTTTTTGAACCTCTCATCTTTCTTTTGTGTTGTGTAAGATTGATTATTCATTTCTCCTTACTGGTAGGAACCATAGTTATGTCCTGTACTTGAAGAAGCTAGAAAATAGCCCATAACCATAACTGCAGTATTTCTTCGTATTTCTCTGTTAAGCAGAGAAATATTAAGGAACATGATTTTTATGTCTTTCTATTATTCCGTAATTAGTAAAGGAAGATGAAATGTCAATTTTTAATCAGTTTTTCATGGATTTGTGTTCTTACATTATTTGAAAATATTTAAGAAAGAGATGAAGTTCTGCAGTTTTTTCTATGTGGGATGATTACTTTTTTAAGGAGGATTAATTCTGAGGCAGTGTAGTTAGTAAAGGGGAATATATAAATTGTTTAACAAATTAGAATTTGTTTACAATAATTGAATTTTTAAATTACGTCAAAACTTACATTACTTGCCAAGCAGTATGAGGTAAGAGTATAGGAAATATAAATAAGAATACAGAGGTATCAATTTGGTTAAAATTCGCCATTTTATAAGACTAAGCAATAATCTTAAAAATCTCTTTCCTGAATATTTAAATGTGTTTGTATGGTGTTATGACTAAATTGTTACTGATTTAGAGATTAAACCCTCTTAAAAACCTTTAATTAGTTACATATAGAAAGAAATTATAGGCCAGGCATAGTGGCTCATGCCTGTAATCCCAGCACTTTGCGAGGCCAAGGCGGGTGGATCACAAGGTCAGGAGTTCGAGACCATCCTGACCAACATGGTGAAACCCCATCTCTACTAAAAATACAAAACTTAGCCAGGCGTGGTGGCGTATGCATGTAGTCCCAGCTACTCAAGAGGCTGAGGCAGGAGAATTGCTTGAAGAGGTTGCACTGAGCCGAGATCGCGCCACTGCACTCCAGCCTGGGTGACAGATAGAGACTCCATCTCAAAAAAAAAAAAAAAGAGAGAGAAATTACATATATCTTGCCTCCTTGATGAAAAACTATATAAAATTATAGACTTAAAAGATTTGTGGAAATACATTAGGATATCAGAAAACTAAATGCATGGACTTGCTTTATGACTATCTATGACATGTTAAATAAAATAGTTTAATTCTTTTTTGTTTTTGTTTTTGTTTTTTTTGTTTTGAGACGGAGTCTCGCTCTGTCGCCCAGGCTGGAGTGCAGTGGCCGGATCTCAGCTCACTGCAAGCTCCGCCTCCCGGGTTTACGCCATTCTCCTGCCTCAGCCTCCCAAGTAGCTGGGACTACAGGCGCCCGCCACCTCGCCCGGCTAGTTTTTTGTATTTTTTAGTAGAGAACGGGTTTCACCGTGTTCGCCAGGACGGTCTCGATCTCCTGACCTCATGATCCGCCCGTCTCGGCCTCCCAAAGTGCTGGGATTACAGGCTTGAGCCACTGCGCCCGGCCAGTTTAATTCTTTTTTTTTAAAAAAGGTAGTTCACTGTCTAGTCACTGGGGTCTTCCCTAGATCCCAAGAGAGCCCCATCCCCCTGGACTGAGGGACATCTGTCAAGATAAGGTCCCAGCCACATCTCTGCCCCCCATCCCCCGCCTCAGCAAAACACCTAGAAAGGGCCGGGTTTCTGAGTCAGGTGGATTTTGTTGCTCCCATCTCCTCCGTTTTGCAGATGTCTGAGCTTGGGCAATTACAGAATCATTATCAAGCCTCAGTGGCTTGTCTCTAAAATGGGAGTCAAAAAAGGCTTCTGAGGAATAAATTAGGTAATAAAAAATGTAGAGCAGCAGACAGTTCATTGCAGGTGTCTAAGAAACAATGGTTTCCTTACCCTTCTGTCTGGGCTTAGAGCCTGAGAAACCTAGACTGGCTCAAAGGCAAGGCCAAGAAGGCAGCCAAAAACCAATGCCTAGGATGAGAAACCCCCTCAGCTCCTGCAAAACAACATTCTTCACTACTTCACCAACTACTCCTTGCCTCTCTGAACACCTTCCATTAGAGCAACAAACCAACCTGGTTTTCCAGGCACTAAGGAATGTTCTGGAAGTTGAGGCCTTCAGGGCTAAAACTGGACAAAATGGTCACCCAGTCCTTGTGTTGCCTCACAGTCTAGCTCCAGGACTTCATCAGTAGAGTTAATAGAATCTCTAGGGCCGTAACCCAGGAATGTGCTTTGTAACAAGCTCCGCAGATGATTCTTATAAACACCAATGTCTGCGAGCCACGGTTCCAATACTCTCAGGCTGTGGTTTCTCATTGGCATGTAGTGCGAGCATTACTCTTCAGCCCATCAGGACGCCACCTGAGGCAGGGCACGCACGTACTTGGGGATGAGACCTTGGAAAGACTGAAAAGAACTTTCTAAACACCAGGCTTCAGCCCTGAATCTGCAAAGCACACCCGAAGCACCTGGACACATGCCCTCTTCTCAGCTTTAGAGTATGTGCCCATGTGCTGCTTCTCCACTTTCTGCCATTCATTCATTAAATATTTGTTGAGTACCTAGTAGCTTGGCCCAGTAGGAACTGATATCCTAATGATGCAAGATAAGCAATTAACTCTTGTATAAAAGTGTAATAAATTTAGATCATAGTAAATATAATGAGAAAGAGACAAACAGAATAATTTGGTGGGGAGATACTATGTTCAAAGGCATCTCTAAGAAGGTGATATTTGACTGAGCCCTGATGGTTGAGCAGCTAGCCATCCTAAGATGCGGGGGAAACTGTTCCTGGGGAAGGAATGGCCATTGCAGAAGCCCCGAGGCAGAAACAAGAACTAGGAAGACAAGAGCAGCTGGAGCATAGCAAGCTGGGACAGAGTGAGGGGAGCTGAAGCTGACGAGGTGGGCAACAGCCAGTGCAGACACATGGGGCCATCTGGACCACTGTAGGCCTTTGTATTTTATTCTGCATGCAGTGGAAAGCCATAGATGGAGTGGAAAGCCATACATGGCATTAAGCAAGGAAATGCCAGAGTCTGACTTGTATCATTAAAGGTTAATTTGGGCTTCCGTATGGAGAAAGGATTGAAGAGGGACAAGAAGTGGAAGTTGGAAACCAGTTAAGAGGCTCCTGCAATCATCTAAGTGGGACATAACAGAAACTGCAGATGGGGAGAAGGGCAAGGATTCAGGAAACAGATTGGAGGAAGACACAGGGCTTGCTGATGGATTAGATGTAGGAGGAGTTAGAAGGGTACAATCAAAGCTGTCTCCCAAGTTTTTCAGTTAGAATTGGGTGAATGGATGAAAGGATCATTTTGTGGAATGAGAAGGACTAGGGGAAGTGCATGTTTGGAAGAGGAAAAAAGCCAAAGTTGTGTTTTGAATATGTTAACTTGGAGCTGCCTATGAGTCCTCCAAGTGGAAATGGCAGGTGTGCTGATGGAGGGGCCAGGCTTTGTACAAAAGCACAGGGAAGGACACGCTGACTTTATCCCTGGGCCAGTTTAACAGATTGAAAGATTACAATAATTTTTGGTTTAGCTTCTTCCTTCTAAAGAAAATTCTCATCAAGAAATTTGAAAATTACCACAAAAAATAAGAATCAAGAAACTCAATCATATCACCAGAGAAAATCACTTCACTAGAGGAAGATATGAAGGAAAGAAAGAAGAAAGGGAAGACCACAAAACAACCAGAAAACAAATAACAAAATGGCAGAGGTAGGTCCTTACTTATGAAGAATAACATTGAATGTAAATAAACTAAACTCTCCAGTCAAGAGACACAGACTGGCTGAATGGGTTAAAAAAACAAGACCCATTGATCTGTTGCCTACAAGAAACATACTTCACCTGTAAAGACATATGGAGACTGAAAATAAAGGGATGGATAAAGGTATTTCATGCCAATGGAAACAAAAAAAGAGCAGGAGTCACTATAGTTATATCAGACGAAATAGATTTCAAGACAAAAACTGTGAGAAGAGGCAAAGAACGTCATTATATAATGAGAAAGGGGTCAATTCAGCAAAAGGATATAGCAATTTTAGACATATATGTACCCAACACTGGGGCACCCAGATATATAAAGGAAATATTATTAGAGCTAAAGAGAGAGATAGGACCCAATACAGTAATAGTTGGAGACTTCAACACACAACTTTTAGCATTAAACAGATCTTCCAAACAAAACCTCAACAAAGAAACATCAAACTTTATCTGTACTATAGACCTAATGGCTCTAATAGATATTTACAGTACATTTCATCCAAGAGCCACAGAATACACATTATTTTCCTCGGCACATGAATCATTGTCAAGGATAGACTATATGCTAAGTCACAAAAGAAGTCTTAAAACATTCAAAAAATTGAAATAACATCAAGCATCTTCTCTGACCACAATAGAATAAAACTAGAAATTAATAACAAGAGAAATTTTGGAAACTATACAAATACATGGAAATTAAACAATATGCTCCTGAAGGACCAGTGGGTCAATGAAGAAATTAAAAAGAAAATTGAAAAATTTCTTGAAACAAATGATAATGTAAACACAGTATATCAAAACCTATGGGATACAGCAAAAGCAGTACTAGCAGGGAAGTTTATAGCTCTAAGTGCCCACCTCAAAAAAGAGGAAAAAATTCAAATCAACAATCTAACAATGCATCTTAAAGAACTAAGAAAGCAAGAGTAAACAAACCAAAAATTATCATATAGAAAGAAATAATCAAGATTAGAGCAGAAATAAATTAAATTGAAATTTTAAAAATACAAAAGATCAATGAAACAGAACGTTTGTTTTTTGAAAAGTTAAACAAAATTGACAAACCTTTAGCCAGACTAAGAAAAAAGAAATGATCCAAATAAATAAAATCAGAAATTAAAAAGAGACATTACTACTGATACCACAAAAATTCAAAGGGTCATTAGTGGCTACTATGAGCAACTATATGCCAATAAATTGGAAAATTTAGAAGAAATAGACAAATTCCTAGATGCGTACAACCTACCAAGATTGAACCAGGAAGAAATCCAAAACCTGAACAGACCAGTAACAACTAATGAGATTGAAGCCGTAATAAAAAGTCTCCCAGAAAAGAAAAGCACAGGACTTGATGGCTTCACTGCTGAATTCTAACAAACATTTAAAAGACTAATACCAATCCTACCCAAACTATTCCAAAAAAACAGAGGAGGAGGGAATACTTCCAAACTCATTCTATGAGGCAAGAATTACCCTGATACCAAACCCAGACAAAGACACATCAAAAAGAGAAAACTACAGGGCAGTACCTCTGATGAATATTGATGCAAAAATCCTCAACAAAATACTAGCAAACCGAATTCAACAATACATTAGAAAGATAATTCATCACGACCAGTGGGATTTATCCCTGGGAAGCAAGGATGGTTCAACATAAAAAATCAATCAATGTGATACATCATATCAACAGAAGGAAAGATAAAAACCATATGATTATTTCAACTGATGCTGAAAAAGCATTGGATAAAATTCAACATCCCTTCATAATAAAAACCCTCAAAAAAACTGGGGATAGAATGAACACACCTCAACATAATAAAAGCCATATATGATAGACACACGGCTAGTACCATACTGAATGTGGGAAAACTGAAAGTCTTTTCTCTAAGATCTGGAACACGACAAGGATGCCCACTGTTACCACTGTTATTCAACATATTACTGGAGGTCCTAGCTGGAGAAATCAGGCAAGAGAAAGAAATAAAGGGCATCCAAAATGGAAAGGAAGAAGTCAAATTATCCTTTTTTGCAGATGATATGACATTAGATTTGGGAAAACCTAAAGATTCCACAAGAAAACTATTAGAACTGATAAAAAAAAATTTAGTACAGTTGCAGAATACAAAATCAACATACAAAATTCAGTAGCACTTCTGTATGTCAACAGTGAACAATGTGAAAAGAAATTGTTAAAGTAATCCCATTTACAATGGCCACACATAAAATTAAATACCTAGGAATTAACCAAAGGAGTGAAAGATCTCTATAATGAAAACTATAAAACACTAATGAAAGAAATTGAAGTGGACACCAGAAATGGAAAAATATTCCATGTTCACGGATTGGAAGGATTAATATTGTTAAATGTCCATACTACCCAAAGCAACCTCCCAGCCAATGCAAGACTCTCTTCTCCCAGCTTGTGCTCCATCACTTTTTTCTTGATAGAGATGGGGTCTCACTATGTTGCCCAGGCTGGTCTTGAGCTGGTCTTGAGCTCCCGGGCTGAAGCGACCCTCCAACTTCAGCCTCCCAAAGTGCTGGTACCACAGGCATGAGCCTCAATCACTCAGCCTCAATCACTTTTAAATCTGGGAAATGCACTCCATCAGTCAACCCATCCCATTTCTCAACAGTGCTAATCACTTTAAAAATAAGTTTGCCTCCTTGTGGTCATCACCCACAGGCTCTAGTTCTAAGCTCATAGTCTTTTCTCTTTTTTTTTTTTTTTTTTTTTGAGACTGAGTCTCACTCTGTTGCCCAGGCTGGAGTGTAATGGCACGATCTCAGTTCACTGCAACCTCCACCTCCCAGGTTCAAGCAATTCTCCTGCCTCAGCCTCCCGAGTAGCTGGGATTACAGGTGCGCACCACCACACCTGGCTAATTTTTGTATTTTTAGTAGAGATGGGGTTTCACCATGTTAGCCAGGCTGGTCTCAAACTCCTGACCTCCTGATCCACCTGCCTCGGCCTCCTAAAGTGCTAGGATTACAGGCATGAGCCACCGCACCTGGCCTCATGTTCTTTTCTCTAGGGCAACACTATCTGTGACTATTTCTTCTTTCACAAATATTTGAAAGCAGCTCAGAAATCCATCCTCAGTCCTCTCTTTTCCAGGATCCATGTTCCTTGGAGTTTCAACCGCAGTCACCATGGATGACCTATTGTTAGAAGAAACGGAGGGGCATCTAGTCCCCTAGATCACTAAGGTCAGAAGTTGTCGTGCCAAAGATTTAGTGGGGAAAGACCAAGAACCAAAATAAGGAAGCAAAGCTCCTTACCCCACCAGGCTTTCCCAGAGCTTAGACTCTACCCCAACTGCCTGCCTATACCCCCAGGGGGGCACTCGACCAGCAGGGAGAATCCAGGCAATTAAAGGTAATTCAGTTTTACAGTTCAAGTTAAAAAGAAGAAGAAAATAAATAAGATAAAAATAAATGTAGAGAAAAAAAGAAGATTAAAAGGAAATGAGTGAAAAGATCTTAGTCCTAGACAGAGGAATAGGCAGAATGAAACTTTCAAAGGGAAAGAATATACTCATTAACAAAAGAGTTTTTATCAGCACCATAGGAAAGGTAAAACTAAAATCTCAAAAAAAAAAAAAAATGAAAAAGCTGTAAAAAGAGGTTTTTGGTTTTTGTTTGTTTGTTTGTTTTAAGAGTCTCACTCTGTCACCCAGGCTGGAGTCCAGTGGTGCACCTCCCAAGTGGCTGGGATTATAGGCACCCACCCACCAGCTAATTTTTTTGTATTTTTAGTAGAGATGGGGTTTCACCATGTTGGCCAGGCTGGTCTCAAACTCTTGACCTCAAGTGATCCACCCCCCTCAGCCTCCCAAAGTGGCATGAGCCACCATGCCCTGCCAAAAGCTAATTCTCTGAGAAGATAAATGAAAGTAAAACATCCCTAACCAAACTGATTTTTTTAAAAAGAGAGAGCAAGAGAGAAAAGACACAAATTACCTATATCAGGAATTAGAGAAAGGACATCACTACAGATCTTACAGATAATTTAGAAAGATAAGGAGAGGGACTATTGTGAAAATTTTATGCCAATAAATATAAGAAATCAAATGAAATAGACTTTTTGAAAGACACAAAGTACTTAAGTATACTCAAGAATTAATAGATAACCTCAATAGCTTTACACATATTAAACTCTTAAACCAATAGGATTTTAAAAACAAAAAACCTTCTCAAAAGGAAAACTGCAGGCCCACAGAACTTCACCGTGAATTCACATTATATTTAATAAAGAAATAGGGCCAGGCCTTGTGGCTCACACTTGTAATCCCAGCACTTCGGGAGGCCAACGAGGGAGGATCATTTGAGCCCAGGAGTTTGAGAACAGCCTGGGCAACATGGCAAAACCCTGCCTCTGCAAAAATTACAAAAAAATAACCAGGCGTGGTGGCACAGGCCTGTAGTCCCAGCTACTTGGAAGGCTGACATGGGAGGATCACTTGAGCCCAGGAGGTTGAGGCTGCAGTGAGCCATAATTGCACCACTGCACTACAGCCTGGACAACAGAGTGAGACCCTATCTCAAAAAAAAAAAAAAAAAAAAAAAAAACAACTACAAAACATTGCTTAAAGAAATTGAAGGCCTAAATAAATTGAGAGGTATGCTGTGTTTATGGAATCAGAAGACACACTTTTAAAAAGGTAATTCTGGCCGGGCGCGGTGGCTCAAGCCTGTAATCCCAGCACTTTGGGAGGCCGAGACGGGCGGATCACGAGGTCAGGAGATCGATACCATCCTGGCTAACACGGTGAAACCCCGTCTCTACTAAAATACAAAAAAAACTAGCTGGGCGAGGTGGCAGACGCCTATAGTCCCAGCTACTCGGGAGGCTGAGGCAGGAGAATGGCGTGAACCCGGGAGGCGGAGCTTGCAGTGAGCTGAGATCCGGCCACTGCACTCCAGCCTGGGTGACAGAGCGAGACTCCGTCTCAAAAAAAAAAAAAAAAAAGGTAATTCTGAAATCGTTGAATGTATCGATCAATACATTGAACACATACATTTACAGTTTTTGAGACCTGTCTCAAAAAAAAAAAAAAAAAACTATGAAACATTGCTTAAAGAAATGGAAGGCCTAAATAAATGGAGAGATATACTGTGTTTATGGAATCAGAAGACTTTTTTTTTTGGAGACAGAGTCTCACTCTATCCCCCAGGCTGGAGTGCAGTGGTGTGATTTCAGCTCATTGCAACCTCTGCTGCCTCCCAGGTTCAAGCAATTCTCATGCTTCAGCCTCCCAAGTAGCTGGGATTACAAGCATCCATCACCACACCCAGCTAATTTTTGTATTTTTAGTAGAAATGGGGTTTCACCATGTTGGCCAGGCTGGTCTCGAACTCCTGACCTCAGGTGATCTGCAGAAGGCATATTTTGAAGAAGATAATTCTCCTCTAATTGTTGAATGTATTGATCAATACATTTAACAGAATTTCTATCAAAATCCAAGCAGACTTTTTCATAGAAATTGGTAAACTGAATCTAAAATTCATATGAAAATGTAAAGGACCTGTAATGGCCAAAACCATTTTGAAAGAGAAGAACAAAACTAGAGAATTTATAGGCCAGGCACAGTGGCCCACGCCTGTAATCCCAGCACTTTGGGAGGCTGAGGCGGGAGGATCATGAGGTAAGGAGATCAAGACCATCCTGGCTAACATGGTGAAACCCCGTCTCTATTAAAATACAAAAAATTACCCGGTTGTGGTGGTGGGCACCTGTAGGCCCAGCTACTTGGGAGGCTGAGGCAGGAGAATGACGTGAACCCAGGAGGCGGAGCTTGCAGTGAGCCAAGATTGCACCACTGCACTCCAGCATAGGTGACAGAGCAAGGCTCTGTCTCAAAAAAAAAAAAAAAAAAAAAAAAAAATTGGAGAATTTATAATACCTAGTTTCCACACTTACTCTAAATCTACAGTAATCAGCACAGTGTAGTGTTGGCATAACACTATACTGACAAGTCAATAGAATAGAATGAAAGTACAGCAACAGAGCAACACATTTATGGACAGCTTATTTTTGATAAGATGCCAAGGCAATTCAATCAGGAAAGAATAAGCTTTTCAACAAATTGTGCCATAATTTAGATACCCACATACCCCGCCCCCTCTCAAAATAAGACCCTTACCTCACACCATACACAAAAATTAAATCAACTCAAAATGGAGCATAAACCTAAATATAAGAACTAAGTCATGGGCTAAAATCTTGGTGACCTTGAGTTAGATAAAGGTTACTTAGATATAGCACCAAAAGTACAATCAATAATGGGTAAAGAAATCAATGAATTGAACTTCATCAAAATGTTAAGATTTTGCTCTTTAATAGACATTAGAAAATGAAAACCCAAGCCACAAACTGGAAGAAATTACAAATTATATATCCACAGACCAAGCACAGTGGCTCACACCTGAAATCCCAGCACTTTGGGAGGCCGAGGTGGATGGATCACCTGAGGTCAGGAGTTGAAGACCAGTCTGGCCAACATGGTGAACCTTGTCTCTACTAAAAATACAAAAATTAGCTGGGCATGATGGTGTGCACCTGTAGTCTCAGCTACTCAGGGGGCTGAGGCAGGAGAATCAGTTGAACCTGGGAGGCGGAGATTGCAGTGAGCTGAGATTGCACCACTGCACTCCAGCCTGGGTGACAGAGCAAGACTCTGTCTCAAAAAATATACATATTATATATCCAACAAGGGAACTATATCTAGATTATACAGAAAATCTCTACAACCCAATAATGAAAAGAGAAGCAACTCAATAAAAAGCAGACAGAAACCTGGAGTGGTGGCTCGCACCTGTGGTCCCAGCTACTGGGGAGGCTGTGGCAGGAGGATTGCTTGAATCCAGGAGTTTGAAGCTGTGATATCACACCACCGCACTCTAGGCTAGGGGACAGGACAAGACCCCATCTTAAACACAAAACAAAACAAAAACAAAAAAACACTTCACCAAAGAGGATATATTAATGTCTAATAAGCATATGAAAAGCTATTCAACATTATTAATGCAGTTCATTGTACATAAACTATAACTCAAAAAAGCTTTAAAATGTAAAACTTATTGGTTATCTTTAGAAATTATTAGGGAATCAAAAAAAGAAAGAATCAAGCAATTGTCTAGTCTTTCTTATGTGAATTGTGCTTCCATAGTCATAAATGCAGAAGGAATAATAGAATTAGAAAAGCGCCATCGGGGAATCCTCAATAAAAACAATAGGTTTAGACCAAGATAATCAATGGCTGCTAAAACATTAGGTTAGAGGCTGGTGAAGGATTTTTTAATGGATGGATTCAGCCAACCATGCTGATGAAGGATTAGAGGCTGATGAAGGATTTTATAATGGATGGATTTGGCTGACCATGCTGAAATCATCAATCAAAAGTAATATTTCTAAATGTGGGACAACCAGACATTATGTACTTTCTTTTGTAATGCAATAGCACACAGTACCATCTAGAATATATTTTAGGGGGAAAATAATCTGAATATTATAAAGCTTCTAGATATAATTGCCATGAGGGATTGAAGAACATGGGGCTGAAGAAAACCTTGAGCACATAATTAGCCAAAATCTGTGGGAAATTCTAAAGGTCAACAAAGAAATGTCATAAAGGGGGGTGGAAAGAGAGGGAGTTGGAATAGATTAAAAGAGACTTAAAGGATACACCAATCAAATGCCAAGTACAGCCCATGTTTGGATCTTGATTCAAACAAACCAACTGTAAAAATATTTTTCAGAGATATAGGTAGCAATTTGAATGCAGATGACATATGAGATAAAGCTAAGTAATTATGATTACTCTTGTTGGGTGTAATAATGATACTGTGGTTATGCTTCTTCAAAAAAGTGATTAGCTGTTGGGTATATATGCTGAAGTGTTGACAGGTTAAATTAAACCATATCTAGGATTTCCTTTAAAATATTCCAGGGGTAAGGGGTGAATGTTGTGGGAAGGATATAGAAGAAACAATGTTGACCATTCTTTAAAGTGGAAACACAGGGGTTAACTATACTGTTCTCTCTACTTTTGTGTATGTTTGAAATTTTCCATAATAAAGAATTGGGCTTTGGTTTTGTTTTGTTGAATTTTAAATGAGCTTGTTTCTACAGATCACAGCCCTCTGGCTGTGTTCTGACCTACTGAGAGTTCAACAGGACTCCCTCCCTTTACCCATATGGAGGCCACACACTCAATATCTGTAGGGTACAAATGACTGAAATGAGTCTGGGATAAAGAAAACAGCAAAGCAAGCCAGTGAATCATGGCAGCTGGCACCTACCTCTGTGTTGGAGACTAATGGAGAGTGACAGGGACCATGGCAAACCAAAAACCACATACACATCCAAGTTGGGCAGTCAGTCTTGCCATGTAGGAATAAGGGCCCCAGATGGCCCAGTTTCTGACTTGTTTTTTTTTTTTTTTTTTTTTTTTTTTTGAGACAAGGTCTCACTCTGTCTCCCAGGCTGGAATACAGTGGTGTGATCTCGGCTCACTGCAACCTCTGCCTCCCAGGTTCAAGAGATTCTCCTGCCTCAGCTCCCCTGAGTAGCTGGGACTACAGGCATGGCTAATTTTTGTATTTTTAATAGAGATGGGGTTTCGCCATGTTGGCCAGGCTGGTCTTGAACTCCTGACCTCAGGTGATCCACCCACCTCGGCCTCCCAAAGTGCTGGGATTACAGGCATGAGGCACCGCATCCAGCCCTGACTTTTCATTAGAAACTGAAAATCTCAGCGTTTCTGTGAAATCCCCGAATATGTAGGCAAATGATTTTTTTTTTAACATCAGCACTTTGCAAGTTAGTACTGGAAGGCCAGACAAAATCTGTCTGCAGGGTAGATTTGTTCCACAGATGGCTGTTTTGTGATCCCTGACACCACACCATGTAATGCATTATATAGTAATGCATTAATAATCGGTTGACATTCTTAGCAGTTGGGTCACACTGCTGCCACGACCAAGGTTGCACACATCTGAAATCCCCAGATCTTTCACATGCAAACAGCTGTCAAGCCAGGCATCCTCACACATGGCACTTTGAACTGAACATAGACTTACAATTATCTCTATGCAAATTGCATCTTGTCATTTGTCAGAAACATTTGTCTCTGGATTGGCTCCACTCTTCTTCCAAATTCTACTGAATCTGCACTCCTTTCAGGCTGTGTCACCCCCAGCTCTGATGAGCCCGTCTTCATCCAAGCATTCTACAAAGCCAAGGCCAGCCTGGGTTACATCAGGTTTCTCTCCTGCTGGGGCCTGGGGCTGTTCAGTTGTCACTTCAAGCTTCCTTCCCAGTTTGGTCACTTCGTACTTACCCACTTCCTTCTTGAAGCCACTACACAGTATATAGTCAGGCCTAAGCCAGTGGTCTGATGCTAATAAAAATGTCATAATACTTTGTGGTTTTTAAAGCATTTTCCTGTATTCTGACTTGATTTTTTATTTTTATTTTTTTAAATTGAGACAGAGTCACTCAGGCTGGAGTGCAGTGGTATAATCTCAGCTCACTGCAGCCTCGACCTCTTGGGCTCAGGTGAGCCTCCAACCTCAGCCTCCCAAGTAGCTGAGACTACAGGTGTGCCTCACCACGCTGGGTTAATTTATGTATTTTTTGTAGAGACAGGGTTCCCCATGTTGCCCAGGCTGGTCTTGAACTCCTGGGCTCAAGCAATCCTTCTGCCTCAGCCTCCCAAAGTGTTGGAATTACTTTGGTGTGAGCCACCATGCCCTGCTGACTTGATTTTTATCACCCACTACAACCTTACAAAATTCTATCAACATCACTTTAAGACATTGGACCACAAATAGGTTCACAGTATGTTTGTTGTTTATGGCCTAATCAATTTCTTAGTTGAAGATTTCTAAATTAAAGAAAGAACAACTAGTTTAACTTCCTTCCAACCCTACCATCTTAACAGAGAAACAGTTGACAAAGCCACTGCCATTCCAGCAGTAACCAGCAGGGACAGAAACAATATTGAAGAATGTTCTAACCGTAAGAGTTGTTGGAAAATGGAATAGGCTGCCTTGAGAGGAACTGAAATTCTGATGCTTGCAGTTTTCAAATAGGAGCTGGGGTTTTGTGGAAGGAATTTCTCTGTGATAGGAGGTTGACAGAATGATCTCTCATTCATTTATTGTTGTCTGTTTGGGATCTTGCTTTGAGCTGAGCTCTGAGAAGTACCTAAGAGACTCCTGGTGGTCAGTGAGTTACCTGTGAAGGTTAGAAACCTGCACTTACCGAGTCTGATCACTTTTCTGCTTTGTGCATTTTAAAATTAATCACCTCTTACAAAGCAGTTTTTGGCAAATTTCCTTTTGAAAATGCCAACCCTTTCTCCATTATTAGAAAATGGAAAGAATCGATACGATGGACTATTACTCAGTCATAAAAAGACATGAAGCAGTGATATACGGTACAATATGGATGAATCTTGAAAACATTATGAAGTGAAAAAGCCAATTACAAAAGACCACACGCTGTATAATTCCATTCGTAGGAAAGTCCAGGCTAGGGAAATCTACAGAGACAAAAAGTGGCTTTGTGATTGCTTAGGGCTGGTGGGGGAACAGGATGGAAGATGGGAGGGTGAGAACTAGCCTTGGGGTGATGAAAATGTTTGAAAATTGACTGTGGTGATGATTGTACTTACCTGTGAACATACTAAACTCCATTGAACTGTACACTCTAAAATGGGCGAGTTGTATGGTACAGGAATTATATCCCATTAAAGCTGTTGGGCTGTTTTTTGTTTTTGTTTTTGTTTTTTTAAGAAAGGAAGCAATTTTTTTTTTTTTTTTTTTTTTTTTTTTTTGATATGGAGTCTCGCTCTGTCGCCCAGACTGGAGTGCAGTGGCAGGATCTCGGCTCACAGAAACCTCCGCCTCCTGGGTTCAAGCAATTCTCCTGCCTGAGCCTCCCAAGTAGCTGGGATTACAGGCACACGCCACCACGCCTGGCTAATTTTTTGTATTTTTAGTAGAGGCAGGGTTTCACAGTGTTAGGCCAGGATGGTCTCCTGACCTCGTGATCCGCCTACCTTGGCCTCCCAGAGTGCTGGGATTACAGGCATGAGCCACCGCGCTAGACCGCAAGGTTTTTGTTTTTGTTTTTGTTTTTAGACAGGTCTGGCCCAGGCTGGAGTGCAGTGGTGCCATCTCAGCTCACCACAACCTCCGTCTCTCGAATTCAAGAGATCCTCCCACCTCAGCCTCCCAAGTAGCTGGGATTACAGGTATGTGCCACCATACCCGGCTAATTTTTGTATTTTTAGTAGATACGGGGTTTCACCCTGATGGCCAGGCTGGTCTTAAACTCCTGGGTCATAACAACAACAACAAAAAAATCCACCCACATTGGCCCCCCAAAGAGCCAGGATTACAGGCGTGAGCCACCGCACCTATATTATTATTATTATTATTATTATTATTATCATTATTATTATTAAATGGATAGAGATTTTATTTGTTTCCAAGCCTTGGCTGCATTTCTACAGGGCACCCACCCCATGCCTCTGAGGATGTCTGTGAGCCAGAGGTGACCTCCCCAGGGTTGGCGAGGAACCCGGCGCCGGGACGAGGGGAAGTGGGCGGCCCTTCCCACATTCCAGTTGGCACAAGGTTCCTGTTCTGCATCTGGGGGCTGGGTGGGTGAGAGCAACCGAAGTCTGGGCTAGCGGAGGAGATAGACAAGAGCTCCGCCCTCCATCCACTTCTCTGAACGTTTTAGGTCTTGCTTTTTACCACTCGCGGGGTAATATTTGCACCCAAAATCTAGCAACGATCCCATCCATGAAAACAGCTGAGAATCTCCCCTTTGAAAGAACACGTCCGGGAGTCTTTCCATCCCTTAACTACGCTTGTGCCCGCTTTGCCCACCCCCCTGGGGATGTGGAGCAGGGCGCATCCGCCCACAACTTGGCCTGATTTCCCGGCCCCCGGGAGGAATTCTGAACCAGGATTTGTGACGTGCCACTAGGAGAAGGGGCACAGGATGGGGAGGAGAACTCTCCGAGCACATTCCCCAAACTGCAAAACTGCCCAGGGACGGCTGGGCGCCTGGGTTGAGAAGGGCCCGCAGTCTATTGGTCTCTGCAGACAGAAGCTAGAGGGAAGAACTCATCACGAGTTACAAGGGCGGAAAACAGCCGCCCCACATCTCTCCACAGCTCCCCGGACGCCCCGCGCTGGGCCTCGGGCCCTAACGCCTGGGAGTGGTCGGCGGTGCGTGGGCGCCGCCAGGGGGCGAGACGCAGAGGCCCGGCCCTGGGCCTCATCTCGGCACCGGGAGCTCCGGTTCACACTGTAGAGTGAAGTGCCCAAAATATTCGATCCCCACGGCCAGCTAGGGACCCCGCCACAATGGAGGGTCTCGCCACCTCCATCCGCCCTCCCGTGGTCCGAGACTAAGTGCAGTTGCACGACCCGCCTAAGAAGAGCACTAGAAGGACGCAGTGGGTGGATGTCCGGGTTCGAGCGTCTGGATGTCGCGCGGTGGCAACAAGTAGCTCGGAAAACGGGCAGTGAGAGTCCACTGCGAGCTGCTTCCTGCTTGCGGCCAATGGGGACGTGCGACACAGCAATTAGAGACAAGAAGAAAGAAGTCTAAAGAGAGACTAACTCCTTCTGGCAAGGAGATTCACAAAAGGGGTTGCAGACATCCAAAATGGTCATGCTCCAGGTGAGGCTCGAACTCACAACCTCGGCATTGCTCTGCATGTACTGCTGTATAAGTACCGCGCGCTAACCGATTGCGCCACTGGAGCTCCGCTGAGCGGGCCTAGCGATGGCTCTATCAGGGCGCACTGGCGCCCGCGGTGGGCCTCGGCGGAGCATGCGCGTTCGCGGCGCGAGCCAAGGCCCGAGCCTTCTGCGACTTCGCGCCGAGCTCCCGTCTGTTCCCCGGCGGAGCAAGCAGGGGAAGCCTGCGAGTGTCACCCTCTGGAATGGAGGGGCCGCCTAGCCTGGCAGTGACGGGAGGGCCACGGGGGCCCTGCAAAGAGCGCAGCGCGCAGCCCCGGGCCTCGCCGTAGGAGGAGCGGCCCCAGCGCCTGAGGCCGGAAAACCCCCTCTATGGGCTTCGCGTCCCGGAGCCGGCCCGCGAGGGGCAGGGCCCAGGCCCGGGGAGCGGCAGGCGGTCCTCGCCGCGGTGGTGACGCGGGCCAGGGGTGGGGCTGGGGATGAGCCGGGCGGCCTTGCTCCCGCGCCCCGGGGAGGCCCGACCCGACTCCCCGCGGGGCCCCCCGGAAGGAGCGCGTCCGGAGCCCCCCAGTGGCGGCTGTCAGGCGGCTAGGCGGCGCCCCGGCTGGGCGAGGCCAGGGGCCGGGGACGGCACGCGGCTGTGGCTTGGCGCCTGGTCTGACTCGCCAGGTTCCCGCGGCTCCTGGGCCCTCCAGGCAGGAGGCGGGGCCCCGAAACCTGGTCAGGCCACCCCAAGCAGAGGACGCGGACATAGCTCGGGCTTTGGAGAAGTTGCAGCCCAAACCCTGCGTGTTTTGTTGGGCCACAAAATGTTTGATGTTAAAACTAATTTCCAGTATTTAAAGTCAGGAGATCTCACACAAATATCTAGATACCCATTTAAAAACAAAATAAAATCTAAACACTTCACCCAAGGCTGAGTTATGACTGTTCTGGGCCGTAGGCACTTTTGTCTTCGTAGGTTCCTGTCCTCCATTTAAAAAAAAAAAGTTTTGAAAAATTGTATTTTACCACTGTGATGATATAAAAATGAATGTAATTCAAACTGAATTTATTGCTATATTAATTATTACTATTTTTTCATTTGTTATTACTATATTTTCTTCTCATTTCAAAAGAAATTAACATTTAAATGTTTTTTTCTGGTCTAGGCACTGTGCCTGTTGTACCTAATTGATAAGCCTGCCAGGAACCTGGTCCTCCAGGGAAGGTAGCAGGCACCTCCTGAGTGCCCGCAACCTCCCGAGTGCCCACCACCCCCTGTCTCTTCCTTCAGGCTTGTCTCACTCATCTTCATGGTCTCTGAGCACCTGTTGGCATGTTGGTCACCTGTTTGGTGACTTCCGTTCTCCTAGGAGAGCCTCGAGCAAACAACAGAATGATTATAGCAATAATGGGGGAAACTGCATGAGCAAGCAATGGACAGAATGAAGGTCATTTGTGTAGTCACCTTGAGGGTGACTTGGCCACAGTAACAGGTTGTGTTAGGGGGACAAATGTCAGGCAGTGGGATGGTACTGGACTGTAGAAGGCCTTGAAACTCGAGCGGAAGAGTTAAAGTGATCAGGTAGACCAGGAGGAGGTAGCAAAAGATTCTGTGTAAGGCAGGGGCCTCCCGAAGGAGTTTTTAGGAAGGTCTCCCTAGAAAGAAGCCAGGGGAGGCTGTTTCCAGATGGTGGTGTAAGCTAAGAGACACACATGGAGACTTAGGAACTCAGAACAGGGATGGTCAACTCCGCAAGATCCCATCCCGCACCAGGCAGGTGGTGGCATGCAGGGCTCTACAGCATGCCAGGATTGGGCTCCTTGGAGCCTTTGTGGGTGAGGCCAGGGTAAATCAAGGGCAACAGAAAGTGATCTGTTAAATAAGTTCTTCCTGGCAGCTGGAACAGGATGAAAAGGTAAATGCATGGTTTGTGCAGGGTGGGGATGATTTTTTCCCCTCTAAATTGAAAGGGGTTAATTCTTGGTAAACAAGTAAATTGTGGACCCATACACAGCGTCTTCTCAAATCCCATAGCATTTGCAGAATCTGCCCTTCCTCCGGAGTCTCTCAGGCAGAGCCCACCTGGTGAACCACGAGCAGCACAGTTGACTCTCGGTAGTCCAGCGTCCCTTCCCACTAGTCCCATTCATGTATCTACTCCTTTACTGGTTCCGCAGATACTGATACAGTAAGGGGAAAGCAGCACCTCATAAAGCGAACCTAAATTGCTTAGCCCCCAAGAATATTGGTTTTCTAATGAGGAGCCTAGTGTGGGTAAGGCTGCACCTGCTGAAGGGGGCGGGGTCAGAAACTCCGCTGCTAGAGATCTTTTCCAGCAAGGAAAAGTCTCCTGGGACCTGAAAGGCACTTAACCTGACCCAGACTGCCTCTAGAGAACAATGAACTAGGAGTCTTCGCTGTGGTCCTCTTAAGTTTGTAAGAGACTGTAATAAGTCTCTTACTCTCCCCGGGCCTCAATTTCCTCATCTATAAATTGAAGAATCTAGACTAGATAAGAGCTCTCCAGCCTGGCTTGACTGGTGGAGGACCCCTTTTACCATGTATACTCTTGCCAACACCTTGAAATTATTTTATCATGCAATGACTTGTGTATGATGTGTAATAGAGAAGGGATTGTTAAATAAAACTTATTTTAGATACATGTATAACTTTAAAACAGTAATATCGGCTGGGCGCTTTGGCTCATGCCTGTAATACCAGTCCTTTGGGAGGCGGAGACAGGTGAATCACTTGAGGCCAGGAATTTGAGACCAGCCTGGCCAACATGGCGAAACTTTGTGTGGGTTGCAGTGAGCTGAGATCACACCACTGCACTTCAGCCTGGGCGACAGAGAGAGACCCTGTCTCAGTAAATAAATAAATACAGCAGTAGTATCTATATTATTAACAGATGAGTTTCAACCTTTTCACATTTTCCAAGTAATGCAGAATGTTTAAAGTAATTATGTAAGGGGAAAGCATGCTTTTTTAACAAATATCTTTTAAAATAACATATATCTGGTATTGGGACAAATGTATATTAAAATGTATGAAACTTAATGACTCATTGTAGCATCAAAAATAGACAAAAACTGCTTTCCTAAATGAATGTTTGAAATTTATGCCTTTTGCATTTTTTAAAAAAACTGGTTTATTTTTATTTCATTTTTTGTGTCTAAATGATGAGATAAAACAGAAGGGTTCAGAGTGCTGTATGCAAGTGACATTCTGCAAATAGCATGATGTGGGTATGGCTGGTCTTTATTTCTAATAATGAGAGGCCAAATCAGATCTAATGGTCACTGTATTTTCTCTTTATGACTTTGGGTTCAGATATACAGGAGACACTGTGAGGAGCCATATAAACAGTTTGATGAGCTGAATGCAATGTGTAGGTCTAGTGAATGAAAATCGTCTTGGTTCAAAATTGTAGAATTCTCATTTGATGGTCCTCATTTACTTTATTCCAGCAAACGTTTTATATTTTCTATTTTTAGCCAGCATTTCATTCTGGATATATATTAAGCAGCATATGACTTTTAAAAATATTGCTGTAGTCAAAGCCCACATGAGAAGCCACCCAAGCAGCTGTCATATGAATGCATAGCTGGTGTTCAAGGAATGAATGCTTCATGTACCAGTGAGCACGCACTCGGAGGCTTCCAAAGTGATTCCATTTTAATGGGTAGCAGGGGATCTTAAAGGATTATTTTAATTGTTATTTTTCCAAATGGAAAAGTAAAAGACGCTACTGCCACGTGCAACACTGTGGACCTTCCTGAATGCCTTTCAGAACCTCCTCCATTTGTCAGTGTCTGAGGTTCCTTCCTGTCCCGATAGTCCATGATGCTCAACAGCACCCCGTGGGAAAATGACCCCTTATTTTCCCTTAGGAGGAGAAAGAGGTGTAGGTCTCAAGGCCCACACTCTAGGGAAGTATAATGCAGATTTGAACCAATTACACATAGAGTGGAACATATGATAATTTGAGGGATCCCATCAAATTACCCAGATTGACACCAAAATGAAGTGGTGACAGCCTGTCAGATGAGAAAAATTTTAAAGATTGGTAATGCCCAGTGTTGATGAGAGTGTGGGGAAATTGATACTCTGTAGTTGGTTTTGTTTTTAAGATAGTTCATCAGAATCTGTCAGTGTTTTAAATGGATGTATCTTCTGACCCAGCAGTTTCTATAGGATTCTCTCTTACAGATACACCCATACTTGTGAACAAATATACCATATTTCATCAAATCTAAAACACCCTAAATTGTAAAATGTGCTATTATTTTATGTACCATTAAGAAAACAAAACCTACCGTTTTCACTATGACACAGTCCTTTCATATCACTTAGAATTGTATTTTATACTCATTAAGATCGCTCCTAGCCGGGTGCGGTGGCTCACGCATGTAATTCCAGCACTTTGGGAGGCCGAGGCAGGCAGATCATGAGGTCAGGAGATCGAGACGATCCTGCCTAACATGGTGAAACCCCGTCTCTACTAAAAATACAAAAAATTAGCTGGACGTGGTGGCGGGTACCTATAATCCCAGCTACTCAGGAGGCTGAGGCAGGAGAATGGTGTGAACCTGGGAGGCGGAGGTTGCAGTGAGCCAAGATCGTGCCACTGCACTCCAGCCTGGGAGACAGAGAGAGACTCCATCTCAAAAAAAAAAAAAAAAAAAAAAAAAAAAAAAATCTCTCCTGTGACTCAATGTATTTTCAATCATATTTTCCTCTGGAGAGCCATTGCTTTCTGCCCACCTTTTCAGCCTCATAGTTTCTGTCACTGACAAACACTTCAAGGAGGACAGCAGCTCAGGGTGCTGAGCTCACCTGAATGCACTTCTCCATGAAATTTTGGCCCCTTAGCCCTTAGACTGCTGCCTTGAGGCTCATTGCTGCATTCAGACAGATTGGGGGTAGGGTAGGGTATTTACAGAATTTCTAGCTACTAGCAGTGGGAAGGTTAGTTTGATGGAAGCTGATGCATCTGTAGATAATGTGACCACATACTTTATCCTCCAAACAGGGACATTTCTGAGAGTCAAAAGGAGCACTATTAATAATACTGGACCAACAAGCATGAATTGTGCTGTCCCGGACAATCTGGAACATATGGTCACCCTAATCCTAGCTCCCTTTTGTATTACTATAAATATATAAACCATAATTAGGGAAAACTCCTTGCTAAATGTCTCTATAAGAACACGGATGGGGTGTGTACCAGTCTATTTCATACTGCTCTGCTCCAAATTCGCCCTTCTTGGCCCTGCCTTGTGATCCTGGAGCTGGACCCTGAAAGTATTTGTCTTGTCAGCTGGTGCCACTGTTGAGTCTTGTCAGTAGAAAGTGCTAGAGGAACACTAGAAGGGACTTCTCTTCCTAGCTCAGTGCTTTTCTTCTGGCTCCTACAGCACAGCTGTCAGTGGGCGGCTTCCCGGTGAGATTTTGCCAACACCCAACAGAGTCTCCTGCTTGCCATCCTCAGCCTGCAGCACCTCAGCAAACTCCTCCACCATCCACAGGCCCCGTCGCCACCCTCACCAGTGGGCTCTGAATCTCAGCCTTGGATGGGAGGGAGAGTTTGTTGCTTCCTTGGGTTCCTTATGTCAGCCCTAGAGGTAGTGACTGCTCCCTTTGTTATTCCTGAATTAACTAGAGTTCCATTTTCCCTTCTTAGTAATTAAACCTCCTTTACTAGTTAATAATTTTTTACATTAAAATGTCCCTATTCAAACTACTGGTGTGTCTGAATCCTGACTGATACAGGATGCATTAATTATTTCTTTTCACTTGTTGGAGAACAACAGCCTTCAAAGAACATGGAGAACATGGTGGTTGGTGGGTAAAAATAATACACTTACATAGTGCTTATCATATGCTAGGCACCACTCCAAGAACTTGACACCCTATGAAGCAATTTCATCTTCACAGCAACCCTATGAAGCAAGTAGCATTCTCGTTTCCTTTCACTGATGAGGAACGTGCAGCACAGTGAGGCTGCGCAATTTACCAAAACAAGTGGTAAAGCTAAGATTCAAATACAGATTGTGCAACTGAAGAGTCCATGCCCTCAAACTGTATGGAGTAGATGGCTCATTTTGCCACCTGGAGAACAGTGAGTGTGCCTGGCCTTGACAACTCTGTGCCTCTTGGGGTCACCCTCAAGAGAGGCTCTTGTCAGGCTCACAGAAGCCTGCGTGATGGTGGCCAAAGCATTCCAACTTGAAATATGGGAGAGACGAGTTAGAACTCTGACCCCTAGAGAGGTGAAAACCACGACCCAGGCATGCTGGGTGCTGCTGTGCCTAGATTCCCCACTGCTGAGGAATGGGGAGGGTTCCTCTGGCAATCCTGGCAAGGGATGGACCCAAACCTATTGGACCAGATAGAGGTCTTGGAGGCCACAGCACAGATTATGATGGGGACTTTCCTGTGAGAGGAGAAAGGAAGAGTTTCAACAGAGCCCGCCGGGGAGCTCTGGGGTTTCAGTAACACTCAACGTGTTCCTTAGGTCAAAATTTTTGGGCGAGTAGGAAAGCCCACCTTGTGGGGAAGAGGAAAGACAAGAAACTGGAGTAAAACAACCTAAGTCCATGTTTCTGCTCAACCAACTAGTTGAGTGACTTCAATAGTTGTCCATTGATCATATATACCACAGTTGACTGAGCCATTCTCCTATTGATGGACATCCTAGGCTCTTTCCTGTGTGAGACTTTTACAAGCTTCTAGGAGCATATGTGTACAAGTATTTTTATTTTTATTTCTCTTGGATAAATACAGAAATGGAATTGCTGGGTCATAATGTATGTTTATGTATAGTTTCTTTGTTTTTAGCATTTTTATTGTGGTAAATTACACATAACATAAAATTTACCATTTTAACTATTTTTACATTGTACAATCCAGTGGCATTTAGTACATTACCACGCCCGGCTAATTTTTGTATATCTCCTGACCTCAAGTGATGATTCACCCGCTTCAGCCTCCTAAAGTGCTGGGATTACAGGCATAAGCCACCGCGCCTGGCTTTTTTTTTTTTTTTTTTTTTTTGTGGTAAAATATACAGAACATAAAATTTACCATTTTAACCCTTTTTAAGTGTGTGATTCAGTGGCATTAAATACATTTACATTGTTGTACAACCATCTCCACGATTCATCTCTGCAACTTTTTTCTCATCTCAACCGAAACCCCTTACCGGTTGAACAATAACTCTCCATTCCCTCCTCCCTCAAGCCCAATGACCACTATTTTACCTTCTAGCTCTACAAATTTGACTATTCTAAATATTCATAAAAGTGGAATCATACAATATTTGTCCTTTTGTGTATGGTTTATTTCACTTAGCATAATATTTTTAAGGTTTATTTATGTTGTAACATCTATCAAAACATTTCTTCTTCAGGCTGAATAATATTTCTTTTTTTTTTTTTTTTTTTTTTTTTTTTTTTTTTTTTTTTTTTGAGACGGAGTCTCGCTCTGTCGCCCAGGCTGGAGTGCAGTGGCCAGATCTCAGCTCACTGCAAGCTCCGCCTCCCGGGTTTACGCCATTCTCCTGCCTCAGCCTCCGGAGTAGCTGGGACTACAGGCACCCGCCATCTCGCCCGGCTAGTTTTTTGTATTTTTTAGTAGAGACGGGGTCTCACCGTGTTAGCCAGGATGGTCTCGATCTCCTGACCTCGTGATCCGCCCGTCTCGGCCTCCCAAAGTGCTGGGATTACAGGCTTGAGCCACCGCGCCCGGCTAATATTTCATTATATGCGATACTACGTTTGGTTTATACATTCATCTGTCAATAGACGCTGGGTTGTTTTCATCTTTTAGTTATTGTGAATAATGTTGCTACATCAGTGTACAAATATCTGTTTGAGTCCCTGCTTTCAGTACTCTTGGGTGTAGATCTAAAAGTGGAATTCCTGGAAGATATAGTTAATTCTATGTTCAATTTTTTGATAAGCCACCGTACTGTTTTCCACAGCAGCTGTGCCATTTTTATATTCTCACTAACAATACACAAGAGTTCCACATCTTCATCACCACTTGCCATTTTATGTTTTGGTTTGTTGTTGTTGCTGCTGTTTTTATAATAGCCATCCTAATGAAATGAAGCACTCTGTCACTGTAGTTTTGATTTGCGCTTCCCTAATCATTAGTGATGTGAGCATCTTTTTATGGGTTTATCAGCCATTTATATATCTCCTTTGGAGGAATGTCTATCAAGTTCTTTGCCTATTTTTTAAATCCTGTTGCTTGTTTTTTTGTTGTTGAGTTTGGGGAGTTGTTTTATAGTCTGGATATTAACCCATTATCAGATACATGGTTTGTAAATATTTTCTCCCATTTTGTAGCTTGCCTTTTCACTCTCTTGATGGTGTCCTTTGATGCACAAATGTTTTTAATTTTGATAAAGGTCCTATGTTTGGTGGTTGTTTGGGGCTATGTTTTTGAGACAGGGTCTATCTCTGTTGCCCAGATTGGAGTGCAATGATGCGATCATAGCTCACTGCAACCTCAGGCTCCGGGGCTCATGCAATCCTCCTGTCTCAGCCTCCCCAGTAGATGGGACTATAGGCACATGCCACCACTGTCAGCTAATTTTTTTTTTTTTTAATTAGAAATGAGGTCTTGCCATGTTTCCCAGGCTTGTCATGAACTACTGACCTCAAGGGATCTTCCCACCTCAGCCTCCCAAAACACTGGGATTACAGACATGCGCCCCAGAACCCGGCCCCTATGTTTAGTTTTATAAGAAACTATGGAACTGTTTTTCCAAATTAGTTGTGCCACTTTACATTCCCACCAGTAATGTTGAGCATTCCAGTTGCTTTACATCCTCACCAATGCTTCATATTGTCAGTCTTTAATTTTAGCCATTCTACCAGGTGTGTAATAGTATCTCATTGTGTATTTAATTTGCATGTTAATTTGCATTGTATATTTAATTTGAGCATGTCATTAATTGCCAAACTAATGATGTTAAGCAATGTTTTGTGTGTGCTTATTGGTCATCTGTGTATCTTTATAAAATGGTTGTTCAAACCTTTTGCCCATTGTTTTGCTGTTTTTTGTTTGTCTTCTTTTTTGTTTTTGAGTTTTGGTCTTTTTTTTAAATTAGGTAGTAGGAGAGGCTAAAGGCCTTTGGTAAGTCATTGATTTTCTGTTTCTTTATCTGTAGGTAGCAAGTATGAATTCTTCCATGACATCCGGGCTACAAGAAATGCCAAGCTTGGCCACTGCTCACAGTACCTGGGACTGGTAAGAATCCATGCATGCCTTCTCCCATCTGAGACATGTGGGATCCATGCCAGGAAGGATGAGGCACATGCCAGAGGATATGGGGGCTGGGAGGAGGGCACTAACACAAAGTGATTTGAAATGAGGTAGCATTCAATGGCCCCTGGCAAAAAGGAGAAAGAAGACGAGGGAGCTGAAAAATGTCTTCATGGGGAAAGAAGGAGGGAAGACAGGGAGGGAGGGGTAGTCCAACTAGCCCTGGAGCAGGGGAAAATGGAAATCCAGCAGCTCTATAAGCTAAACTGAAATCTCAGCACAGAGCTGGTCTATAAATTTCTCCCAGAGGGACCTTCTGCCTGTGGGGTAAAAGGGAGCATAAACTTCCAGTTCTGTTTGCAGAGACCCCTGAGGAACTGACATTGACCACAGCCAGATGAGAGGCCTTCTCCTCAGCTGCCAAATTCTGCCCAGTGCTGCCTAGCAGGGTCTTAGCTAGGGTAGCTGGCTCCATCCCAGAGCCAACAGCCAATTTCGATTACATTAAGGAGGTAGCATATTGGAGGACCAACAAGTTTTCTTATTTGATACCCTGATCTTAGAACCTAACCCTCCCAGAGATGCAAATCACAACCATGAACAAACGTATTATGATAGAGAATTAAGCTTATAAAGATATATCAGTCAGGGGACAGAAACTATACCAATTATTTAACAGAGACAATGTAATACAGAGAACTGTTAACTAGGTTTACGGTTATTAACTAGATAACTGAAAAGTCAAAAAAACAAATCTGCCGAATCACATAAGTTAGCAACTGCAAGACGCAGCTACCCACTGTTGGGCTGAGAGAACAAAGGAAGAAGTTGAACCACTAAAGCTTAGAAGTTGGAGGAAGAGCCTTCTGCATAATTGAAACTCAGACTTCTGAGGAAGGGCTCCAGCATCTGCACTGGCATCTCTGCTGTGGTCACTTTAAAGCTGGTCCTGCAGGTATTGGGAAAACTGCAGGGCGGATTTGGAAACTGCTAGGAAGGCAGGGCTCAGTGGCTCGCGCCTGTAATCCCAACACTCTGAGAGGCCAAGGTAGGAAGATCGCTTGAGCCTAGGATTTTGAGACCTGCTTGGGCAGCATATTGAGGCCCTATCTCTACAAAAAATTTAAAAATGAGTCCAGTGTGGTGGTGTGCACCTGTAGTCCCAGCTGCTTGGGAGGCTGAGGCAGGAGGATTGCTTGAGCTCAGGAGTTCAAGGTTGCAGTGAGCTGTCATCACACCACTGCACTCCAGCCTGGAGCAACAGAGTGAGACAGCTCCAGAGTGAGATCCCCATCCCTACTAATACTACTACTGCTACTATTACTACTACTACTAATAATAATAATAGTGCCAAGCTTGTGAAACCTGGTCCAAATGGAAAGTGATAGATACTCAACTCTGTCCCTCAGTGGGTGTGAATAAGGACACTTCAAGCCTCATCCCTTGGCCACTCAAGGAACCAGCCTCGGGATGAAGCTGATGCTGTGGGTAGCAGATGGGAGGGATGGAAAGAACCAGGGTCCGTGATGGCGCTGCTGAGTCATGGACTTACTCTCCTCTGGGTTTCCAATTGTGTAAGCCCTCTGTCTTTCTGTTGATTACAGCATTGTTTAACTAAGGCCTCTGCTACTTTGCAGCCAAGAGCATCTTGATAGATTAGGAAAGCAAAAAAGAGGATAAAAAAAGAAACCAGGAAAAGGGATGTGTGGTAGATTAAATAATCCTTCTTGGTTCTTTCAAAAAATCTCCTGTCCTAATTCCTGGAATCTGTGAGTATGTCACCTTACAAAACAAAAGGGGATGTTGCAGATGTGATTAAGTAGTTCGATGAAAAGATTATCCTGGATTATCTGGGTGGGCCCAATGTAATCACAAGGATTAGTTACAGAGGAAATGTGACAACAAAAACAGGGGATGAAATTATGTGTCTTAATGAAGAAGGAAGGCACCCTGTGAGCCAAGAAATGCAGGTGGCTTCTAGAAGGTGGAAAAGGCAAGAGAACAGATTTTCTTCTAGAGTTCTCAGAAATAATGCAGCTCCGACAACACCTTGATTTAGCCCATAAGACCCATTCAGACTTCTGACCTTCAAAACTATAAGACAATACATTTGTGTTGTTTTAAGGCACTAAGTTTGTGATTTTTTCAATTTATTTTATTTTATTTTATTTTTTTGTAGAGATAGCATCTGGCTATATAGCCCAGGCTGGTCTCAAACTCCAGGCCTCAAGCCATCCTTCCTCCCTGGCCTCCCGAATTCTGGGATTACAGGTTCGAGCCACCGTGCTGGGCCTGTGGTAATTTATTATAGCAGCTACAGGAAACTAACACAGCATGGTAATTAGAAAACCCAAAAGAAGATGCCAAGAATAAGTACAAATGTAGCAATAATTAAATAGATATGAAAGAGTTGAATCCAATGACTACTAAACATGTAACATACAGATTAGATTTTTCTAAACTCCAGGTAGGTGCCCTTCATGAAAGGTATATCTAAAACAAAATGATGCAGGGAAACTATACACCTGTTGTCTCAGTTATCTATTGCAGTGTAGCAAACCACCCTCAAAACAATGACTTAGGGCCAGCCACAGTGGCTCATGCCTATAATCCCAGCATTTTGGGAGGCCAAGGTGGGTGGATCATTTGAGGTCAGGCGTTCGAGACCAGCCTGGCTAACATGGTGACATCCTGTCTCTACTAAAAATACAAAATTAGCCGGGCGTGGTGTCATGCGCCTGTAATCCCAGTTACTCGGGAGGCTGAGGCAGGAGAATCACTTGAACCCGGGAGGTGGAGGTTGCAGTGAGCCAAGATTGTGCCCACTGCACTCCAGCCTAGGTGACAGAGTGAGTCTGTCTCAAAAAATAAAACCTTAATGACTTAGGAAGGTGGCTTTAGTGGCCGCATGAACTGCCAGCATGAACCTGACTGCCAAGGAACAAGAGTGCAAAGCTAAGAAACTGAGGCATTTTGAAGAGTTTGAAGACACTTGTCTTCCTTATCTGACCCCCAAAGATGATGAATTCTATCAGCAGTGGCAGATGAAATATCTTAAACTAGGCTGGGCGCGGTGGCTGACGCCTGTAATCCCAGCACTTTGGGAGGCCGAAGCAGGTGGATCACCTGAGGTCAGGTATTTGAGATCAGCTTGGCCAACATGGTGAAACCCCGTCTCTACTAAAAATGCAGAAATTAGCCGGGTGTAGTGGTAGGCACCTGTAATCCCAGCTAAGTGGGAGGCTGAGGCAGGAGAATTGCTTGAAACTGGGAGGCGGAGGTTGCAATGAGCCGAGATAGCACCACTGCACTCCAGCCGGGGCGACGGAGCAAGAACCCGTCTCAAAAAAAAAGAAAAAGAAATATCCTAAACTCATTCTCCAAGAAGCTGGCGGTGTATCTGGGGAGCTCCATAAAGAGGCTCAAGAGGCCGGGCGCGGTGGCTCAAGCCTGTAATCCCGGCACTTTGGGAAGCCAAGGCGGGCGGATCACGAGGTCAGGAGATCAAGACCATCCTGGCTAACACAGTGAAACCCTGTCTCTACTAAAAATATTTTTCAAAAAAATAGCCGGGCGTGGTGGCGGGCACCTGTAGTCCCAGCTACTCGGGAGGCTGAGGCTGGAGAATAGCATGAACCTGGGAGGCAGAGCTTGCAGTGAGCTGAGATCGCGCCACTGCACTCCAGCCTGGGCGACAGAGCAAAGACTCTGTCTCAAAAAAAAAAAAAAAAAAAGAGGCTCAAGAAGCTTTTCTCACCCTGCACAAGCATGGCTGCTTATTTTGCGACCTGGTTAGGATCCAAGGCAAAGATTTGCTCACTCCAGTATCTGCCATCCTCATTGGTAATCCAGGCTGCACCTACAAGTACCTGAACACTAGGTTCTTTATGGTACCATGGCCAGTGAAAGGGTCTAATATAAAATACACCGAGGGTCGGGTGCAGTAACTCATGCCCTGTAATCCCAGCACTTTGGGAGGCCAAGGTGGGCAGATCACTTGAGGCCAGGAGTTCCAGACCAGCCTGGCCAACATGGTGAAACCCTGTCTCCACCAAAATATATATATATATATATATACACACACACATACAAAAATTAGAAATTAGCGTGATGGCATGCACCTGCAGTCCCAGCTACTCGGGAGGCTGAGGCAGGAGGATCGCTTGAACCCAGGAGGCAGAGGCTGCAGTGAGCCAAGATCGTGCCACTGCACTCTAGCCTGGGCAACAAAGTGAGACTCTGTCTCAAAAAATAAAATAAAATACACTGAGGCTGAAATAGCTGCTGCTTGTCAGACCTTCCTCAGGGTCAATGACTACCCGCAGAGAGAAATAATCTAGGCTTTGGAAGGACTTGCTGCCAAAGAGAAGGCTAATGAGGAGGCTGTGCCAGTGTGTTTGGCTGCAGATTTCCCCAGTGGTGGCGTGGGGTCATCCCGTAATGGACAAGATGAAGTGGACATAAAGAGCAGAGCAGCATACAATGTAACTTTGCTGAATTGATGGATCCTCTGAAAATCCCACACCTGAAAGAGAAACCTTATTCTGGCATGTGGAAAATGGCAGTGAGCTGGCATCATGCTGAAAATCTGGTGGGCAGCCCCCGAAGAGGAAAGTGAGGACAACTCTCATCTTGAAGGCAGAGATGCTGATATTTAGCATGTTGGTGTTAAGATCTCATGGGATATAGAGACACCTGGTCTGGCAACACCCCAAGGAGATTGCTACTTCATGCTTGGTAATCTTTGGAGAACCAAAATTATATTGCTACTCTACTGTCTAAATTTAGATTACTGGGTATATATTTTGAATATGTCTTATGAACTAAACTTTTGGAGCATTTTATATTAATAGTGAAACTTCTTTACGAGAACATGTAACTAGGTTTTTCTTTTTTGAGATACTGCTAAATTTTAAAATGTTGCTTTTCTTTTTATTCTAAGTAGTTGTGGAGTTCCTCAAATATGTTAAACAATTTTCAGAATTCTTCATGAAAGCTATTAAAGCATCCAAGTCAACTTATTAGTATAACTTGAAAAAATGCTTCCCTATCTATATACGTTTTTAGTAGTGAGAGAGTTTTGTCTAGTTTTGAATTTAGTTTCTTCTCAAGAACAGCTGACCTTACAACGGGGCCTGTCTCTCAACTTGTCATTTAGTTCTTTCAGAAGCAGTACGTCAGCTGTGGTTAGGCTAACTTAAGCTGTAGAGTTTGTGGGGCTTTGTTCTTTTCTTCTTGCTGTAAGTTTTTATTTTGTTTTTGGACTTTCTACTTGTTTTCCAATATGCAATGTGCAAATGGTATCCTTTTTTACTCAAAGCTTCTCGGGGTTTATTCTTTACTTAGCTCTAGTTCCTGATTCTTTGGGGTTTACTTCACTCCTATCTACCTGGAGAAATCTACTCATATGTTAGTTTTGGAGCCCGGAAGAACCAGGGCTGACGCCCAGTGTTTATAGTAAGAGTTAATTCCCAATTTGGTATTTGTAGAGAGTCCACTGTGTTCCAGGTACTGTGTAAGGTTCCAGGGGAGATATCAGAGGTGGGTAAATATTGGTCCTTGCCTTTGGGAAATTCAGAGTACCGAATAGCTCTTTAAGCCATTTTCTCATTAAGCATTTTCCAAATTTTAGCTCATTGCACGTCAGCTTCAAGGTTTTGGTCAAATCCACGTACTACTTGTATAATTATTTACATACTATTTCTTTTTTTTTTTTTTTTTTTTGAGACGGAGTCTCGCTCTGTCACCCAGGCTGGAGTGCAGTGGCCAGATCTCAGCTCACTGCAAGCTCCGCCTCCCGGGTTCACGCCATTCTCCTGCCTCAGCCTCCCGAGTAGCTGGGACTACAGGCGCCGCCACCTCGCCCGGCTAGTTCTTTGTATTTTTAGTAGAGACGGGGTTTCACCGTGTTAGCCAGGATGGTCTCGATCTCCTGACCTCGTGATCCGCCCATCTTGGCCTCCCAAAGTGCTGGGATTACAGGCTTGAGCCACCGCGCCCGGCCATTTACATACTATTTCTGCCTAGAAAAACTAACTTTTTTATCTTAGAAAAAACTGAATGGCTTAAAGTAACAAGTAAGACAGCTGGACACGTCTCTGCATGTCTCCCCTGGGGTCACTCATGCAGCTATAGTCATCTCAGATGGTCTTACATGGCTGGTGCAGGCTGTTGGTCAACCTTGCCCTCCACATGGTCTCTCATCCTCCAGGACACTAACCCAGGCTTCTGCACATGGTGGGAGCAGCGTTCCAGGTGATGAGATCAGCAGCTGGGAGACCTGGTGAGGACTAGACTCAGATGTCCCATAGCATTAGTTCTGCTGCCTTCTGTATTCACAAGTCACAATGCCAACCATGATTCAACATATGAGGAAGTGGAATTCACATCTTATTAGAACAGTGGCAAAGTCACATGGCAAGGGGTATGGATTCAGGAAGGGAAGGAGTTATTGTGTCATCTTTTTGATCAACTTACCATATCTGGAAAATACTAACACAAAGTGGGTATAGGAATATTAATATCAAAGTTGAAGTCAAGGTGAAAAGAAACTAAGAGGAAATATTTCTTAGAGGTAAAAGAAACACTACAACAAGAAGATAAAATACTCATGAGCATGTTTTCATCTAATGACATATATTCAGAATATGTAAAGCAAAAGTTGTTAAAGAATAAGGAGAGGCTAGGCACAGTGGCTCGCAACTGTGATCCCAGCACTTTGTGATTACAGGGAGGATTGCTTGAGCCCAGGAGTTCGAGACCAGCCTGGGCAACACAGTGAAACCCCATCTCTACCAAAAAAAAAAAAATACAAAAAGTAGCCAGGTGTGGTGATGTGAGCCTATAGTCCCAGCTACAGTGAGGACAGGCAGGAGGATCACATGAGCCCAGAGAGGTTGAGGCTAAGATCGCACCACTGCACTCCAGCCTGGACCACAGAGCAAGACTCGGTCTAAAAAAAAAAAAAAAAAAAAAAAAAAAAAGCCAAACAAAAAACAAACCAGTCTAGAAACTTTTAAACAGACTTGTAAATAACTCAAGTTGAAGGGGTAGCAGGACCAGAACCTAGATTTCCAAATAACCAGTGCAGTTCATGATCTAGCCCTTTTGTTCATATAAAGCTATTTGTTTTAAAACAGTTGCTGAATTCTATGAAAGGGTGAGAAAGTGGGAGAGACAGAAAGGCAGAAACAAAACAAGGTGGGCCAGGAAAGGGATTCACTGGAGCAACTAGTTCAGTGTATGGAAGAATTGAAGGGTCAGATAGTTATTACCAGCCAGGTTCAGCAAAGCCTAGAAGGATCTGCTGGTCTCAGTGACCTGGGCAGGCAAACACCACCCAGGGGAGGCCAGGGCAAGACACCAGCAAGCAGGCCAGATCCTTTGAGCTTGGATCCTAGGGTAGATTCTATTTGCTTCTGATCCTTTAGTGCAGATGAGCTCCTGTGTGCAGAGGAGAGAGGTGGATCCTAGACGCAGGTAAATTCCAGAAACTACAAGGGGCCCAACAGTCAGTATCCAGAAAGATTCCAGACGGTTCCAACTCAACAGTGCCAGAATACTCAACAAGGCAACTGTCTGTTTTCTGAACATTGGAGTCCAGTGGTGCCTGAGCCAGGAGGCCTGCCAATTCAGTAGACTGGCCATGGTATTTGCTCTACACAGCACAAATCAGAGGGCATATTTGATAGTGACAACATAGCAGTCATTTAGCTTGTGTAGAGGGTTACTCGGGATATTTCAGACCCCCAAAATTCTACTTGTGGCATTAATTATTCACATTATTTGATCACATCAGTTAAAATACAGAGTACCTATCATTCTTTCCTTTGCACTATGGTAACAGAACATCTGTTGGGCTGAAATCAATTTTTCTCCTTTTTGTGTGAATTCGTTGATGCCTTCATCCACCCACTCACCCATCCCTCCATTTAACTAACACTCAAAGCAAACTGAACACATCTCAGATCCTCAGTGCTTCATGTGTCATTGTTTACGTCTCCTCTGATTATTTATAGGTGAGAAAAATAAAGAAGGTGGTGTGAGTTATTTGGGTGCAAAACGATATTCTAGAAGGAAGTGCTCAGCTAAAACTGTGCTAGACAAATAACTTAAAAAAGGAGAGAGAAAAATGAAAGAAAAAATAAAAAGAGCGGCAGAGAGGAAATGGGAAGGTCTCGGGGAAATTCGGCTTCCTATCTGTCTGGGTTTTGATTTTGAGTTGCACCAGAGGAGTCTTTATGTCTGGGATGCTGAGAAAACCAGCCCACGCCAGGCGGGCTGTGAGGGCAGGATTTGGAGGCGTTTCGTTTCTTAAACTCTATAGTCTGGATTCTGGTGTCAGGGGCCTGAGCCATTTTCCTCCTCCTCTACCTCCCAGCTCCCACTCTACTTCCTCCAATCTTCCTAAGAATTCTGAATCCTGCAGAAAGGCAGGCTTCTCCATCCTCCACACCCGAGGCGCAGGTTTCTCTTTCCTCACACCTGCACGTCCACTCCCAGCGCCCCAGCCCCTCACACCCAGGATAACTGTTAGAGTCTCTCATACAGGGACATCATTAACAACTCCAGATTCCCAAGGGCTAGGACACTGAGGCCAGTGCCCACATCTGCCAAATTCCTCCCATAGCTGTGTGCGAGCTGAGTATGTTCCTAAGACGCCTAAGGAATTCAGCACGGGGCTCGGGGTACACTGCGACGCTGAGCGGAGGACAGCGGCCGCTCCGCTGGGTCTCGGGTGGGGAGGGGTCGCCGTCCTGCCCTGAGCCCGGACTCCACAGCTCGGCGCCTGCACCGCTCCCCTCGCCGAGCCCGCGGCGGAGTCTGCAGGCTCCACTCAGCAGGTCTGGGGCTCACCCTGAATCGGGGCCTGTGGGGACCACTGTGCGGCTTCCCGCTGGGTGCGCGCCGCAACCCTGAGTGGCCGGGCAGTCATTCCCCTTTTCCAGACGGGAAAGCCAAATCTTGAGCCCAGAGCCAGCACCGTGTTCTCAGGCGCTGGGACTTCCAACCCGCGATCTCCCCACTGTAGTATTTCTTGGGACCTTCCCTGGGGTTCCCCCCGGGGCGTAGAGGTAAGGAACGTCTGGGGACAAGCGCCCCGGAAGTATCTGGATTCTGTGTCCTCCGCCGGGAGCAGGCCCCACCGCAGGCGGGAGTGTGTGGGGCGCCCCCGGGACGGTGGCGGGGACCGAACCCCTGCCCCGCGGAGAAGCAGGGGGCACTGGCCGCGGTTCCCCCTGCGCTGCGGCCGCCGCGCTAGCCAGGGTCCGGGGTGGCGCGGAGGGCGGCGGGCTCACACCAAAGTCCACCAGGGACCAAAGTCTGCCGGCCCCAAGCTCCCACCGCGGGGTCGCGGGGGTTTGTTCCGCCTAGTGAGCTTGGGATTCTGGTTAAAAATGCGACTGGGCGGAGCCAGGGGCCTCCGACGGCGGGAGGACAGCGCTGCGAGGAGGCGCCCGGGACAGTCATGGAGCGCCGCGTGGGAGTGAGGGCCTGGGTGGAGGAGAACCGGGGCTCCTTCCAGCCCCCCGTCTGCAACAAGCTCATGTGAGTCCGACACCCCCATGGCCTCCCCCTGCCCTTGCTTCCTCTCCCTCCTCCCTCTGCGCCCTCACCTTGCAGCTCCGAGTTCCTGGACCCAAAAGCCTGCAGAAGGGCGGCTTCAATCTCTTGGTTCTTGGGGGAAAATGGAGACAGGCTGTTCCAGTTCCACCACAGCAGTCTGTTCCTCTTTCTGGTGACTGTGGTCTTGACTTCTGAAGAAGGCTGAGCTGGGTCTGAGGCTGTGGGAGATGAGATGACAAGGTGCACCCCTCCTTCCGGGGCTGAGAAACAATACTCCAACCCAAGTAACACTGTACATTTTGGGAAAACTCAAAAGTGTGGAGTGGGTGGTTTTCAAGGCCCCAGAAGTGCACTAGAATGTAGGCCTGGGGGCAGCCAAATCATACACCCCAACCCTGTGCCAGAAGCCACAGACAAAGGGGAAGGCAGAGAATCCACTCGTTTGGGAAGATCTTGATTTCTTGCTCTTTCCAGGGCCCCTCTTTGCAGGTGTGCACGAATACACACACACACACACACACACACCACTAGACCCTCCCTAGGCTACCTCTGCCAATAGCCTCTGCCTGCAGCACCCAACAGGGTTGGCCGTCCAGCTGCCATCTTTTTCAGGCAGACCTCTCAGGCCCTCCCCTGTGGCATGGTCACCTCCCTCACCCCCCAGTTCCATGGCAGGGCCTCACATGCCGGCCAGATCAAAGTTCACATTCCCCATTTGTGCTGTGTCCACAGGACATGGTCAGTAGGGTGGCACCTCAAACCAAACAGCAGGCCCAGGACTATGCCGAGTGTTTTTACGTCATCTCATCTCATTCTCATAGTAGCGCCATGAGGGAGGATTTTCGTAAGTAACTTTTCTAGTGTCACAGAGCGCCTGTGGGATAGGCTCCAGACTCAAGCCATGGAGCAGTTCGACTCCAGAGCCCACGCTCACTCTTGGTTACCATGCAATACCACATGGCCAGCAGTCAATAGCTCCCCAAAGATCTCTTCGACCACTGTTGTTGCCCACCCCAATCAAAGATGTAGCATTGTCTTTGCCTCCTTCCACCACTTCATCCCCGTCTGCGGTCGCTCCCTCTCAGTCCTCCCATTGCTCCCTGAGGTCTCACGTCCATCTGCCCAGGCCTCTCGCTAGCATTCGGTGGTTTGATGGCATCATTGGTATTCTTGCTTCTGCTGCACCATGCCCACCTCCATCTTCGTCTTCACAAGGTGATCTCCTCGTGTGTGTGTCTGTGTCCAAATTTCTGTCTTTTAAAAGAACACCAGACATATTGGATCAGGGGCTCACCCTACTCCAGGATGACCTCATCCTAACCTAACCACATCTCAAGGACCCTATTTCCAAATAAGGTCACATTCTGCAGTACTGGGTGTTAGGACTTCAACATATAAATATGACAGGAGGGGTTGCTATTCAGCCCATAATAGCCCCAAGAAAGGTAAGAAGCTGCTTGAGGGTTCTGGGCAGAGGAGGGGCAGGTCTGGTTTATGCATCCTGACTGATGGGCTGAAAGAGTTCTTGAGTGGAGTTGTTTAAGAATTGTCTGCGTGTACCTAAATTACACCTCAGTGAAGTTGATTTTAAAAAACAACTTTCCAGGTTCCCCGGCACCCCTTAGACCAAGACCAGACTCCACGGCTTGTCCACCCTCCTGGTCCAGCCTTCTCAACATCGTTTCCCAAGGTCGCCCCCAGTACTTCTAGTCTCAGAGCCTCTGCACCCAGCTCTCCCACACATACCCTTCCCCAGTCAAGTTCCTTGCAGCTTCTCTCCCCTCCTTGAAGCTCTATGCAGCTTTAAGTTCTTTAAGCATGGACTGTTCATGACAGCCTCCTCCTGCCCTGCGACCTCATCCACCTTTTCAAACATCAGGTCGACACGTGTGTTTCTGGCTTATTGGACCCAGCCTCCCAAAAGGGAAGGAAAAGGAAAGAGACTGGCTCTTCCGTCTTGTCTCCATGCCTCCTAGCTGGGCTGGAAAGCAGCCCACAGGAGAGGACACTCAGAAAGGACCTGCCAGTCTAGTTTGGGGGCTCAGACCTCCCCCATAGCTCCTCCCCTGCCATCCACACCATGATCATCCATAGCAGGCAGCCTCTAGAATGCTGTGCCCTGTGTGTACAAATGGTCCCAGACCCGGCACCTCCCCTTCCGGAGGAAAGCCCTCACCCCTGCCCTCTGTGGCAGGGCCACCTAAGAAGACCCTGAAGCCCCACCCAGACACATTCTGCTGCTGATTCACCCCAGTGTCTGCACCCTGAAAGGGGACCCTGCTATGCGGGTGGGGCGGGCTGTTCTCAGGAGGTGCTGAGGTATTTTTCCCATAAAAAGGTAACACCACACCAACAGCAGAAAGACTGAGGAGTTTGGGCACCCTTTTGTTCCAAACAGCTGACTAGATGCCCCACAGACCCAGTGCCAGCGTGGGAGTCAAGGAGCCTGGGACCTGGCACAGGTTCGGTCATTTCCTGGCTATGTGACCCCCTCTTGGCTGGCTAAATTGGCTGTAAAATGAGAGGGCTGTATTGAGTTTATTTATTTATTTATTTATTTAAGACAGAGTCTCCCTCTGTTACCCAGGTTGGAGTGCAGTAGCGCGATCTCAGCTCACTGCAACCTCCACCTCTCAGGTTCAAGCGATTCTTGTGCCTCAGCCTCCCAGGTAGCTGGGATTAAAGGTGCCTACCACCAGCCCTGGCTAATTTTTGTATTTGTAGTAGAGATGGGGTTTCGCCATGTTGGCCAGGCTAGTGGCCTCAAGCAATCCACCCACCTCTGCCTCTCAAAGTGCTGGGATTACAGGCATGAGCCACCACGCCCGGCCGGGTTTATTTATTTTATCAAATACTTAAATGGTGCTTACTACATGCTAAGCACCATTCTGAGAGCTTCGAAATATTAATTCATGTATTCTGTTTAAACTCTGTGAGGTAAGAACTGTTCCTCTATTTTACAGATAAGGTTAGTAACATGCCCCAGGGCCTATACTTGTAAACACATGCCACACTGACTTGACGCTGCCTGAGGCCCCTGCTAGATGTTACAGTCTCCTGTACCCACGAAGCCATGCCTCCAGCCAGGGCAAAGTGCAGGATCCCATAGTCAGACAGCACGGGTGAGTGGCAGGTCAAGGTCCTTTTGCCCCCACACTGCCTCATCCTGGGAAGGGGCCTCCAATTTGCTACTCTCCTGTAATTTGAGATCTTGATCACAGCCCGGGATCCTGGTTGATGAAGCCATAGATTCACCACCACGTCATTCCCCTTGTTGGGTCAGAGGATGTGGGGGGACACACAAACAGGGACAGTCACACAGACACGATCCCAGACACATAGACACTTGGATGCACGCAGGCATGAACTGGGGATGAGAGTTGGGGGACAGGGACAGTGAGGCCAAAACAGTTCTGCTCCTTCTCCCAGGGGCCCTCAGGCTCCCTCCTGGCCCCCACAGGACCCCTGCTCTCTTCACTCGTAGGAGATGGTTTAGAACGTCTCCCCTACTTTGCACGCATTGCAGGCACCAGGAACAGCTCAAAGTCATGTTCGTTGGAGGCCCCAATACCAGGAAGGACTATCACATCGAAGAGGGTGAAGAGGTAGGTTTGACTGGTCTCCCTATATCTAGGCCTGTGGGCAAGGAGCCTGGCCCTGGGGGGAGGGGGCGCTTCCCACTCGAGGCCCAGAGATGATGGACTGGAGAGGGGTAGACATGTGGCTGATGAGTGGAGAGGGGTGGACATGTGGCTGATAAGTGGAGAGGGGTGGACATGTGGCTGATGAGTGGAGGGGGCACAGCTGAAATCATAGGGCATGACTGCTGCCTCCAAGGTGGTGGGCAGGCAGTGACACCTCCACAGCCAGCACCTCTGCTGGGGGAGCCCCGGGAAACAGCCCACACCCTGTGGGTGACAGAGGCTTTAGCTGTGGGGCATCCTCCCCTTGGATATAGGGGCTGGCCATGTTCAGGGGGATGTCCTGGTCCCCTCCCCACAAACTTGACAGATTCAGTTGGTCTCCAAAATGAGATCCTCCCCTGCAGACAGGGGCAAAGTGCAAAAATAGCATGGGTGAGGCCTGGGCTGAGTGGGTGGTGGAGGGAGCGGGAGGGGCTGAGGGAGGAGGAGCTAGTGGCTAAGGGGTAGGCGTGGTAGGGGGTGCCTGGAGCTGAAGGAGGAGTTGGGGCTGGGTGGCCCTCCCTTAACTAGAGGCTGCAAAACCCGTTTGTGGCTTGTGGCTGGGGCAGGTGGGAGGGGGAATTTGCCTTGAATCACCTTTTGCACCTTGAAGTTTGGACTGTGCTTCTCTACTACCTACCCCAAAATAAATAAACAAAAGCAAAACTTAAAGAGAAAGGTGTGTCCCCTTAAGGAGAGACACAGAATTTCCTCTGGTGGAAAAGGATCAGTAGAGGGGCTCCCCATCCTCTCAGGAAGCCTGATTCTGGGGGTTCAAGATCCAGAGTTCAGCTTGATCAACAGCCTCTGTTCCCACTGAGGGCATCCAGGCCACAGCCAGGGACTGTAGTGAGCATGGGAGACTCACTTGTTCAACAAATATTTGTTGAGCACCTCATATGTGCACTGGGACACGCAAGGCTGTGCGGAGGAACGATGGGCCCCGGGCCAGAACTAGCCAACCCCTCACCTCTCATGCTCCAGGGGCCCTGCACCTCTCCTGGCCACCCCCTTCTCACAAACACACTTCACTGGAGACCATTTCCTTGGTGGAAAAAGTCAATAGGAAAATCTAAAACTATACTGAGGAGGTGGGTAGACCTGGCGTGGCTATGGTATGGGAGGCACAGCTGACTGCGGAGTCTTCCAGAGACTTCGGCCTTCTCTGTCAGCCCTGTTCTCAGCACCCACCTCTCCTGTCTCCCTCTGTCTTTGCTTCCCTTCTCGCCCCCTGCTGCCTCTGCCCCATGCCCATCCCATGGTTTCTCCAAGCTCAGGTGGCTGAGTGTCCCCTGAGGGGCCCAGCCAGCAGCCCATTCCCTGACTCAGATGGTAGCTGAGCGATGAGGAGGGCTGGCCAGCACAGGTGTCCTCACTCTGAAGGGACACCCAGGTGTCTGGGAGGAATCTGGCTGGAGGTGGGCTTGTGACAGGGCTTGGTCCCACCCTGCTGAGGTTTTGGTGGCAGGGTGGTGCAGCAGTTGCACAGCCGCAGGGCTAAGGGTCAGCCTCCTCTCTGTCCCTGCCTATCCTCACCCAGCTGGAGCCTGGGAAAACTCCAGGCTGTGCTATGGAAGCAGTGTAACTCAGGGTCCAGGCTCCTCCTGAATAGTGAGAAAAGGGGAGTCGCTCAGACCTGGGTTCAAATCACACCTCTTACCCAACCACATTTTCCTCCTTGCTGAGCTCTGCCTCTGCAATAGCAGTCAGGGTACCTCCAGCTCCCTGGCCCAGCTCCCCACTCACCAGCGTCACCTACCACCTATACTCCACCTACCTCACTCCTTTCTTGGAGCGTGCAGGTGCAGGGGGGCCAGAGGCAGATGAACTTGCACTGGGGGAATTCTCTGCCGCTTACTAACCCCGGGATCTTGGACAGGGCATATCACATCACCTCTCCAAGCCTGTTTCCATAAGCATATGGGGACAACGGCCCCTGTCTGGTGGAAGAATTCAATGTGCATAGAGTATGTGCACAGAGCCTGGTGCAGGAGTTGGTGCTTGATATGCATAGTTCCTCTACACCTCTCGCCCTTTCCGCCTGGCCTGCCTGAAAGGCCTTTCCAGGTCAGAAAGCCAGATTCTATTCATTAGCTGCCTGAGCCAGTACAGTTAATCTTCTAGCCTGCCCCAGGCCCCCAAACATCATTTACTTCCAAACTGAGCATAATTCCTTTAGGACTGCCCACAGCTGTTCGGGATTTTCTGCTGTTCAGTGATCTGTACCTCTGCTCCAGGCCAGGCCTGCCCCTCATCACAGGGAAGCCCTCTGAGCAGGGGACAAGAGCGAGAAAATAGAGAAAATTCCGTGTAGCCTGCCTTGTAAGGGCTTACATCTGGCCCAGAGGGTCACTCCAGACTCCCCTCTCTCAACTTTTCCTGCCAACTTTTCCTTTGCCCCTCCTCCCCTCCCTCACTGTGAAAGGACCCTAGACACACACACACACACACACACACACACACACACACACTCACACACTCTCACACAGGCTTCCTCCCAGCTTGGAGAGTGAGGGAGGAGAGCATACTGAAATGCTCCCTAGAAGAGAACCTGGTAGGTTTCTTATTATTTGTATGAAATAATGTTTATGGGATTTTTGTTTGTTCATGTTTGTTTTTGTTTTTTAGAGATGGGGTCTCACTCTGTCACCCAGGCTGGAGTACAGTGGTGCAATCATGGCTCACTGCAGCCACGACTTCTGGGGCTCAAGCAATCCTCCCACCTCAGCCTCCCAAGTCGCTGGGACTACAGGCAGACATCACCATACTTAGCTAGTTTTTGTAGAGATGGGGGTCTCACCATGTTGCCCAGAATGGTCTCCACTCCTGGCCTCAAGTGATCCTCCCATCTCCCAAAGTGCTAGGATTACAGGCATAAGCCACCACATCCGGCCTATGGGTTGTTTTTAATAAGGAAAGTAAATATTGTTCCTTGTAGAAAATATGAGAAATATAGACAGAAAAATCCTTACCTCATTCGTAATCCCACCACGCAGAGGGCCGCTGTGAACAGGCTGCCTTTGTTATATTTGTGTTGCTACAAACTAAAACCCTGCCGGGTATAGTTTTGAATCTTTAACATAACTTTAGCATTTTCCGTTTTCCCCTTTTATTAACAGCTATTCAAAAACATAGTTTTTAATGGCTGCATAATGTTCCATATTTTGAATCTACCATCAAATATTTACATTTCCCCACAATTATATTAGCATTACTTTTGTCATTCTTACCATCATCAATACTAATAGCTAGAGGCTCATTGAGCACTTACTATGTGCTGGGCACATATGTGTAAAGCATCCCTGGCATCTTCTCAGCTACATTTTGAGTAGATAACTGTCATTTTGTAGATGAGGAAACCAAGGTACAGAAAGGCTAACTGAATTGATCAAGGGCACATCGCACCCTGGCAGAGCTGAGGGCTTTTAACTATGCACTGCATTCAAAACAGCCTTGAATGTACACCACTAGGCAGGTATGTCTCTGATGAACTGAGGTCTCATTCCTGAGGTGGAATTACTGAGGTCAAGGTTGTACGGTGACCAGCTATCCGGATTCACCCAGAACTTTCCCAGTGTTAGCACTGAGGGTCCTGCATCCCAAGAAACCCCACAGTCCCTCCAGGGGTGTGACCTGCCAAGGCACTTCACGCCCGTGGCCAAGTTGCCCTTCAGAAGGGTGGTGACTATTTGTGCCTAGTGGCAGACTGCAGAGCCACATCTCTCTAGGTCCCTCGAGGTCAGCTTGGTTTCTCTGAGTAGATGCTGTTGATAACATTCCTTCAGCTATTTGGCTGGGGCTTTTAATACCTAGGCAGTGTGTGACAGGTGGAGAGAAAACCAGTCTCCCTCCTCCTCTTCCTCCCAATTCCATGGGGTGATCTCAGTAAATTAGGGACTTAGGATGAAGTCGGAAAAATGCAGTAGAAGCCCCGCCCCCCGTCCTGGGAGCGCACAAGAGGCACGTACTCCCATCCCCCACAGCACCTAACTTATCCCAGGCTGCCAGCAACCTCCACAGCCCCACCTGCTGCCAAGGCGTCACCCTGGCCAGAGGCTCCGGAGCCACATACAGCCTTGGGTCCAAGCTGCGGCTCCGGCTGGAGAGTAACCAGCCATGTGGCCTTAGGCCAGCTGCTTTACCCTCTGAGCATTGGTTTTCTTTCTTTGTTTTCTGCTGAATGCGGTTAATGATACCTTTGGAGGCTTTGCTGTGAGGTTTCTGGTGGAAAAGTGCCTGGCACAGCCCCTGGTACACAGTAAATGGGTGGGTCCCCTACCTGACTGCTGGCTCATTCACTTCCCCAGTGAGCATTTCATCCAGCTCCTGCCTGCCAGCCAGGTAACCACCATTGCATCCTGGGTACTCTGGTCATCACTTGCATGTCCAAGACATGATCCCGTGTGTCCCCAGCACTCCATGGTATGCACCGGGGAGACAGGCCTCGGGACAGAAGTGATAGAGCTGCCCATCAACTCCAAGGCCTTCAGAAAGTTTTCAGGTTTCCCAGTCAGAATTCAGGGCCTGGGCAGTGGCCAAGGACCTGGAAGAGAAAGTGGGGAGGGTCCAAGCCTCTCTCCTGTCCCACAGGTATTTTACCAGCTGGAGGGAGACATGGTTCTCCGAGTCCTGGAGCAAGGGAAACACCGGGATGTGGTCATTTGGCAGGGAGAGGTGAGGCCGGATCCCAGCAGGGTGGGGAAGAGAAAGGCAGCCACAGCTGGGATCCTGACCCTGGCTGAGGTCTTATCCTCCCTACCTTTTCCTGCTCTCCCACACCCCACCTGCCAACCTGCCCCTTCCCCATCCTCCCTCTTCCAGGCCGCCCCATCCTCCCTCTTCCAGGCTGCTCCATTCTCAGCACAGTCCAACATTCCCTGTGGTTCCCCGGTGTAGAGGCTGGGCAGAGAAGAGGGCCCAGGGTGGACAAGCAGTACCACTGTGCTGCCCAGGGGTCAGTTGGGCATGCCCAGGATGTTGGGGGCGCTAAGGTCTCCATGAGGGATAGTGGCCTCACTGTGCACCTTATCCATGAGGGATAGTGGCCTCACTGTGCACCTTATCTCTACCACTGCAGATATTCCTCCTGCCTGCCAGGGTGCCCCACTCACCACAGAGGTTTGCCAACACCGTGGGGCTGGTGGTTGAGCGAAGGCGGCTGGAGACGGAGCTAGATGGACTTAGGTAAATTCTGTCTGGAGGGCTGGGGCAGAGAAAGGGCAAACAGCAAAGGAGCACAGCGCCAAACTGCAGCTGAAAGGATCCTAGATAGACTCAAGAAAGCATGTCCTGGCCACTGAGTGGGCAGGAGGGCTTCACAGCAGAGGCAGTGGAGATCCTGTCTTTGTTGGCTGATGGTGGAGGAGTAGAGTGGGGTGGATTCTGTTCTCTGTGACCCCCTGGAAGCCCACTCAGCCTGATGACCTTTGGCTGGAATCAGAATCTGTGCTTTCTGCATGAGGTTGTGAACCCTGAAAATTCGAGACAGGTCTCAGTTAATTTAAACGTTTATTTTGCCAAGGTTGAGGATATGTGCCCGTGACACAGCCTCAGGCAGTCCTGACAACATGTGCCCAAAGTGGTCAGAGCACAGCTCGGTTTTATACATTTTAGGGAGACATGAGACACCAATCAACATATGTAAGATAAACATTGGTTCCATCTGGAAAGGTGAGACAACTGGAAGCAAAGGTGAGAAGACTCAAAGTGGAAAGGGGGCTTCCAGGTCACAGGTAGATAAGAGACAAATGGTTACATTATTTTGAGTTTCTGATTAGCCTCTTCAAAGAAGGCAATCAGATATGCATTTGTGAGCAGAGGGGTGACTTTGTGTAGAATGGGGGGCAGGTTTGCCCTAAGCAGTTCCTACCTTGACATTTCCCTTTACCTAGTGATTTTGGGGGCCCAAGATATTTATTTTCCTTTCACATTTCCCCCTTTTCTTTTTAAAAATCTTTTGGAGAAAGCATTTTAGAAGAAATTGAGTCTCTGGTCCCAGGTTTTGTCTGATCTCTCATGGCTAGGATGGTTTATTCCTAGATGGGTAGATCCCAAGTTATTAGGGAAGTTCAGTTTTAGAAAGTTGTGAAGTCTCATGTCTTACAAAGAGAAAATATGGGGAGGAAGGGAGAAAAACAACAACCAACGAAAGAGCAATCCTGGAAAATCGATATAGGCCACATTACTCTGAAGTTCACACATCAGTAGGCAGGTATGATAGTGGTTTAGGTATGTAAATAGGTTGCTGATATTTTCTTCTGAAGTTTAAGTTGTCTGGCTTCAGTTTTCAGGGCTGTAAGAAAGCACAGCTCAGCTTTCAGTGACTCCAAGTTAGGAAAAACAAACAAAAAAAAGAGTAAAAAAATTGAAAACATTATTTTGAAAACTTGTAGTCAAGAAAAATTAGAATTCAGTCCAAATCATAGAAAAATAATAAAAATTGAGAAACATTAGGTAAGACTAGAATCTAACAACAGGTGTACTATAGTTTTCAAAACATAATTTTTCTCTCTCCAGTTTCCCATTTTAAAGACAAATCATGGTAGGACTGATTTGCTTTATTATACTTGGCCTAATTATTTGTATACAGTGCAGCAAGAATAATTTTTTTTTTGAGACAGAGTTTCACTCTTGTTGCCCAGGTTGGAGTGCAATGGCATGATCTCAGCTCACTGCAACCCCCACCCCCTGGGTTCAAGTGATTCTCCTGCCTTAGCCTCCTGAGTAATCCTGGGATTACAGGCACCCACCAACACACCTGGCTAATTTTTTGTATTTTTAGTAGAGATGGGGTTTCACCATGTTGGCCAGGCTGGTCTTGAACTCCTGACCTCAGGTGACCCATCTGCCTCAGCCTCCCAAAGTGCTAGGATTACAGGCTTGAGCCACCACACCTGGCCAAGAATAATTATTTTTTATATAGGCTTTTAAATTGACTTTGATGGAACTTTCTTCCATAGAAGGAATCTCAGATAAGAGCTTTTTTTAAAGCCAAGCCTAGCCATGGATATGTGCTATTAAATACCTATGAGTTGGGTGATCTTCTTGAGGTTCCAAGGTAAACTTGGGGCTTTTGGGCCTGTCACCAGAGACAGGGCCTTTACTTATCAGAGGTCAGGAACCCTATACAGGGAAGGTATGAGGCCAGTTTCCCTAAGGGGTCTTTATTGGCTCCATAAACCAAGCTTCATTCCTTAAAGGAAAGCACCCCATTCCAGTCAAAGCCTTAATAAAATAACCAGTTTCTCCAATTACGTCCTGTTGCAAAATGAAAACAGATTCTTATTGCACTTAAGCACATAACTGTATTGCCATAAGTTAAGAATACTCACAAATAGCTTCCAAATTCTGGAGAAATCAGGTAGAGAGAAAAAAATATGCTCCAAATTTTGTTCATGGGAGTATACTAAATTGTTAAAAGCTGTCAATAGCTCAAAAAAAAAAAGTTTCCTTGACACTGAAAAAACAAAACAAAGGATCAGCAACATTTAAAGCAAAAGTAAAAAAGATTACTTTAGTCTTCTATGCATTCAGTTTACATAGTTTACTCCTGTTATGCTTGATATTCATGAACATTTCAGCCCTCCATGAGAGTCCTGAAAGTTTTTCTTCTCTATTCGAATGTCACTATCTCCAAAGTTATCAGAAACCTGCATTTAAGAACACCTATGTTCTCTGGACACAGGGGCTCATGCCTGTAATCCCAGCACTTTGGGAGGCTGAGGCAGGTGGATCACAAGGTCAAGAGATCAAGACCATTCTGGCCAACATGTTGAAAACCCGTCTGTACTAAAAGTACAAAAATTAGCTGGGTGTGGTGGTGCGCACCTGTACTCCCAGCTACTTGGGAGGCTGAGGCAGGAGAATTGCTTGAACCCGGGAGGCGGAGGTTGCAGTGAGCCGAGATTGCACCACTGCACTCCAGCCTGGCAACAGAGACTCCATCAAAAAACAAAAACAAAAACAAAAACAAAAAAATGAGTACCTGAGTTCTGGAGCTGATTTTAAAGCCACCTCCTAAGGAGAACCAAAACAGGACAATTGTCTGTGAATGACAAAAAGTTTTAAGGCAGCCATAGTCAAAGACACAGTTGGCAAGGAAATTTGTTACTTCTGTGGCACACAATAATTTAATACAATTATAATTATTACTGATTATGTGCACTAAGTTTTATCAGGATTATAGGAGTTTCCCATAATTTTGGAATGCATACCAATAATATATTTATACAAATACAGCCCAAAGAAAACCAAACACCATTTCATATTTGACAATGCTTCCTGTATAATTTTTATACCAAATAACTATGTCATTTTTGGACATTAGGGAACCCAATATCTTAACAGATTAATTAGGTCAGAAAAAGATATAATTTATCATTTGATTTTGGAAAGTTTGTCAAATATCAAAGGTTTAAAACTCTTGATATCACAATATAGGATCATTCATTTAACCAAAGTAATAACTCGAGGATTTCAAATAAGTGAAAACCTTCATTCTTTGAGAAGAGACTTAATGTTCCAAACAATAAGCTCTAATAAAAATAGCATGAAGCCAGGCATGGTGGCTGATACTTGTAATCCCAGCACTTTGGGAGGCTGAGGCAGGGGGATCACAAGGTCAGGAGTTCGAGACCAGCCTGACCAACATGGTGAACTCCTGTCTCTACCAAAAATACAAAAATTAGCTGGGCGTGGTGGTGTGCACCTGTAATCCCAGCTATTCAGGAGGCTGAGGCAGGAGAACTACTTGAACCCAGGAGGCGGAGTTTGCAGTGAGCCAAGGTCACGCCACTGCACTCCAGCCTGGGCGACAGTGAGACTCTGTCTCAAAAAAAAAAAAAAAAATAGCATGAACCCAATTAACTATAGTTTTAAAAATTATATCTTGATGATAAGATATAATTTCCATAAACCTTTCATAACCTTTACTTAGGAGTCAGTTAATGCTTCAAGAAAACTTTTTAAATCTGACACAGGGGCCCATATGCTGGTCTTGCATCAGTGTACCTTTGACATTAATGACTAATTTATAGATAAACTGAACTTATTTATTTATTTATTTATTTGAGATGGAATTTGCTATTGTTGCCCAGGCTAGAGTGCAATGGTGTGATTTCGGCTAACTGCAACCTCCACCTCCTGGGTTAAAGTGATTCTCCTGCCTCAGTCTCCCAAGTAGCTGGGATTACAGACATGTGCCACCATGCCTGGCTAATTTTGTATTTTTAGTAGAGACGAGCTGTCACCATGTTGGTCAAGCTGGTCTCAAACTCCTGACCTCACATGATCCACCCACCCTGGCCTCCCAAAGTGCTGGAATTACAGACATGAGCCACCACCACACCTGGCGAGAAACTGAACTTATTTTATCTCTCAAAATTGGTCCTTACAATCTCCTATGCCCACCTCTTCCATGATAGTCCCTGGGCCTTAAGGAGTTGAATGGCTTTAATTTCTGTCCCTGTGTTTCAGGAATGCAGTTTATTTTGATTGGCATCTTCTGGGCCTGAAGATGGGGCTTTAATTGATGTCAGTGTCTAAAATTTAGCAGGACTTGGTCGGGCACAGTGACTCACGCTTGTAATCCCAGCACTTTGGGAGGCCGAGGTGGGCGAATCATGAGGTCAGGAGTTTGAGACCAGCCTGGCCAACATGGCGAAACGCCTTCTCTACTAAAACTACAAAAAATTAGCTGGGCATGATGACAGGCACCTGTAATCCCAGCTACTCGGGAGGCTGAGGCAGAAGAATTGCTTGAACCTGGGAGGTGGAGGGTTGCAGTAAGCCAAGATCACGCCACTGTACTCTAGCCTGGGCAACAGTGCGAGACTCTGGTCAAAAAAAAAAAAATTTAGCAGGACCTGGTGTCCTTTTTAGACCCAGGAGTCAAAGCCCTGTAACTTAATGTCACAAGGACATTAAAAGCACATACAGAGCGATACACAGATGTAATAACCTTAACTTTTGAAAAAATTTAATCTCATTTTTATTCCTAAGCAACCCAAACTTAATAATAATGTGACAACTTGATCATATAAAAGTTTTTGGGTTTTCTTTTAAAATAAATCCTCTTATAGTGACTTACACAGACCATTCATGCTATGCTTGGACTTTCTGGTTTGTCCTGAACATCCCTCCTTCTTCAACAACCAGTCATTTTACTCTACAACTAAATTTACCATACAAGAGTCTTTCTCATATGAAATTATTTCTCTTTAAGCTTTCTTACCACAAAAAAACTTCTTTGTTTTTATAACTTTCTTTACATCTCTTTTATTTCCTGGTTCCTTTTATCTTTTTTTTTTTTTTTTTTTTGAGACAGAGTCTCACTCTGTCGCCTGGGCTGGAGTGCAGTGGCCGGATCTCAGCTCACTGCAAGCTCCGCCTCCCGGCTTAATGCCATTCTCCTGCCTCAGCCTCCCGAGAAGCTGGGACTACAGGCCACCTCGCCTGCCTAGCTTTTTGTATTTTTTTTTTTTTTTTAGTAGAGACGGGGTTTCACCGTGTTAGCCAGGATGGTCTCGAACTCCTGACCTCGTGATCCGCTCGTCTCGGCCTCCCAAAGTGCTGGGATTACAGGCTTGAGCCACTGCGCTCGGCCCCTTTTATCTTGTTTTATACATGACCTTTAAATAAGCCTTAAATTAGACAAAATGGTTCACTTTTTTTAAAAGGACACACATTTTTTTAGAAAGAATGTTTTCCTACAAATATATTTTTATTGGAAAGTACCCAAATAGTGAAATATCTACTATTTAATTTAACTTTAGATTCTAAATTATGACAAGGTTGTCTATAAGTATTTATCCTATTGCATTTACATAATTATTTGATTTTAATCATTTACTTAGATTATTTGTAAAAATTGTGATTGTCATTATTTAAAGTTATGGAACCACCATTGCAAAATTAGAACTGAGACAGTGAAAATGATTTGACCTAAGTGATTCCATCTTGCTTCTAACTTCCAAGCTCTCCTTGTTCATTTCTGGGTATAGGCCGAACTAACTTTGAGAGGAATTTAGTTTAGTTAATTAGAACCCCTTTTTATATTTTCAGCAGTGAAACATTGTGTATACAACACATACATAGATGTCTTAGGCATGCTAATAGAAGTACATCTTATAGATTCATAACAACTTTTTTTTCTATCTTAGACTTTCAGATTCTTTTTTCTTTCTTTTTTTTTTTTTTTTTTTTTTTGTGATAGAGACTTGCGCTGTCACCCGAGCTGAAGTGCAGTGGCACAATCTTGGCTCACCACGACCTCCACCTCTCAGGTTCAAGTGATTCTCCTGCTTCAGCCTCCCAAGTAGCTGGGATTACAGGTGGCCACAACCACACCCAGCTAATTTTTTTGTATTTTTAGTAGAGACAGGATTTCACCATGTTGGCCAGGCTGGTATCAAACTCCTGACCTTAGGTGATCGACCCACCTCAGCCTCCCAAAGTGCTGGGATTAAGGTGTGAGCCACCATGCCCAGCCAGACTTTCAGATTCTTGATAACCTGTTTTACAACCACAGGCAGTTGTCAGCTAAATAGCCTTAAAGTTGCATATTAAAGGAAACAACTCACCGGACGCGGTGGCTCATGCCTGTAATCCCAGCACTTTGGGAGGCTGAGGCAGGTGGATCACGAGGTCAGGAGTTCAATACCAACCTGGCCAAGATGGTGAAACCCCATCTCTACTAAAAATACAAAAAAATTATCCAGGCATGGTGGAGGATGCCTGCAATCCCAGTTATTCAGGAGGCTGAGGCAGAGAATTGCTTGAACCCAAGAGGCTGAGGCTGCAGTGAGCCAAGATCACGCCACTGCACGCCAGCCTGGGTGACAGAGTGAGAATCCGTCTCAATAAAAAAAAAAAAAAAGGAAACAACTGAGGTGAAAAATCAAATAGCAAAATTTACATCATAAAGTACAGAGAGAATAAGTCTGATGTTGTTAGAGGGAGATTAAAGATGGATGCTGGCTGGGCATGGTGGTTCATGCCTATAACCCCAGCACTTTGGGAGGCAGAGGCAGGCGGATCATCTGAGGTGGGGAGTTTGAGACCAGCCTGACCAACACGGAGAAACCCCATCTCTACTAAAAATTAGCTAGGTGTGGTGGCACATACCTGTAATCCCAGCTACTAGGGAAGCTGAGCAGGAGAATCGCTTGAACCCGGGAGGCAGAGGTTGCAGTGAGCTGAGATCATGCCATTGCATTCCAGCCTGGGCAACAAGAGCAAAACTCTGTCTCAAAAAAAAAAAAAAAAAAAGATGGATGCCAAGTCAAACATAAAATTATAGAAATCTATCATAGGATTGTATAAGGAGACCAATTTTATTTAGATAGGGACTACCTATCTTTTAACTGGATCTCTGAGCTCTGGGCAAAGCCTACACTGAATCCTGGGTCTCCAAAAAGGGAGAATTATTATAAGCTTAGACCACGTGATGCTTTTACAGTGCACTTAAAAAAAGGTTTTTTTAAACAAAGGCATTTCTAAGTGTCTAAACCACACTCTTCCACACTTGATCTTAGTCAAAGGCCCAGAAGCAATAAAACCACACTCTTCCTTAAAAACTCAAGAGTAAGAGTAACCTCAGTTACAATAACTATTTTAGTTAAAAAAAAAAAAAAATCCAGATAACACAATATAAAAATAAGCAGTTTTAAGAGTTGAGACCAATATATCTTTTTACATTCTTGGGGTTCCCTAAGGAAAAACAGGTTTCTCCCCCAAAAGGAGTCTAGTGCCTTCTTCATTTTCTTTTTTTTTTTTTTTTTTTTTGAGACGGAGTCTCGCTCTGTCACCCAGGCTGGAGTGCAGTCGCCGGATCTCAGCTCACTGCAAGCTCCGCCTCCCGGGTTCACGCCATTCTCCTGCCTCAGCCTCCCGAGTGGCTGGGACTACAAGCGCCCACCACCTTGCCCGGCTACTTTTTTGTATTTTTATTAGAGACGGGGTTTCACCGTGTTAGCCAGGATGGTCTCGATCTCCTGACCTCGTGATCTGCCCGTCTCGGCCTCCCAAAGAAACCGCAGGCCACTATAAACTATTTTAGGTCCCTCATGCAGCAGAGGGTGCAAGAGAAAGGAGAGACAGCAGAAGTAAATGAAGAAAACAGAATTCAGTCAACTGAGAAGAAAAAATCTTTTGCTCAAAAAAAAAAAGACAAGGTCCTAGGAGAAAAACAAAAACAAAAACATGAAGGTTAAATACACACACACACACACACACACACACACACACACACACATACACACCCCTTGGATGTTAGCTTTTAAGTAAGCTGACTTTTAACCATTGAGCTCTTTTTTTTTTTTTTTTTTTGAGACGGAGTCTTGCTCTGTCACCCGGTCTGGAGTGCAGTGGCCGGATCTCAGCTCACTGCAAGCTCCGCCTCCCGGGTTTACGCCATTCTCCTGCCTCAGCCTCCGGAGTAGCTGGGACTACAGGCGCCCGCCACCTCGCCCGGCTAGTTTTTTTTTTTTTTGCATTTAGTAGAGACGGGGTTTCACCGTGTTAGCCAGGATGGTCTCGATCTCCTGACCTCGTGATCCGCCCGTCTCGGCCTCCCAAAGTGCTGGGATTACAGGCTTGAGCCACCGCGCCCGGCCATTGAGCTCTTTTAAAAAAATCTTTTTAAATCTCATTACTGTATTTCAGCAGGAAAACAAATGCTGCTGTTTCAGAAGTACAGCCATTGCTCTTTCAGTTTTGCCTGGTTAGCAAAAGGTGGCCTTGTTATGTAAATCAAGCCCCTTAGCAGTCAAAATAAAAAATCTTTCATCTTTTTTTTCTCCTTTTGCTGGCCTTTTTTCTCCCCCCAACCAGACCAGCTTTTTTTTTTTTTTTTTCCATGACACAGTCTTGCTCTATCACCCAGGCTGAAGTGCAGTGGTGCAATCTCGGCTCACTGCAACCTCCGCCTCCCAGGTTCAAGCAGTTCTCCTGCCTCAGCCTCCTGAATAGCTGGGATTACAGGTGCGCGCCACCGCGCCCGGCTAATTTTTGTATTATTAGTAAAGACAGGGTTTCACCATGTCAGCCAGGCTGGTCTGGAATTCCTGACTTCATGATCTGCCCGCCTCTGCCTCCCAAAGTGCTGGGATTACAGATGTGAGCCACTGTGCCCGGCCCTTTGTGTGTGCGTGTTGGGGGTGGAGGGGCGGGGAATTTAGCCACTCCAGAGGCCTTGTTTCCCATAATTTGGAACTTCTTTAGGATTTGATCAAGTCAGGTAGAGCTGATCAAACCCAATGGGAAAAAGACTGGAACAATAAAACAGAAACAAACAACAACAACAAACAGCTAAGCAAAACAAACGATCGCACAGCTTCCATGACCACTGAGCACTCTAATGGTCAGCAGAAATTAAGAGCAGCTGATCGTTAACTTTGGCCAAGACAAACCCTCAGTTCAGCTACTTACCTAGGGATGGGTCTCAGGCTCAAGACAGCTCTCTACCATCCTACAAGCAGGAAAAAAAACCTCCTTTTTCCTATTGGAAGCGAGCTCAAACTTCATAAAGGAGTTACCTGCCTTCCGTTGTCATGGAAACAGGAAAACTTGCCTTCCTTGTTAGAAACAAGTAAAACTCAAAAAAAAAAAAAAAAAAAGAGGGAGTTGTACAGCGAAATAAACTTTAAATCTCAACCAAATTTGGGGAGATCAGGGATTCTCTAGAGGGGGTGCTCCCAGACCTCAGCAAATTGTCCTATTGGTTTGAGCCACAAAGTTAGCTCACGCCAGTACTAAGCACCCTTAGGAGATTTGTCAAAGGTCAGGAGCACCTCCACTCAGAATCCCTCTGAGGTTATCAAAATGTCAACTCCAAAAATTTGAGACAGGTCTCAGTTAATTTAGCAAGTTTATTTTGCCAGGGTTGAGGACGCATGCTCGTGACACGGCCTCAGGAGGTCCTGTTGACATGTGCCCAAGAGAGTCAGAGCACAGCTTGGTTTTATACATTTCAGGGGGACATGAGACATCAAATTAACATATGTAAGATGGACATTGGTTCGGTCCGGAAAGGCCGGACAACTCAAAGCAAAAAGCAGGATGACTCAAAGCAGGGAAGGCCTTCCAGGTCATAGGTAGAAAAGAAACAAAGGGTTGCATTCTTTTGAGTTTCCGATTAGTCTCTCCAGAGGAGGCAATCAGATACGCATTTATCTCAGTGAGCAGAGGGGCACTTTGAATAGAATGGGGGGCAGGTAACCGGGCGTCGTGGCTCACTCCTGTAATCCCAGCACTTTGGGAGGCCAAGGCGGGTGGATCACAAGGTCAGGAGATCGAGACCATCCTGTCTAACACCGTGAAACCCCATCTCTACTACAAATATAAAAAATTAGCCGGGTGTGGTGGCGGGCGCCTGTAGTCCCAGCTACTCGGGAGGCTGGGGCAGGAGAATGACGTGAACCCGGGAGGCGGAGCTTGCAGTGAGCCGAGATCATGCCACTGCACTCCAGCCTGAGTGACAGAGCAAGACTCTGTCTCAAAAAAAAAATAAAAATAAAAATATGTGGGGCAGGTTTGCCCTAAGCAGTTCTCAGCTTGACATTTCCCTTTAGTGATTTCAGGGGCTCAAGATATTTTCCTTTCACAAGGTCTTCTGGGAGGGGTGGGATGTGGAAAGCAGGCCAGAGGGGTTCCAGTCACACCCACCTCCCCCAGTGCAGCCAGAACTGCTGCTTCCCCCCAGAGTTTAGAGTCACGGCCAGTGCCTCCCTCAGCTTGTTTCTCTACCCCAGCTCATTCCACAACACGCACTGACATCTGGATGGCACTTGCTATGTGCCAGATGCCTGGCTAAGGACTTTGCATGCATTTATTCATTGAGTCTTCCCAACGATCCTATGCGGGAGGTGCTGTTATCATTACAAAGAAGTTAAAGTTGCTAACGCGTTACTTGCTAGATCTGGCATTATAGAGAAATACGGAAGTTAGGGCCAGGACAGTATAAAGAGGAGTGGGAGTCAGCACCAAAGAGGGGAAGAACACAGGCCCTGCTGCCGACATTCTGATTCCATAGCCCGGGTTCTCATTTGGTTCTGACCAGTCATCCAATTCTTTTCCTCTGAAAGGAGGAAGTAACCTGTTGCTCAGGGAAATAGAGATTTTCCAAAAGCTCAACAGTGTTTTGTTTGGTTGGTTTTGTTTCTCTCTTTCTCTCTTTTTTTTTTTTTTTGGTAAGGGGACTCATTGTGTCACCCACGCTGGAATGCAGTGGCGTTATCATTGTTTGTTGTATTTTTTAACTAAAAAAAATTTCAAGTTTCCCGTCAGGTTACCAGGATCAGGATACTATGGCCCACATGTCTTGTATAATAGGCATTTTAAAAATACTTGTTGTTTTTCTGGTTACCAAAGTCATACACATTCATTCTCAAAATCTGGAAAAGTACAGGAATGTGAAGTGAACAAAATTAAAATTACTTGTTACTAAAAGGATAAATTTGATGGTATGTGAATTATATCTCAAGAAAACAAAATAATAAAAAAGGGAAAACAAAAAAATTGTCATGTCACCAATGAAACCAATGAAACCTAAACTTCCGTCTTGTCTTATTTCTATGCATAGCTATATCTTTTTTTACCTAAAAGAAACTCATGAGTATTTGAGTATTTTTTTTTTTTTTTTTTTTTTTTTTTTTTTTTGGAGATGGAGACTCACTCTGTCGCCAGACTGGAGTGCAGTGGCACAATCTCAGCTCATTGCAACCTCCGCCTCCCGGGTTCAAGCAATTCTCCTGCCTCAGCCTCCTGAGTAGCTGGGATTACAAACATGCACCACCATGTGTGGCTAATTTTTGTAGTTTTAGTAGAGACGAGGTTTCACCATGTTGGCCAGGCTGGTCTCAAACTGCCAGCCTCAGGTGATCCACCCACCTCGGCCTCCCAAAGTGCTGGGATTACAGTTGTGAGCCACCACATTTAGTCGAGTATTTCTTACACTATTAAATCTTTACAAAAAACACAATGGCTACATAATCATTCACTGTGTAACAGTCTGTTGTAGAGACAGACACATGATCTTATCTTCTAGAAAAAATGTGTCCCAAGGGACTTTAATATAGGGAGTCTGATGGAGAGGATGGTGTCCTCAATATCATTTTATAGCAAATTCAATAACACATTCCATTTGGCTGCTTTTGACCTTTAATAAAAGCCAGGGACTCAACATTAAAATGCCACTCCAAAGGCAGTTCCTGGAGGGCACTACCATCCAGTTTTGAAGCTTTCCAGGGCCAGCTCCATCCCAGGGTAGGATTTAGGCTGCCAGGTGGGTGGATGCACTGTGTGTCTGTAAAGCATCTCCCATCAGCAGGACCACATCCCTTTTAAGAGCAGACAGAGCTGGCCTGGGCCCAGGAGCTGGGTTTGGACATTAGGCATTCAGTCAACAGGTGTTCCTGGCACCCACCATGTGCAACACACACAGGGACCTGGGGCCCATCCCAGCCTGCCAGGCGCTCCTCAGGCCAGGGGAGGAGCTCACTGAGCCAGGCTGGGGGCTGGGGTGGGCTTTAGGGGTCTACTGAAGGCTATATGTACATGTACGTGGGCCTTACCCCAGAAAAGAGTTCAACGCTTTGCTCCAACTCTCAAAGGCAATCATGACCCTGACAGGAGAAGAACCCCTTAACTGGGGGACATCGTCTGCGTGTTGGCTTCTTTTTTTTTTTTTTTTTTTTACTTATTTATTTACTTTTGAGACAGTCTTGTTCTGTCACCCAGGCTGGAAAGCAGCAGTGCAATTTCGGTTCACTGCAACCTCCGCTTCCTGGTTCAAGTAATTCTCCTGCCTCAGCCTCCCAAGTAGCTGGGATTACAGGCCCCTGCCACCATGCCTGGCTATTTTTTGTATTTATTTATTTATTTTAAAGTAGAGACAGGGTTTCACCATGTTGGCCAGGCTGGTCTTGAACTCCTGACCTCAAGTGATCTACCCATCTCAGCCTCCCAAAGTGCTGGGATTACAGGCATGAGCCACTGTGCTCAGCCATGTTGGTTTCTTAAGTGTCCGTGCACTCTGGCCTACAGCACTGCAGGCCAGCAGAACGTCCAGCCACTGGCCCTGGTTTCAGGCTCAGCCTTAGCTTCCTCTTTGGGAAAAACGAAAGCACTGCGATTAGAAGCTCTCTAAGTTTCTGAGATTGTCTTGAGACTGGCCTGCTTCCACCACTTACAGGCTGTGTAATCCTTGCCAGATTGCTCAGCTTCTCTGAGCCTCAGAGTTCTATCTGCTTTCGTCTAGTTTCTATCGACGTCTTCTATCGTCTAGTTTCGGGAACTAGTTTGGGTCTAGTTTTGGGAACTGGAGAGAGCGGTGTGAATTCTAGGGTAGTACCCCTCTCGGGGCACGCGTGTGCTTCTGAAGAGCAAGGTGTTAAGTGACCAATGACCACTAGGGTGTGCTAACACAGGTGGAGCAGACAGCAGCAGAGCCAGGCCTGAGTGGGGCTGCCCTGAAGCCACCCAGATGGGGACAGCAGGGTTGCCTGTCCTCTGCTCTGGCAGGTACTATGTGGGCGACACCATGGACGTTCTGTTTGAGAAGTGGTTCTACTGCAAGGACCTCGGCACGCAGTTGGCCCCTATCATCCAAGAGTGAGCCCCCAGCCCAGCCCCTGCCTCTTGCTTTCCTGGGGCTCTGCATCAGCACCTGATGGCCTGGGAGAAAGTCTCCCCTCCCAGGGTGGGGAGCCTGGCCCAGAGAGCCCAGTGCCGCTGGAGGGAGGGAGGAGCAGCAGCACGGGGCTGGGAGGGAAAGGATGGCAAACACACAGCTGTGTGGGGGCCCTATGAGTGTGTGTGGGCTCCTGCACCTGACCGTGAGTATGGTGTATGTGTGTGTCGCTGGTCACTCCAATGGGAGTGCTCGCCACTCCTGCTCCTCCCTGTTCGTCCCTGCAGGTTCTTCAGCTCTGAGCAGTACAGAACAGGAAAGCCCATCCCTGGTGAGGCCGCTAGGAACTGCCCTTCTCCTTCCCTCCCTCCTCTTCCAAAATAGGATGGGTTTTGGTCCAGGGGACCGGGGAGTCTCTTTGTGAATATTCTGCCCAGTTCTCAAGGTACTGAGAAGATGGCAGCCAATGGTACCCCCTACATGGCTGCTTGATCACTGAGCCGGATCCAGAGCCTGTTCTGGCAATTGAGACCTGGGGCCCCTGGGAACTCAGCCCACTGGGGCTGGGCGGGCTGGGTCCTGGGTCCTGAGGACACCAGCTATAGTCATGCTGTGGGTGCAGACCAGCTTCTCAAGGAGCCACCATTCCCTCTGAGCACACTATCCATCATGGAGCCCATGTCCCTGGAGGCCTGGCTGGACAGCCACCGCAGGGAGCTGCAGGCAGGCACAGCACTCAGCCTGTTTGGGGATACCTATGAGACCCAGGTAATTCAGTCCTGGGACATCCAGGGCATCCTCCCAGCAGCCCTGGAAAATGGGAACCAGTCTCTCTCTCACTGCCTCTCTCTCTGTTTCACACACACACACACACACACACACACACACATGCCACATTTCAGAGGTTGTAGACATGAGCATAGGCCTTTGTGCTCCCTCCCTGACACAGAGGGCGATGGCTTTGCTGCGAGCGAAGTCTGTGGAGGCTATATGGTCCCAAGCAATTTTAAGAACTGAATTCACTTTCAGAGTTGGAGGCTCCCCTACTCACTGGCAGCTTCCTGAGGGTCTGCAGTTTTCCCCTCACTAGGAATTCCTGAGCCTTCAGCCAGTCACAGCCTTGGAAGCCAAAAGGGAGAGAGTTGTTTGGGAGTGAGGGCTGGGTGGAGAGAGGGATTCAAACAAGGCTGACTTTCTTTAATCCCACATTTATTAAACGCCTGTTATGTTTCAGGCTTTAGTGGGAGAGTAGGATAGAGTTGCTACCTTAAAGAATGTATAGTTTGTGGCCGGGCGCAGTGGCTCATGCCTGTAATCCCAGCACTTTGGGAGGCCGAGACGGGCGGATCATGAGGTCAGGAGATCGAGACCATCCTGGCTAACACGGTGAAACCCCGTCTCTACTAAAAAAATACAAAAAAAAAAAAAAAAAATACTAGCCAGGCGAGGTGGCAGGCGCCTGTAGTCCCAGCTACTCCGGAGGCTGAGGCAGAAGAATGGCGTAAACCCGGGAGGCGGAGCTTGCAGTGAGCTGAGATCCGGCCACTGCATTCCAGTCCGGGCGACAGAGCAAGACTCCGTCTCAAAAAAAAAAGAATGTATAGTTTGTTAAAGAGATGGACAAGTTAATCAACAATTGCCACAATCATGTGATAAAGTATCTGATAGAAAAGCTATAGGAAGCTATAGAAGGATAAAGGAAGAACCCAGGCTGAAAGGGAAGTCAAGGAAGGCTTCCTGGAGGAGGTGACGTGCACATTGCATTTTAAAGCTAGTGTAGGAGTTTGTAAAAGAAAGAAAGGGAGGTGGAGAGAGCATTCTAGGTGAGGGAGAAGCATGAGCATGAGCTGTTTCAGGCTTGAAACAGCCTGGCACTGGGAGTAGCTGAAGTTAGCCAGAGGTGGGGCTGGGGAGTGGGGGTACAATTGTGACTAGTGGACTGTGGAGCAGCAGGCAGGGTCCAGGTCCTGGTAGGTCTGCTGGCTTAGGCAACAGCGCTCCATCCAAGTATTGAAGCAGGGAGTGACAGGCCAGAGTGGTGTTTCTGTACCATGTGTGGGGATGAGGCTGGGAGGGCAAGAGTGGTGCGGGGAGACCTGTGTTCACCTGTGCTTTACGGCTTGCCACTGGCATGTCCCGTGGGCTTTGAATGAGTTAGTCTGTGCAGGGATGCTCATGGCCACAGGCTTCCCGTAGTGGCCCGGCCTGCTGCTCTTGGGTACCAGGGACGTCCTGAGCTTACACAGGGCTGCGAGAACATGCGCACATGTCACAGCAGTGCCACTCAGCCCTGCACCCCACCTCTGCCATACCCTGCTCTTACCTGCTTCAGTTTACATTAATGAATACGCACCCTCTCCGGGGCAGCAGGAACATGGCCCTGCACAGTAGCTGTGTGCTTCCAGGCTGGTGCATGTCAGAGAGGCCTCAGCCTCACCCTCCTGGTCCCTTCCGCCTCCTGAGGCCAAACTCAAAACCTCTCTCGGAGAAACGGAGGTTGCACCCTCTGGGAAGCTGATGTCAATGTGTCTCTGGTGTGCCCTGGTGGGCATGCCTTCGCATGAGCACACATCAGAGGGACCATGGGTGCACTGCATGTGAAAGGCAGGCATGTGTGATCCCAAATACATGCCTGCCTTTGGCAGTGGCGGGCACAGGGAGGCCTGCAGCCCAGGCAGCCCTCCTCTCCAAGTCCTGGTCTCTTCTCAGCACATGGTGATGGGGCTGTTTTATGGGCCTCAACCCTGCTCCAAGCAAGCCTGGTGTCTGGGGGCAGGTTCAAGACCATCTCCCATGTGGGGCAAGAAGCGCCAGAAGTTTCTGTTTCACCTCCCACCAGGTGACCGCCTATGGGCAAGGCAGCAGTGAAGGCCTGACACAGAATGTGGATGTGTGGCTGTGGCAGCTGGCAAGTGGGGCCCAGGGACAGGGTTGCAGAACCCCCTGCCAGAGGGCATCAGCCCACTCCTGGGACTGGGGCTCCCACACGGGGCCACTCTTGGGGCCTTGGTGCCCAGGCAGACTCAGACATTCACCCAGGTGTTGAGGCCCAACAGTCTCCATTTGATTCTCCTGCTCCTCTTCTCCAGGAGGGCTCCTCGGTGGTGACAATGGGGGGACAGCACCTGAGCCTGGCCCCTGATGACAGCCTCCTGGTGCTAGCTGGGACCTCGTGAGTACGCGGGGAGGGCTTTCCCTGGGATCCTCAGGGTCCAGCTCTGTGTGACCCCTGCTCATCTGTGTGTCCACAGGTATGCCTGGGAGCGAACACAAGGCTCTGTGGCCCTGTCTGTGACCCAGGACCCTGCCTGCAAGAAGCCCCTGCAATGACCCTGTTGCCGTGGCCTGAAGCAGCCACAGGTGTGCCTTGCAAGCACCCTCAAGTGCCACCCCTGCCGAACAACTCTCCCAGCCCTACTGCTTCTCTGTGTACCTCCACAGACCTGGACATTGTTGTCACCCACCCTCCTGCCCTTCTCAGCCCAGATGCCACGCCCCTGAGTGGGCAGCAACTCCCCATCTTCTCCGGCAGCCTAAGCCTACTGCCTTGCCAGTCTTGCCAGGTGGTCTACTCCTGGCTCAGCTCCTGACCATTCCTCTGTCCCTGCAGACTCAGTGCAGCACTTCCCCGCCAAGAAGGCCCTCAATAAAGGCTTCCTGGTGAACGCACACCTGTGGGTCTGCTGCAGGCAGTCATCACTGGCGTTCCCATGTGGCCCCCAGGACCAGGTGGTGTGTCTGGGGCATCAGGGCACCAGGTGACCATGGACGTGTTGGAGGGTCTGTTATTGGGCATCCTGTTTGTGGATGGGCATTCCTCACTGTGTGTGTGACTTGATCCACGCATGCTCCATGCCTGGTCCTGGGAGCACAGCTAATGTCATCTCTCCACTTCCTTCTCTGTTCTCATTAATTCTTTTTACTTTTTTTTTTTTTTTTTTTGGAGATAGGATCTCACTCTGTCACCCAGGCTGGAGTGCAGTGGTGCGATCACAGCTCACTGCAGCCTTGACCCTCCTGGCTCAAGTGGTTCTCCCACCTCAGCCTTCTGAGTAGCTGGGACTACAGGCATGCGCCACCACACCCTGCTCATTTTTTTTATTTTTTCTTTTTTGTAGAGATGGGGGTTTCGCCATGTTGCCCAGGCTGTCTTTTTACATAACTTTAAAGCACTAGCATCTGTTGAGTTTTTTTCCAATAACAGAAGTCATCTGTGCTAACTATAGAAAATCCAGAAATACACAAAACCCCCCACCCAGAACTAACCACTGTTAATACCTAAAGACTGTGAGCAGCCTGGAGAGGGGCATGTAGTTGTACCAAGAGCTCAGCGGTGTCGGTGGGGGAGTCTGGCCTTGTGCCCCCTGCCCTCCCCTGTCATGCACAGGTGCCATGTTCAAAGACTCCAGAGGGCCCCCTGAGCCTGCTGTGGGCGTCTAGGGATGCTGGAGTCCTCAGAGGCACCAGTGGGCAAAGACAAGAACGTGGAACCTGCAGCGGGCACAGCTCAGTTTCCTGGGACTTCCGTGAGAAGTCAATGAGGGCATGCACATGAGAGTGACAGATCGGGACAGAACCGGTCCCTGTGTGGACTCAAAGCTTCCTCTAGAAAAGAACACTTGAGCCCTGTCTCCCCCAGCCCCAGCCCAGTGGCTCACTGCCTTCCTACACTCCACTGGGAGCAGAGAAAGACCTGCCTTGGCTGAAAAGGCTACTGGCCCTGAGAGACATCGGGACCTTCACCCACCTCTTCACCCCTGAGGGCTTTCCTCCCCCGCAAGCAAAGAAAAAACACCATCAGGCTCCTCCAAACACAAATGGTCCAGGATAGGTGCGGGCAGAGGCTCTGCGTGGCTCGTTCCTGGCCTGTAGCCATGCACTGCTCCGTGCAGGACCTGAGAAGAGGACACAGAATGTTCCAGGGAGGCCCCAGGTCAGAATACAGGTAGCCATGAGGAGAACAGTTTACTCTCGTATGCAGGGCAAGCCTAATCTAGAGAGAAAGTCAGGAACATTAGATCTGTTTTTGTGAACACTTGCTCTGTCCCAAGGAATCCCCTAGAAGTTTTTACATAAATGATATCATTTTATCCTCACAACTCTCCAATAAGGTGGTAGAGCCTGATTTTACAGATCAGGCTCAGAGAGGTTTGGAAGTAGGGCAACTCTGTTTCTAACCCAGGCCTGTTTGCATATGAAGCTTAGGCTGGGCCTCACCACCCTGCTTCTCCCAGAGATGTCTGCCCTCAGCCTCGACCAAATGGGAGCCCAGGACAGCCAAGAGAGGCCAGGGGCCACTGTGCCTAAGACACAGAGGCCAGGCCACACATGGCAGACTGCTGACCCCAGCCAGTTAGCAGTGATGGGGTCAGGCCCTGGAGCCTAGAACCACCGCCTCCCTTGGCCCTGCTGTCCCGGGTTATCAGGAGCCTGAAGCCCTCATCTCCACCCACAGGACCAGCCTGTGGGCTCGTGAGAATACCTCACCATGGGACAGCTGAACTTGTACCTTGTATGGAGCTAGCCCCAGCCTCCCACTCCCCATTCCACAGTCAATGCTAATGGGAGCAGGGAGAGGGGTGGACAAGGAGCCATGGGGAGGCACAGAGAGGGGAAATTAAGATTGTTCTGTTTGCAGGAGATGCCCCCAGGTCCCCATGCCATGGCAGTAGAAATTTGGCAGGGGCGTCCCCTATGGGGCTTACTTCACCATGTACCCAGACTTGGAACCATCACAGACTTCGGAACCATCAGGAGTCTGGGAGCAACTGAAAGCTGAACTGCAGTGGGCTTTCAGACACACAGCAGGTGGGCGGAGCACAAATAAGACTGGTTCCCTCCAGGCCCCCAGCAGGGCGGTGGAGGTCTTCACTGACTCCCTGCCCACCTCTCCCAGGACAATGTCCTGTTGGCTCCACAGTCCCTGAAGCCAGAGCTGGTGGGGGCAGGAAGGCAGCCACTAGCCTCTATATGTAGTGGAAGAGGGGGCGTCCAGGGAGGGCTGTATGATCCTGAGAGCCACAGAACACAGGGCTGCAAATACTCTCCCACACCTCACCTGACTGGACTTTCCTCCCACTTCAGGGTTTCTCTGGGCTTCCATCTTGCCCCCTGCTGAGCCCTGCTTCTTCCTCTACCAGCAGCACAACTCCCAGGCTGGGCTCAGAGACCTCATGTGGTGGTCACTCAGTGCCCCGAGGGGGAGGGAAGAAGGGAGGGCTGCAGGGTCCCCTTGGCCTACAAACAGGAACACAGGGCGTTTCTCAGTGGCTGTGAGGATACTGATGAAACCGCCCGGATGTTGTGTCACCGTGGTGGCCAGCTGATAGAGCCGATCATCCCACTTTGTCCTGGGCACTCCTGCAGGGGTAGAAGACTCCAGAACCTTCTCTCAGGTCCTTGGCCCAAGCAGCCCATGGAACTTCATAACCTGAGTTCTCCCTCCTCCTCTGCCCTCCCTCCCTCCTTCCCTCCCTCACCCTCCTCCGCTCCCTCTGCCTTTACCACTGTGGGGGGGTCCTCTGGAGGGCCCTGCCACCCCACCTCTTCCTCGCTGGTGTCTGCTTTCCTGGCACCAATCCTGGCCCTGGAGTTTGTCCTGGGCCTGGTGGGGAACAGCTTGGCCTTCTTCATCTTCTGTGTCCACACGCGGCCCTGGACCTCCAACACAGTGTTCCTGGTCAGCCTGGTGGCCGCTGACTTCCTCCTGATCAGCAACCTGCCCCTCCGCGTGGACTACTACCTCCTCCATGAGACCTGGCGCTTTGGGGCTCCTGCCTGCAAAATCAACCTTTTCCTGCTGTCCACCAACCGCACGGCCAGCGTCGTCTTCCTCACAGCCATCGCGCTCAACCGCTACCTGAAGGTGGTGCAACCCCATCACGCGCTGAGCCGTGCTTCCGTGGGGGCAGCTGCCCGGGTGGCCGGGGGACTCTGGGTGGGCATCCTGCTCCTTAACGGGCACCTGCTCCTGAGCACCTTCTCCAGCCCCTCCTGCCTCAGCTACAGGGTGGGCACGAAGCCCTCGGCCTCACTCCGCTGGCACCAGGCGCTGTACCTGCTGGAGTTCTTCCTGCCACTGACGCTCATCCTCTTCGCCATCGTGAGCATTGGGCTCACCATCCGGAATCGTGGCCTGGGCGGGCAGGCAGGTCCGCAGAGGGCCATGCGCGTGCTGGCCGTGGTGGTGGCCGTCTACACCATCTGCTTCTTGCCCAGCATCATCTTTGGCATGGCTTCCATGGTGGCCTTCTGGCTGTCTGCCTGCCGTTCCCTGGACCTCTGCACACAGCTCTTTCATGGCTCCCTGGCCTTCACCTACCTCAACAGCGTCCTGGACCCTGTGCTCTACTGCTTCTCTAGCCCCAACTTCCTCCACCAGAGCCGGGCCTTGCTAGGCCTCACGAGGGGCCGGCAGGGCCCAGTGAGTGACGAGAGCTCCTACCAACCCTCCAGGCAGTGGCGCCACCGGGAGGCCTCTAGGAAGGTGGAGGCCATAGGGAAGCTGAAAGTGCAGGCCGAGGTCTCTCTGGAAAAGGAAGGCTCCTCCCAGGGCTGAGGGCCAGCTGCAGGACTGTAGTGCTGTGGGGCTAACGGCTGCCGCACTCTGGCCTGGAGGGACAAGGCCAGCACACGGTGCCTCAAGCAACTGGACAAGGGATGGCAGCAGGCCAGGGTCCAGGCCAAAGCACTGGCAGGACTCAGGTGGGTGACAGGCAGGGTAACCTGCCTAGGCCTCTCAGTGTGTCCAGGATGGCGCTCCCAGAATGCAGGGGAGAGCTGGATGCCAGGTGGAGGAGACAGGCAAGGCGCTGTGGGCATGCCAGCTCAGACAGGGGCCTGTGCAGCTGCAGGGGCCAGAGGCCAATCACTGTCACAGTAGAGTCGCCTTAGAAATTGGACAGCTGCATGTTCTGTGCTCTCCAGTTTGTCCCTTCCAATATGAATAAACTCTCCTTCTAAATGTATTTATTTGCAAGACCAAATACATGTCTTTAATTCTAACCTGGGACTGTCAGCAGGCGTCAACGTGAGTGTCCCAAGGTGAAGGGAGACTTGAGAGTGGGGAAGCCATCCCGCAGCCCCGTCCCGGGGGCTCTGTCCTTCCCGGAACTTCTGGGAAGCCCTGGCATGCCCTGAAAAGCAGAACCGCTTTCCTGGGTGAAGGCCTCAGGCCACCAGGGCTCCAGGCCCTCGGGTACAGTTTGATGCTGAGGACTTAACATCCCTCCCCAGTTCCCTTAATCCACTTAGTCCAACCCTCTCATATCATGGACAGGATGCACCCCAGCTACTCAAGTCGTCAGGAATAGAAGTGAAAGCCCCGGAGTGTTGCACACAGACCAGGAGGGTGGTGTCAAGGGTCCGTGTGGATGCTGGGGAGGGAGCCAGAGAAAAAGTATCAGGCAGAGGGAGGCGGGCCTGGGAAGGATGGGCAGGTGAGTACCAGACCTCACCGCCACTGTGTATCTCCAGCCTACTCCCCTGTTCTGAAAATCTATCTGCTGCACTCAGAAACCTACCGAGGTACTGGGGTGCCACCTGGGCCCCCTCCAGGGTTGCTCTTCTGTCTCTCGGCTCCCCATGGGGCCCCTCTTGCCCCCTCAACTCCTACTGCTCCCTTTTACTCCCTGGAGCCACGGCTAGGGGCTTCTCCACGCCCTCCGTGAGCCACCTCAGCCCGAGTCAGGTCTTTTAGGAAAGGCCCACACACTCCTGGAGGGGTGGGGACTGAGCGGTTCCTTCGGGCAGATCCCCACCTAGGGTGCCAACACTTGCTGCCAGCTCAACACCAGGCACCTTTCCTCTGGTACCATCTCTGCCTCTGAATGTGCCCACCTGGGCTCAGGGCAGCTCCACGGGCCATTTCCTCAGTCTCCTCTTCCTTGGACCCTTCTCCTACCAACTCCTCCCTCAAGTCCTCCCACCTCCCCCAGCACCTGCACTCACTTCTTCATGACCTGATGGAAGGGAAATGGGCAGATACTCCCATGGTTCACAGGCATGTCTGTAGTCCTGTCTTTTCCCAACAAGGGAGGGAGCAGAGGCCGCCCTTGAGGAGTTCCTGGGTAGATGCTGGTCACAGGGTTCAGGCCCGCACTCCTAACCTGCCCTGGATTCTCCTTGCCCCCCATCTTGACCCTGAGGACTGCTCCCCCGCTGACGTTGGACCACGCCACCCTTCCCTGCCTCTCCATCCTTTGCAAGGCCTTCTGTAAAGGGGGCTGGGTGCTGCCTCATGAAGCAGGCTTCAGGCTGCCCCCATATGGAGGTAGGACTGACTCTCTGGTCCTAACCATGGCCACAGCCCACTGTACCCTTCTCTGGACTTAGTTCTCCATCTGTGAATAGGAATAGTGATCCTGGCCCTTGCCCAGCCCCAGGGGCTAGGGACGGGAGTAACTATATGCCCAGAGCACTTGGTGAGGAAGGCAGTTATTATGTGGAGCAGGGAGGGCAGAAGAGGAGTGGGAAGAGAAAGAAAACTGTGTTTAAGTGCAGGGTTTCCTAGAGATGGAGTAGTACCCATGGTGGTATAATGGGAGCTGGGGACAGGCTGAGACCCCATTTCCTACATTTGGGTTCTAAATGGCATTTTGGTCTCAGGGACAGGCTGCACTATCCAGTGTGAATTTTGGGCAACGTCTTCCGCCTTTTTTTCTCTTCTTTCTCGTAATATAAACTGCCACCCTAAGAGAGGATCAGATGGCATGCATTACATTCCTCCAGGGACTCCTGAGCAGGGGGGGCAAGCAGGCAGGGCTGGGTGACGGGCAAGCAGGCAGGGCTGGGTGATGGGCAAGCAAGCAGGGCTGGGTCACATGCCAGCAGTCACTAACTTGCCAGTGTTTACTGGGCACTTGCCATGGGCCAGACCCTAAGCTACAAAGGCAGACAATTGTACTCTCACCTTGAGCCTCCCAGGCTAAGGCGGGGAGAGACAGACCTGCAAATGGAACCAGTGCAATGCAACCCAGGGAAGGTCAGAGTCTTTTAGGTGGTGATGCTCCCTGAGAGCAGAGGCCTGAAGAGCTGACTCTGCCTGGGCTGTCAGGTAAGTGATGCACATAAGCTGGATCTTAGAGAATGAGGAAGGAGAGAAGAAAAAGGCATCCCTGGTACTGGAAGAGCATGGCCAGGACATGCAGCTGTGAGAAGACTCAGTGTGCAGGGGCATGGGGAGGAGATCACTGAGGCAAGAGAGGAGGAGGCCTACCACAGAGCTAGAGGACAGGCGGGAAAGGGAGAGGACCAGACCCAGAAGGGCCCTGGTGCCAAGCCCGCGAGTCTGGGTTGATCCTGCAGAGAGTATGGCGGGAGAGGGGTGTTAAGTGGAAGATGATGATTGGTTTGCATTTTCATCAGTTACTCTTGGCAATAACATGAGAGTAGGGGACGTGGGAGATGACCTATGTAGGAAATGTCTGTATTCCAAGCAAAGGCCTGAAGAAAGGCAGCAGCAGAGACCACAAAGGGTCCAGATGGGAAGGCTGTGTGGGTGACACACTGAGAATGCAGGTGGTGGAGCAGGTTTGGAGGTAAAACAAGTTGTAGGGGCTTGGAAGACACCCAGGCAAACATGTACAGTAGCACACTTTGGACTGGAGATAGGAGCAAGGATCTTCTACTCACCAGGGCTCTGGGAAAGAATGTGGTCATCTGTTGGGAATGAAGAGAATCAAGAACCATCCTTTAAAATATCCCTGCAATTAAGGGGAACATGTAGGAAAACCCAGTGAAATGCTCAGAAAACAAACAAACAAACAAAAAACCTTTAAGCAGGAAAAAAACAGGACTGCAGAAGAAAAGAAGTCAAGGCAATCTTCACCCAAGTAAAGAGATTGCCCACTAAAAAGAACAGAATCCAGCCATCTTTTATGAAGGTAAAAGTCAAACATAAAATACCCAGACAGTCTGCAAAGTGCCTCCTGCAAGAACAGAGCATCATGCAGGAACAGAGCATTTTCAAAAGTGTTTCCTAATTACATATTGAAGAGAGTTGATCTGAAAACCAGTGTCCATGTCTGACACTGTCTGGTCAATTAACACTGGATGGACAACCTGGATTAACAATGCACTGTCTGGGTCTGTTTTTTAAAAGCTTTTCAAAAAGTGATAGGTTGTCATTGTATGAAATTTAATCATATGCAAAACATGTTCTCTATCATTTATGGATTCATACATATGCATTAATTGTATAAAATCATGTATGGGATGATAAACACTAAATTAAAGAGAGTACTTCTAAGATGGAGGAAAATGGGAAGGGGCACACAGGTGACTTACCACTAGATCTGAAATTATCTTTGTAAAAAAAAATCTGAAAAACGACTATGAGTGACATCTGCATGTTACTTAGCATTGCTTTGAGTAGAGAATAAAGGGATCAGTGTTAACGAAGGAAGAAAATTCATATGGCTACAACAGCTTCAAATGCTCAAGAAAGCTCAAAGAGGATGACTCAAGAATAGCACTGGATTTAACAATTAGAAGGTCATTAAATGTGACTTTATTGACAGCAATTTCAGTGAGTGGATGGGGGTGGGGGCAGAATGGAAGCCATAAAGTGCTATAATGGGTTGAGGAATTAATGAGATTTGAAGTAATGGAGACAACTCTTCCCCTTTCAACAAATGTGCCAGTAAAAGGAGAGAAGATAATAGCTTTAGATGAAACTAAGCAGAGGACAGATGTTTTGGTGGTTTGACTGTTCTGTTATTTGGTGGATTGGATGAAGAGATTTTAAATACAGGAGGAGAAGGGAGAAAAGAAATATACTGGGGAGGAGGGGAATGATGTTGGGGACTGGTATGTACCAGGCCTTATTCTAAGCATTTTACAGATATTAATTCTTTTAGTCCTGATGAGGGAGATTCCATTATTATCCAGTTTTACAGATGGAAACACTGAGGCACAAAGAGGTTGAATAATTTGCCCAAGGTCATCCAGCTAGTAAGTGGCAGTCTGGCCTGAGTCAGGACACTATTGCAAGGCCCTAAGGGGGCGGAAGGATGAATCCAGCTCATGGGTGGCAGGAGGGTCTGTCCCCAGAAGATAGAAGGCTGCCTCCTTGAGCTGGAGCAATGGCACTATTTCAGTAGCTCTTGGGACAGAGGGAATAAAGCTGAAGGGATTCTTAGAAGCTGCAGCTCTCAGGGGATAAGAGCTTAAAAAGTGGCAAAGGATTGGAAGAGTTGGTTCTGGAAAGAAGAAAACAAGCTCCCAAAGAAGAACATAGAAAAGGGTCACTAAGCAAGTGGATCAAAGGGGCCTGGTGAGTTGAGCACCCTGATGAGTTAAGCTGTGAGGTCCTGAATGGGTGGTATGGTTCCTCTAGCAACCTCTGCACCCAGGAGCAGAATCAGAAGAAACAGAGGGTAAAACTTCTCCAGGGAGGGGCAGAAGAAACCTCCTAGGAAGGCTGATGATCAAAACCCAGTCCTGGTGTGGAGCTTAAGGTCAGCCCCCTTGAGAGGTATGGCATGCAACACTCCAAGCTACAGAGGAGCTTCCAGGAAAAGGGAGGTGATATTTGATTTTGCATTAAAAGCCTTAATTAAACAAACAAACACTAAGAAGGCCAGGCGCAGTGGCTCATGCCTGTAATCCCAGCACTTTGGGAGGCCAAGGAGGGCAAATAACCTGAGGTCAGGAGTTCGAGACCAGCCTGGCCAACATGGTGAAACCCCCATCTCCACTAAAAATACAAAAATTAGCCGGGCATGGTGACGTGCGCCCATAGCCCCAGTGACTTGGGAAGCTGAGACATGAGAATCGCTTAAACCCAGAAGGTGGAGGTTGCAGTGAGTTGAGATCACACCACTGCACTCCAGTCTGGGTGACAGAGCAAGACCATGTCTGAAAAAAAGAAAAAGAAAAAGAAAAAAATAAGCTTAGTGTCTCCTTTTAAGAAAATATTTCAGAAAGCCCAGTAAACAAGAGTCACAAATATATGTACTTCACAAACACAGGCTGGAGGGGTCCCAAGGGAGCCAAACTTCACCCCCTACCCCCATAATGACCTTGGCACAGCAGCTGAGACAGTCTACACAGTCAGCCAGCCAAACAGCAAACCCTATGCTGGGGCACAGCAGCCTTCCTCAGTGCACCACCCGAACACCCCAGCACCCAGCCCCACAACCCAGCACTGGCCACAGCAGGGCATGAGTCACACTGCAGGGTAGTTCACAAGAAAAAGGCTGCCTATTGCACCTCATACATCCAGGCCTAGGGGCACAGGATCAAAGGCCTCCTACTGGGATGACCTGGCCTCGTGAAACTTCCATGTCCCTAGGATGTGGCTTATGAGACAGCAGAAGAAGATGCAGACCCTGGGGAAAGGCCGCTGAGAGTCTCAGTGCAGCTGGGGCACAGCAGACCAACTGGCCTGGCCTATTACCTCCCCGGGGCCCTCGGAGCTCAAGGTTCTGAAACAAGGACCACCTGATGCTAGACCTAGGGGTACACACACAGTCTTACACCTGAGTCACCATCCTAGTAAAGAACAGCATAAAACCAGGCAAAATTTCCAGGAATTTATTGGAAACACAATACAAATTAGTTAGTAGATGGCATCTTCTTACAGACAGACAGTCCACACTGTGGTATCATGCTCAGAACGAATTATCCTGGGGAAACACTCATGAGCATGGGTGCGTGCTCTGGGTTAGCTTCCCTGGCAGGGAAAATCAGAGACATGGTGCAGAGGAACAGGAGGGGTGGACAAAAAACTGGGACATGGCCTTCCTGGGGGGAATGGTGAGGAGGGGCTGCTAACTGGGTAAATTCCCCCAAAGGAAAACAGGGACAACAGTAAAGAATAAAGGCTTCCCCCTCCCTCCCCAAAACCATTTCCTCCATGGCAGAGTAAAACAGAATCTCCAAACACCCACGGGGCAGCTCCTCCGCCTCCCCTCGCCAGGGACTTAGGACAGCAGTGGGGCATGAACACCAGGCTCAGACATGACACCGAGTGCACTGAGGCCATGCACAGCCCCACCTGCTTGCCCTCAGCCCACTGTTCTGCTCTGCTCTGAGTGGCAGGGGACTGACCTGGTGGGTTGCCTGTCCCAGGCTCCCAGGGCAGCTGCTTCCAACTGGGTTTCACTATTGTGAGGCACTTGCAGGACTCTGGAGGCCAAAAGGAGGGGAGAAGCTGGGGCCCCCTCTCTCCGCCTGGGGAAATGTTTCTGACAAGAACTGTGGCTTCTCAAGGCTCCAGCTCCCACCAGACAGGTCCGCAGTATGGCAGGTCCCCCAGTGGCCTTGGCCCCAGGCTCTGGTGATGTGTCCTCCCATGGTGCCCAGCCAGTTTCAGGATGGGGGCAGCTTGCTGTTGCTGTTCCCACCTCTGGGTTGCCCCTCACTCCCCTCTTTTGCCTCTCAGCTTTTCTTGTTTTGTGTTAAACAAATCTCTGGATGAAAACCCCCATTTGAAATCCATTTTCCTGGGTGGGCCCTGAGCAATGGAAACTGGGCTGTGCACAAGGGGAATTGTGAAGGGCAGGCTGAGACCTTCCGACAACACCCTCCAGCCGGCCCTCCTCTCCTGTGCACCTTTAAGAAGTGAAGGGTGGGCAGGCGGTGACTGAGCCAGAGGGGGAGACGCCCTGCAGAGCCTGTGTCCTCACCCCAGGGGCATGTCTGCTGGGGACTGAGCAGACAGTCTCTGCACATCCACCCATGTGCTCACTGAACCACAGTGACATGCCACTGACACACAGTAGCGACACCGTGGCCCCAGAAAGGGAGGAAGTGGTTGGGAAACCCTCTCAGCACCAAATGCTTCCAACAGCAAAGGCATGGACTAGAGGCGCCTTGGCATCCTTCCTCCATTGCCTGGGGGATTCTGTCAGAACCAGGGGGCAGTTTCCAGAGACAAAGGGAGAGCTTGAAGTCTCAGTCAATATAACCCTCCTGGGATGATGGGACTGCAGAACCATGAACTTTACTTACAAGAGGAAGGAAAAGCCTGCTTGGCACATGTAGCTCGAACAAGCTGTGCTTTTCCCAAAGCCAAATTTCAACTGGGTAGACAGGAGGGGCCTCCCTTCTCCTGCTTCAGACCTGGCCTGACTCCTGTCTCCAAATCTCTTGGGCCTGGGTGAGAGGGCCTCTCCCAAAAGGCAGAGAAAATGAAGCTGGCAGCTGAGTCATGGGTAGCTAACTGTTTCCAGAATCTGCAGTCATCACTTAACAGGGGTTCAGAAAGAAAGTGAAAGGGTGAGGGAAGCATTTCCCCTTCTGGGTCCAAGTATGACGATAAATCCAGAGCAGGGCACAGACAGACAACTTTCCTGTGTCTTTCTCTTTAGGGAAGAAACATCCCACCTGATGCGGCACTTGGAGAGCAAAGACCTCCTCCCAGGTCTCTGCTGAAGGGACCCGTCAGGGAACCCTGAGAACACCTGCCTGCCACCTCCAACCATCTCACCAAATGCTTCTGACACAGGCCCCACCCTCAGGGCCCCAAGCCAAGACCCAGTACAGCTCCAAGAGTGGGTGGCGGTAGAAATGTCCCATGATCACCCTTGCAGAAGCCTAAGATGAGAACCAACTCCTCCTCAGAAAAGAAGCTGTGATGTCTGCAAAGCCGCCCTCCACCTCACACACCATGCTCTCTCTGCCAAGCGGAGCCCAGCCTCCGAGGACACAGACATCTAGAGCATCATTATCCTTACTGTGTTACCTCGTTCTTCCCAGGGGGTCAATTCAAGTGTAGCCACTCTGTCTTGCAACAACTTGGCTATCTGGGCCTCTCATACCTGCTATCCAGCTGTCTCCCAGTAACCCCAGAGATGGCTGGGAGGTCAGACTCCAGCTGTCTTTCATGGGACTGTGACCCTGTGCCCCATGGCCTATGCCTGCAAACAGAGGGCAGGGGAGTTGCCAGCCTTACATCTGCCCAGGGAGCTCATCGAGTGCTGAGCTATTCCTATCCTTGCAGTTGCCAACACAGAGCAGCTGAGTGGCCAACTGTGATGCCACCGAGGGCTGGTGCCGAGGGCAGGTAGGAAACGCCAAGAGTCCAAGCCAGAAGAGCAGACAGGTCCCTGGGGCCTAGGTCACATGTGCTCACAGGATGTTGGGCTGGAGGGGTGGGGTCATGGGGTTGGCCATACAGACTCATACCCACACACACAGTTCTCTCACTCCACGCCCCTAGGCCAGAGCCTATCTGCTTAAAATGAAACTAGGTCATTTGTGGCCTGCTGAAGGACCCACCTGGCAGCAGTTCTTCATCAGCTGGTTTGGCTGCAAGGGAACAGGGCAGTAAGCAAACGGCTTGTCACAGTGATACACACGCTTGGCGCTTTTAACACCTGCTCTTGCTGGAGCCGTCTGGGACCAAGCAGAGCCAGGCAGAACACCAGCTTCTCTCCAACTACAAAACACAGATGATGAGTTTACAGGCTTATCTTTTGTCAGAACCTCTGGCAACTCTGTTCCTTGGAGGAGTAGGAGGGAGGGTCACATATAGGAATGCCAGGGGCAAACAGCAGATTCCCCCATTTCAAAAAAAAAAAAAAAAGGATGAAGCCTATGGAGAAAAAGCTGAGTGACGGTAACAGCAAGGACAGGGAAATACCATGAACCTCATAAACACTGGCACATTTCTTAAGAAAAATCCATTCAGAAAGATGCCATGGCCCTCCTGTACATATTTAGTAACTATACAGCATAAGACCGAGCTAAGCGGACACATGCAGGGTGACAGCGGCTCTGAGCTCGCAGCAGCCCCACTGCCAAGTGGCCGCTGTTGCTGGGAGGGGCGCAGGGCGCTGCCGAAGGGAGGAGGTGGAGGGGTTCCCTCAGCCCCTCACTTCTCAGCAGGTCTCGCTCTGTAACAGCGAGGTCTCTGACAAGAAAGCGAAGTGCTGCTGATCCACACGTGGAGACACAGGATTTGGAACGTGCACTCCCACAGTTCTTCCCCGCCCCATTGCGTCTCCATGGATGCACGCAGAGGTCTCCCACTGAAATGTACTGGGAGTGGGGCTGCCTCCTTCCCAGGCACGACTGTGAACATCAGCAGGACAGTGCAGCAAGTCTTCGATTGTAGAATGAATCAGGGAAAGCTCAGTCTGACACACAGCACGTGAGTTCTAGAAAAGGGAAGAAACAGGGTGAAGGTTAAACAAGTCCTGATGGTGGAGGCAAGATGAAAGGGAGGATGGACTCTGCCCTCCCAACATCACAACCTTCAGGGAAAGGAGGTTCAGCAGTAGGTCAAAGAAAATCTCATGACTAGGCCAGGTGTGGTGGCTCACACCCATAATCCCAGCACTTTGGGAGGCCGAGGCTGGTGGATGGCTTGAGGCCAGAAGTTCAAGACAGTCTGGACAACATAGCAACACTCTGTCTCTACAAAAATAAAAATAAAAAATTAGCTAGGTGTGGTGGTGCATGCCAGCTACTCAGGAGGTCAGCTACTGACCAGTAGTCCCAGCTACTCCGGAGGCTGAGGTGGGAGGAATGCTTGAGCTCACAAAGCCAAGGCTGCAGTGAGCTGTGATCGCACCACTGCACTCCAGCCCAGGCGACAGAGCAAGACCTTGTCTGAAAAAAAAAAAAAAAACAGGCTCACAACGTAGTTTAACGCTGGATCAAAGGGAAAGTTTAATTAAGGCCAATAAAATATATAATTGATACTGAAGGATGGAAAGATCTTAAAAGCTGGGTTTTGAATAGGCGGGTTTAGTGGTCACTGGAAAGGTGTTACAGTACACCAGGCAAGAGACGAGACTCATGGAACTTCCCTGACGGATACTAAGGAATGGGGAACACAGTTGGCTGGGAGGAGGCACGATCTCATCTGAGCTCATCATAATTAATCATAATGATGTGGGCACCCAGAGGCTATGAACACATTTCTTGTAGGAGGGGAGTGAACCTCACTCTCCCACAGTGTCAGGAACTATTCCTATGCCCCTCACTCCCACCCCCTCCACTTCCCTGAAAACCTTCAACTCTGACCATCTGGAGACTACAGTAGAAACGAGTAAATGAAAAAGCAGAAGTGGCCTGCAAACCACATCACCACCGTGTTGTATTACTCAGAAAGTTGTGAAAGCTTTTACTTAGTTATTAGGAAAGTGGCTAGGAGGGAAGTGGGGTTCCTACTTCTTGAAGAAGTATCTTATCTTGCTGAGAAGAGGTAAGATGCTCAGATATTCTCTGCCCCAGGCACACCACCCTGCAGCCAGGAAATGACCCAGCAATGCTCACCTTCACAGCCTCAGGGCATGCCGAGGAAGGGCTGCAGGATGCAGCAGAGCTGTGCTTTCACTTCATGAGCTTTTCTAGGATAGGGAAGATATATATACCCAACTTGGTATTTGATATGAGCTCAGCAAATATGTGTTAAATAAAGGCCCAGATAAATTCAGTTTAGGAATCAGGCTAACCTTGCTTTATTGAACACACTGTAGGTTATGTAACTGTCTTATTTAACTTTCAGCAGAATCTTGGGAGTGTCAGAGAGGTTAAGAACTTGCTCAAGGTCATAGTAAGTAAGCTGAGGAGTCAAGATTTGAATCTATATCTTAATTTGGGTCAAGGTTTTCTTACTACACCAAGCTGCTCATTCTCCATCCAGCCTAGTGTTCTGCTAACAGCGCAGTAAGAGCATCCTGACCTCCTCAGTGTCTAAATGGAAGGTTATGTATATGTCAGCGTCTCCTAGGAGCTACTCTCTCTTTTTGTATTTAGTGGAGCAGGAGCTCTGTCATTCATCTGTCTAAACCCTTATGGAATTAAATCACCTATCAAAAGAGCTGCTTTTAATAGTTTCCCAAGTTTCTAGCCCGCCATGGAAAATTGTGCTTTTATTTGTGCCAATCTTGCCTGCTGCAGTTTCAGAGACAACCCTCTTCTCCTAGCATCTCAGGTTCTGGTGCCCAGGCTCCAATCTGCCTTCTCCACCCTGGCCACAGTTTTCAATTGAGACAGGCCACCTCTCTGTATTCTACGCTGAAGAATCCCAGTACTTACCACCTGCCCTTATAAGGTTATCACTTCACTATCCTCCGCTCAGAGCTTCCCCAGATCCTCTGCATTTCCTTGAAGCAGGAACAAGAACCAGATACAGAGACTCAGCACAATAGCACAGGCAGAGAGCCCCAGGAAAGGTCTGTATCAATTCTCAGTCTCCTTCCTAGACCATGATGTAGCCCAAATCATTTCTCTTTTTGTTTATTTATTCTCAAATGTGTTAACCTATATTTGCCACTTTGGTATGTACTCACCCTGACTGACAGGCACTTATTTGGTTTTTTTTTGTTGTTGTTGTTGCAAAATTTTCCCTAATGGTTTGACTACTCAGAAGTACTTGAAGTCCATGGACTCGGAGATTCTGCACTTGAATCAACCAGTCCAGTGAAAACAGCCTAGCCAGCTAGTTGCTGGCTTCTGAGTTAGTTTCCTTCCCTTCTCAAAATCAGAGAAGAAACCATCATCAGAATTTTAGAGACTAGAAAGCAGATAAATGAGTGAAAACAGACTATGCACTCAAGACAGACAGACTTGAAGTTTCAGTGTGGAAGGCTGAGGACCCAATTTGTCCAGAGAACCCCAAAGGGCTCATGAAATGATACCAGGTACCTCTGGAAGTGGGGGAGGGGACTGAAGCAAGGAAGAGGAGTTAAAGGCTCTTTGAGAAGCAGCTGGATCCCAAGAAGCTCTCCCGACTCCACACCACCAGGCAACTGGCTATGTCCCACCAGTCGGGACATTTATTCTCTGAAGAGGACAAAAACAAGTTTCAGGCCTAGGGGGCACTAGGTACCATGCACAGCTAGGGACAAGGCTGCAATTCTAACAGAGAGGGATCAAGTGAACCTATGTCCACTTAACGGTGAGCCTCCAGTCTTCTTCCCATGAAGCTCTCAGAATGCAGGTAACAAACCTTTATCCTCTGGGGAACAGATAGGAAGAAACTTCTCTGGGGAATCTGACAAGCCCATGATAAAATACCTAAAGACACTGACATTTATGGTCCAAACACCAGGCCAACCTGATCACCCTACAGTGAACTGCACTACAGGTTCTGCCAAGAACAGGCACAGAGGTTTCACTCTGATTTTTAGTCTCCTACTTTTAAACATTATTTGACAACAAAGGTCGCCAGGAGGAAAAAAAAAAAAAGCCCTCTAACACAAGTGTTACAGACCAAATAACAAATAATCAACAGAAGAATACAAATTGGAAGAAACAGAGAGAAGAAATATAGAAAAGAAAACTTAAAAAACAAAAAACATGGCTGGGCGCGGTGGCTCACGCCTGTAATCCCAGCACTTTGAGAGGCCAAGGTAGGCAGATCACGAGCTCAAGAAATCAAGACCAGCCTGGCCAACATAGTGAAACCCCATCTCTACTAAAAACACAAAAATTAGTTAGGTGTGGTGGCACGTGCCTGTAATCTCAGCTACTCAGGAGGCTGAGGCCAGAGAATCACTTGAACCCAGGAGGCGGAGGCTGCAGTGAGCCAAGATTGTGCCACTGCACTCCAGCCTGGTGACAGAGTGAGACTCCATCTCAAAATAAATAAATAAACAAATAAATAAATAAATAAAATAAAAATAAAAAGCCACTATCATTAATATCCTCAGAGAAGAAAAGATACAGTATCCATGAAACATAAATAGTATGTTATTTTTTTCTTAACTGAGAGAAACAGGAGGGGGAAGCACATGGAAGGACTGAGGAGTTCTGCTTCCTATCATGGTAGGCTATTTGCCTAACCCTCCAGCCAGTAGCAGTGATAAACTCTGGACAAAATATAAAGAACAACTGTTTGAGGCCAGGTGTGGTGACTCACGCCTGTAATCCCAGCACTTTGGGAGGTTGAGGTGGGAGGATCACTTGAGGTCAGGAGTTCACGACCAGCCTGGCTAACACGACGAAACCCCAGTCTCTACTAAAAATACAAAAATCAGCCAGGCATGGTGATGGCCACCCAAAATTCTAGCTACTTGGGAGGCTGAGGCAGGAGAATTGTTTGAACCCAGGAGGCGGAGGTTGCAGTGAGCCGAGATCATGCCACTGCACTCCAGCACGGGTGACAGAGCGAGACTCTGTCTCAAAAATACAACATAATAAATTTTTTAAAAAAGAACAACTGTTTGAAAGTATTAGAGAGCAACCAAAATCAGGTAAAAATTGGAGGGGCTATGAACCTAGAAAAAAGTGAGACAAGGTAAGAAAAAGTAAGACAAGGTGAGAGCCACTCTTAAGTGTCTTTGCCTGTGAGCACGTTCATGCAGTACGAGATGAATATATTTCAGGCAGAAAGCTACAGTCTACTAGGCTGAGGAATCAGAAGTCAGAGTTTCAAGCAGCCAATGCAGCTGGAAACTGAGGGAAGAGATCTTACAGAGGAAGGAGACACAGAAGGGGGAGCCCTCAAATCTACATACAAACTCCCCTCACATTACTTGCTTATTTCTGAACTATGTAAGTACAGGGTGAGATTCCCAGGAGTCCAATGGAAAACATCAGCTAGAAGGCTCAAAGAGCCGAGCAGTGACTTCAGGAGCTGTCCAGTGCTGCGAAGACAGAATTTGGAGTTCAAATTCTGTGAAGTTAAAGGGGCCTGGTGAACAACTTGGTCTTTCCACTGACATCCCATGGGAATAAGGACAAAATTGAAATAGGTGAGGCTTAGTAAAGCTTTAAACCAAACCTCCACAGAATCAAAGTGATCCACCAATGTAAGTCCTTTCTAGAACAAAATTTACCACTCTGCAAAGGAAAATAACAGAATCCTGAGTCTTTATAACTCATCATTCAACTGACCCAGTATGCATTTAAAAATGATTGGACATAGCCAGGTGCAGTGGCTCATGCCTGTAATCCCAGCACTTTGGGAGGCCGAGGCGGGTGGATCGCCTGAGGTCAAGAGTTCGAGACCAGCCTGGCCAACATGGTGAGACCCCATCTCTACTAAAAACACAAAATTAGTCAGGCATGGTGGCGCATTCCTGTAATCCCAGCTACTCAGGAGGCAAGGCTGGAAAATCGCTTGAACCTGGGAGGCAGAGGCTGCAGTGAGCTGAGAATGCGCTATTGCATTCCAGCCTGGGCAACAAGAGCCAAACTCTGTCTCAAAAAAAAAAAAAAAAAAAAAAAAACAGATTAGACATGAGAAACAAGAAAATGCAACCCATAATCAAAAGAAAAAACAGTCCCTAGATTAATGGATAATTCAGATGTTAGAATTAGTAGATATGGACTTAAAATATTTAACTATAAATATGCTAAAGAATCTATAGAAAAAGACAAGTATAATGGGTGACAAGGTGGGGAATTTTAGAAGTATAAAATAACTAAATGGAAATCTGAAAATTGAAAAATACAAAATCTAAAATGAAAAATGTGTTGGATGGGACTAATAGCAGCTTTGATACTGTAGAAGAAGTAATCAGTCAACTTGATGATAGAACTCTAAAAATCATCCAAAATGACAGAGTACACACTGTATGACTGCATTTATATATAATTCTAGAAAACAGGCTGGGCACGGTGCCTCACGCCTGTAATCCCAGCACTTTGGGAGACCAAGGCAGGTGGATCACGAGGTCAGGAGATGGAGACCATCCTGGTCAACACGGTGAAACCCCGTCTCTACAAAAATACAAAAAAAAAAAAAAAAAATGGCTGGGTGTGGTGGCACACGCCTGTAGTCCCAGATGCTCAAGAGGCCAAGGCAGGGGAATCGCTTGAACCTGGGAGGCGGAGCTTGCAGCGAGCCGATCGTGCCACTTCACTCCAGCCTGGCGACAGAGGGAGACTCCGTCTCAAAAAAACAAAACAAAACAAAACCTAATTCTAGAAAATGTAACTGAACCTATAGTGGAAAAAAACACATCAGTGGTCACCTGGGGGTGAGGTGGGGGAGATGGGGAGGGCAGGTGGGAGGATTATAATGGGGTACAAGAAAACTGTTGAGGGTAATGATTAAGTTTATTATTTTGATTGTGGTGATGGTTTCCTGCTGTATATACTTCAAAACTTATTGTTTATTTTAATAATATACAGTTTACCAAATGACAATGATATCTTAATAAAGCTATTAAAATGGTAATGAAAAATGGCTTTGTAGGTGGGATATAAACAAGCTCTGTGGGAGTTACATAATAACTGGTTACATGTTGGTCAAAGAGAGAGATTCTGTTTTCTGAGGCCTGCTCTTGAGGCTTTAAGTGCCCCAACAGTGTAACAAGCACTATGGGAGTTATCAGCCAGGAATTTCCCTTGTGCTTGTTAGACTGTTGGGGGCCCCTCAAAGCTTCAAGAGCAGGCCTCAGAAAGCAGAATCTCTCTCCTTGACCTTCTCCTGCCCCCCTTTCACCTGCTCCTTTTTCTCCCCAAGGCAGACCTTAGAAACCAAAAACATATGCTAGTCTTCCACACCCCCACCCCCGTGCCTTTCTGTCTTGGAGCTCTGACCTACCTTGTCTTATGTTGGTCAAAAGACCCTCATTTCAGAAGGGATCCTGCCCCCCAGAGGAAGGAATGCTACACAGAGAGGTCAAGAAGAATTTGAATAGAAGGCCAGGTGCAGTGGCTCATGCCTGTAATCCCAGCTCTTTAGGAGGCTGACGCAGGCAGATCACCTGAGGTCAGGAGTTTCAGACCAGCCTGGTCAACACGGTGAGATTCCGTCTCTACGAAACATACAAAAATTAGCTGGGCATGGTGGCATGCACCTGTGGTCCTAGCTACACGGGAGGCTGACAGGAGAATCGCTTGAACCCGGGAGACAGAGGTTGCAGTCACCTGAGATCATGCCACTGCACTCCAGCCTAAGTGAGAGAGTAAGACTCCATCTCAAAAAAAAAAAAAAAAAAAAAGAAGAAGAACCTGAACAGACAAGACTTGCTGCATGTCCCCACTCAGTCCATTTGTATTAGGTCATACCATTTTTGTCCAATCGCATTTCTACATGGTTGTTAATCGTGTCTATCCAATGAAGTCTCCATAAAAGGCCCAAGTGGGCAGAGTTTGGAGCTGCTGGAGAGCCGAATATGTGGAGATTCTGGAAGGGTGGCGTGCCTGGAGAGGGCATGGAAGGTGCATACCCCTTCTCACATGCCTCGCCCTGTGCATCTCTGCATCTGTATTTGTCATAATATCCTTCATAATAGATGGGTAAACATGTTTCTCCTGTTCTAGGATCTACTCTAGCACATTAATTTAACCCAAGGAAGGAGTTGTAGAATTCCTGATTTATAGCCAGACGGTCAGAATCACAGGAAAAACAGCCTGGGGCTTGTGACCGGCACTGGAAGTCAGGTGGCAGTCTTATGGGACTGGGCGAGCCCTCAGTCTGAAGGTTCTGACACTCTCCAGGTAGACAGTGTCAGAATTGAATTGGAGGATACCTAGTTTATGACTGCTGCAAAACTGATTGCTTGCTTGGTGTGTGGGGAAAAATCCCCACACATTTGGTCACAGAAGTCTTCTGTGTCAATTGTTGTTCAGTGAGAGGACAGAAAAATAAGCAACTGCTCTGAGTGTGTTTTTCCCCTTAATAGGATTTTTTAAATCTGTGCTCTAACAACATCTGCTGCCTTTAGAGATGCTGTAAGAATCATTCTATTTCAAGTTTAATAAAACCAGAAAAAAAGTTTGTTAAAAAACCTAAAAGCCACAAAAAAATAAAGAAAACTGGTGTCACCGTATTAAAATCAGACAAATATTTCAAGACAAGGAGTATTAACAGAGATAAAGAGGACCATTTCGAAAGGACATAAAAATCCTATATATAAATATACCCAATAACAGAATTTTTCAATACATGAAGCAAAAGTTGACAAACTAAAGGGATAAACAGATACATCTGGTTGGCATATAAAGTTAAGAAAGTCTCAGCTGGGTGCAGTGGCTCATGTCTGTAATCCCAGTACTTTGGGAGGCCAAGGCAGGAGAATGGCTTAAGGCTGGGAAATCGAGACCAGCTTGGGCAACACAGTGAGATCCCCTACCCCCATCTCCGTAAAAATAAATTTTAAAAACTATTTTTAAAAAAGGTTGAGAAAGTCTCCTAGAAAGTAGAATAAAAAGACAGAGATGATAGGCTAGAGAGAAACAATAAGAAAATCAGAGGGCCAGTCCAGGAGGTCCAAACAATATCCTACCCTTTTTTTCCTGCTGAATGTTCAGTCCCAGATGACTTAAATGTGGTCAGCCCTATTTTCCCAAACACTTACTCTTGGTTTTGCTCACTGCCTGTCCTAGAGGAGCTCACTCAGTTAAGCTGGAATCAGAACATTACAGAAAGGGTCTTCTTAGGTCTCTTCTTTGGGAATCTCCATCTAACAAAGTTAACTTCAAGTCTGCACCTTGGTTTCAGATTAATCACTTTTCATACTCATTTATATATCATCACTTTTCATATTCATTTTTATGTAAATAGTTGCTGATAAAAATAAATATCTGGCTGATAGAGGAAAATGCATAGATTATAACTCAGATGTTTTCTGAGCTTAAAGAGTGCTCAGTCATTTGAAAGGGAAAAGAGAAAACAGTGAAATAAAATAACAGTGAGCAGGGCTGAGAAGCTTTAAATGAACCCAGTGGAGGTTTCCAACTCAACTAGACTGTGACAAAGTCTTCCACTTCCATTGCCCTGGGGGCTCTGCAGATTCACAAGGCTTCTCCTCACTTCTTCAAGAGGACCCAAACAGATTGCTGAGGGGGATGCCTAAATCAATTGGTTTCTGGGGTCGTTCTTTACTTCCCTAGGGTGTCAAGAGACATTACCGTACTGATATCCCAATGGCTTTCTCAGACAGTTGTGCCGGCTCTTTTGATGATGAGTCAAACCTCTTCTAAGTCAAATCCTCTTCTCAGATACCTAATCCCCTCCCTCTGCTGTCTCCTTCCCTTTTTTTTTTTCGCAAACCTCTACTCCTCCTCCCAAAACATGTGAGACCTAGCTCTCAAGTCAGAGCTACACTTTCTTTCTCAGAGGTCACCTTCTATGGGTCACTGAGAATGGGGGAAGGGGAACAGAGGGTCAGGTTAGTTAGTTTACCTGCAGGTAAACAGAGACAATTATTGAGGAGGCAGTGAACCATGGACTGCTATCACTCTTCTAGGACCTCCATACTGCTGAGAGGGTCTCAAGTCCAAGCCTCTTAGGGAGTCACACACTAGTGCTTCCCTCAGAGACATGAGAGAAGTACTCTCTGGGAGAAGCTGTGATATTAGTAAACCCAGGAATGGTCCCGGGGTGGCTAATTTGGCATCCTTCTAGAATATTCTAAAACACCAAGTTGTTGACTACTTATGCCTAATACAATTGGATCTGTCTTCCTCATGGCTTCAGAGGTGGAGAGATCATCTTCTGCCCTCAGACAATGCTTCAATAGTCCCAAAACCCTCTCAATACATAAGATACTCTGCTATATTGCTTCCCATTCAGTAACCCTGGGGGCATAATAGTCCTTTATCAAATATTTTTTTGAATCTTAAAGGTTTTAAAAATATATTTAACCAGGTTATGACACTACCCTTTGAGACGAGGAGAGCAGAGGTTAGTCTAGGGACACGTGAGTTCTTCCAGAGACAATGTTTTAAAAGATTTTTTAAAAACTGCAGTCTTTTGAAATGGCATGAGTTTTTGACAGAAGGCAGCCTGGGCCTAAGTATGCCTAAGAGTGCCATCAGCTGTCCCTGGCAGTCTATTTTTATTGGAATTTGTGAAGACAGCAGATGCATTCCCAGAGCTCACTCACTGGTACAATGGCTCTCACCACCACCCATTTCCCAGGGTTGGGATGCCAACAGTTAGAATTGTTGAATCACTGATTTCAGACTCAAGTCGTCAGAAGGACAATCTTCACACTCCAGATCATAATATTGTACTTACAGAGGCATCTACATCAGATACCCTCTTCATGGAAGTCTCAAAAATGGTATACTCAATGCAGAAAATAAATAAGAAATATAAACAGGTCTACAGTGTACTCACATGCCCTAGGGGAAATAAGCCAGAGGACAGCAAATTCAGAAGGGCTTTTTTGTACAATTCATCACTTTCCTTGGCTCAGATGCCTTGACTCTGTCACACTGAAAACTCACCTCTCTTCTGAGCCTGTTGCTGACATGCTGAGTCCTGCTTCAGTACCCCTGGAACCAAAAGCCATGTCATCTTTGAAAAAGGTTAAGAACACCTCCAACCGATGGTCTCTATCACTTGTCTTTCTCAAGGTCCCCATCTGATAAAGACTGAGATAGCAGGCAATCGCCTTGTCCCTGTGCATTGGAATGGAAGATCTGCAGACTGAACAAAGCTCAAGTAGCTGTCACTGTGGGAAGAACCAAGGGCATCTTCTTAAGGGTCAGGAGAGGATGAGAGGCCTGTACAGCCCATCCGCCTTTCTTCTCTCCAGGATTCTTTCTGATTCAACCTTCGCTCTAAATAAGATTCTACTGTCTCAAGGTCACTCCTCTACTATAGGGTCTCTGATAGAGGAGCCCACAGGGAGCTAAGTGAGTCTTTCCTATAAACCTAAATTCCTGCCTTTAATGCTCCTCAAAATAACTTAATCCAAGGGCAGTTCCTCTTTATAGATACTGGGGCCCTCTAATGTACAAATATCCATTGGAATATAACCATCTACCTTCAAGCAAATCCATAAGTCATATTTTGAAAATCATACTTTTAGGTAAGAAATAAATATAGTTATAAGGAAGGTACTGAAATATTATTTATATACAGCTCTCAGGACTATAAAAATGGTTGATATCTTAGAAATTTTCCAAATAAAACTTTAATAGAAGCTATTCTTTAAGGCAGAGATAGAATCTTAACACTTGATGAATACCTACTATGAGTCAGAGACTATGCTGGGAAAGGATATAATTCGATTTAAATACATTTCACCTTTAGGTGATTCTGTGAATTTTCTCTTCTTTCTTTTTTTCCCTTCTCTCTCTAACACTAATAATATAGCCCCTATGCCCCAACTTCCAGAAAAATATAGTTCCTATACCCCCCAACTTTCATATTTGGTATATCGGCAGACGAGCTTCACATAGGCAGAAAATGACGGTGAAGGGGTTTTATTAAAAAGTGATGGCTTCAGCCAGGCACAGTGACTCATGCCTGTAATCCTAGCACTTTGGGAGGCTCAGGCAGGCAGATCACCTAAGGTCAGGAATTTGAGACACACCTGGCCAACATGGTTAAAGGCCATCTCTACTAAAAATACAAAAATTAGCTGTATTTTTGTGGTGATGGATGCCTGTAATCCCAGCTACTCTGGAGGCTGAGGCAGGAGAATCGCTTGAAACAGAAGGCAAAGGTTGCAGTGAGCTGAGATCGCACCACCGCACTCCAGCCTGGGACACAGGGCGAGTCTCCAGATCAAAAATAAAGAAAGAAAGAAAGTGATGGCTTTATGGTCTGAGCAAAGAAAAATGCCCCACTATATTTCTCTATACATTCATAAACATATACCCATTTCCTATATAAAGAAAATATGAACATCTCCTATGTACAGGAATATGCAGTTTTATTAAGCTTTGCTTTATTGAGCTTTACAGATTCTGTGCTTTTTTAAAAATTGAAGCTTTGTGGCAACTCTGCATTGAACAAGTCTACTGATACCATTTTTCCAGCAGCACATGCTCACTTAATGTCTCTGTCACATTTTGGTAATTCTTACAATACTTCAAGCTTTTTCTTTATTATATCTGTTATGTTGATCTGTAATCAGTGATCTTTGATGTCACTATTGTAATTGTTTTGGGCCACAAGCCACGCCCATATAAGACAGTAAACTTAATCAATAAATGTGTGTGTGCTTTCTTGAGGGGAGCTCTGAAAAAACTGTTTTTAAATAAAAAAGTAAATGCTGTGTGTCCTCTGACTGCTCCAGTGACTGTCCTTTCCCTGTCTTTTTCCCTCTCCTTGAGCATCTCTATTCTCTGAGACACGACAATATCGAAATTAAGCCAGTAAATAACCCTACAATGGCTTGTAAGTGTTCAAGCGAAAAGAAGGGTCGCACATCTCTCACTTTAAATCAAAAGCCAGAAATGATGAGCCTTCATGAGGAAGGCGTATTGAAAGCCAAGAGAGGTTGCAAGCCAGGCCTCTTGCACCAAACAGTTAACCAAGGGGTGAATGCAACTTGGAAAAGTTCTTGAAGGAAATTAAGAGTGCTACTCCAGTGAACACATTAATGATACCAAAGTGAAACAATCTTTTTTTTTTTTTTTTTTGAGACGGGGCTGGAGTGCAGTGGCCAGATCTCAGCTCACTGCAAGCTCCGCCTCAGCCTCCGGAGCAGCTGGGACTACAGGCGCCCGCCATCTCGCTCGGCTAGATTTTTGTATTTTTAGTAGAGACGGGGTTTCACCAGTGTTAGCCAGGATGGTCTCGATCTCCTGACCTCAGTGATCCGCCCATCTCGGCCTCCCAAAGTGCTGGGATTACAGGCTTGAGCCACCGCGCCCGGCCAAAGTGAAACAATCTTACTGCTGATAAGGAGAAAGTGGCCTGATAAGATCAAACCAGCAACAACATTCCCTTAACCCAAAGCCTAATCCAGAGCAGGACCCTAACTCTCTTCAATTCTATGAAGACTGAGAGAGGTGAGGAAGCTGGAGAAAAAAAGTTTGAAGCTAGCAGAGGTTGGTATATGGGGTTTAAGGAAAAAAGCCATCACCATAAACATAAAAGTGCAAGTAAAGCAGCAAGTGCTGATGTAGAAGCTGCAGCAAGTTATCCAGATCTAGCTAAGATCACTGATGAAGGCAGCTACGCTAAACAACAGATTTTTTTTTTTTTTTTTTTTTTTTTTTTTTTTTTTTTTTTTTTTGAGACGGAGTCTCGCTCTGTCACCCAGGCTGGAGTGCTGTGGCCGGATCTCAGCTCACTGCAAGCTCCGCCTCCCGGGTTCACGCCATTCTCCTGCCTCAGCCTCCCGGGTAGCTGGGGCTACAGGCGCCGCCACGTCGCCCAGCTAGTTTTTTGTAGTTTTTAGTAGAGACGGGGTTTCACCGTGTTAGCCAGGATGGTCTCGATCTCCTGACCTCGTGATCCGCCCGTCTCGGCCTCCCAAAGTGCTGGGATTACAGGCTTGAGCCACCGCACCCGGCCTACAACAGATTTTCAATGTAGACAAAACAGCCTTATATTGGAAGAAGATGCCATCTAGGACTTTCATAGCTAGAGAGGAGAAGCCAATGCCTTCAAAGCTTCAAAGGACCTACTGACTCTCTCGTTAGAGGCTAATGCAGTTGATGACTTTATAAGTTGAAGCCAGTGCTCATTTACTCTTCCAAAAATCATAGAGCCCTTAAGAATTATGCTTAATCTATTCTGCCTATGCTTTATAAATAGAACAACAAATCCTGAATGATAGCACCTCTGTTTACAGCACGGTTTACTGAATATTTTAACCTTGCTGTTGAGACCCACTGCTTAGGAAAAAAAATCAAAATATGGCTGCTCATTAACAAGGCACCTGGTCACCCAAGAGCTCTGATGGAGATGTACAAGGAGATGAATGTTGTTTTCATGTCTGCTAGCACAACATCTATCATCCATTCTGGGATGGATGAACAGATGGATGAATGAATGGATTCATTCCTTCATTCATTTATTCAAGATAGAGTCCTGCTTTGTTATCCAGGCTGGAGTGCAGTGACATGGCTCACTGTAGCCTCGATCTCCTGGGCTCAAGTGATCTTCCCACCTCAGCCTCCCGAGTAGCTGGCATTACAGGCCATGTGCTATCATGACTGGCAAATTTTTGTATTTTTTGTAGAGACAGGGTTTCCCTATGTTGTCCCAGCGGGTCTTGAACTCCTGGACTCAAGCGATCCACCTGTCTTGGCCTCCCAAAGTGCTGGGACTACAGGTGTAAACCACCATGCCCAGCCAAGGAGTAAGTTTAACTTTCAAGTCTTATTTAGGAAATACCTTTTGTAAGGCTATGCCTGCCAAGTGATTCCTCTGATGGATCTGGGCAAAGTCAACTGAAAACCTGCTAGAAAGGACTCGCCTTTATAGATGCCATTAGAACATCAGAAATTCATGGGAGGAGGTCAAAATATCAATACTAACAGTTTAGAAGAAATTGATTCCAACCCTCATGGATAACTTTGAAAGGTTCAGGACTTCAGTGGAGGATGTAACTGCAGATATGGTAGACACAGCAGGAGAATTAGAATGAGAAGTGGCACCTGAAGATGTGGCTGAATTGCTACAATCTCATGATCAAACTTGAACAGATGAGTAGTTGCTTCTTATGGATGAACAACGAAAGTTGTGTCGTGAGATGGAAACTACTCCTGGTGAACATGCTGTGAACATTGTTGAGATGAAAATAAAGGATTTAGAATATTACATAAACTTAGTTGGTAAAGCAGTAGCAGAGTTTGAGAGAATTGACTCTAATTTTGAAAGAAGTTCTACTGTGGGTAAAATACTATCAAAGAGCCACAGAGAAATCTTTCTTGAAAGGAAGAGTCCATTTGATGTGGCAACTGTCAATGTGGTCTTATTTTAAGAAATTGTCACATCCACCCTAAGCTTCAGCAACCACCATCCTGATCAACAGTGGCCAACAACACTGAGGCAAGACTTCCCAGCAGCAAAAAGATTACAACTCCCGAAGGCTTAGATGATCGTTAGCTTTTTTTTTTTTTTTTAGCAACAAAGTATTTTTTTAATTAAGGTATATACATTGTTATTTTATACATAATGCTATTGCAGACTTAATAGACTATAGTAGAGTGTAAATACAATCACTGCTTCCTTGTTTGTTTGTTTTGAGACAAGGTCTCACTCTGTTGCCCAGGCTTGCGTACAGTGGTGTGATCTTGGCTCACTGCAGCTCCGACCTCCCAGTCTCAATCGACTCTCCCACCTCAGCCTCCCAAGTAGCTGGAACTACAGGCACATGTCACCATGATCGGCTAATTTTTGTATTTTTTGTAGGGACAAGGTTTCAGCATGTTGCCCAGGCTGATCTCAAACTCCTGGGCTCAAGCAATCTGTCCATCTTGGCCTCCCAAAGTGTTGGTATTAGAGATATGTGCCATCACACCCAGCAAACATAACTTTATATGCACATGTGACTTGCTTTATTGTGATATTAGCTTTATTGCAGTGGTCTTGAACTGAACTCACAGTATCTCTGAGGTATGCCTGTAAATGCTGTACTCGATATACAAATCTGGGCCTGTATTCATCCAGTGGAAAAAACACTACATTTGGAGTTTAGATCCCATCTCTGCTACTTTCTAGCAATGTGACTTTGGGCAAATTCTTTAAACTTCTTGAGCTTCTATTTTTTCCACTCCTAAAATGTAGGTTGTAACATTTACCTCATAAAGTGTTTGGAAAACCAAGTGATATAAAGTACATGAAAAGAGGGAGGTAGAGCAAGATGATCAAACAGAAGCCTTCAGCAATTGTCCCTGCTGAAGGAACACCAAATTGAAGAACTACACAAAAACACACTTTCATAAGAGCCAAAAATCAGGTAAGTGATCACAGTACCTGATTTTAACATCATATTAAGAAAACAGGCATTGAAGAGGGAAGGGAGGAGGGAGGGAGAACACAGTGATTGTGAAGCTTTGCATTGGAACTCTGTGCTGCCCTGACACAGTGGAAAGCAATATGAGGCAGAACTCAGCCAGTGCCCACAGAAGGAGCATTTAGGCCAGCCCTAGCCAGAGGGGAATAGCTCATCCCAGCAGTCAGAACCTGAGTTCTGGCAAGCCCTTCCACTGTGGGTTACAGTGCTCTGGGTTCCTAAATAAACTTGAAAGGCAGTCTAGGCCACAGGGACTGCAATTCCTGGGCAAATCCTGGAGCTGTGCTGGTTTTGGAGCCAGTGAACTTGGGGAGCATACCATCTAGTGAGATACCAGCCGGGGCTGTTAAGAGAATGCTTGCACCACACTTCCCCCAACCTCAGGCAGCACAGCTCGCAGCTCTTGCAGAGACTCCTTCCTCCTGCTTAGGAGAGAAAAGGATAGAGTGAACAGGACTTTCTCTTGCAACTTGGATACCGGCTCAGCCACAGTAGTATGGGGCACCAGGCACAGCCGTGAGGCCCCCATTCTAGGCCCTGTCTCCCAGATGACATTTGAAAACACACTCTAAGCAGGAAGAAAACCCACTGCCTTGAAGGGAAGGAGCTAGTCCTGGCAGGATTCACCAGCTGCTGACTAAAAAGCCCTTGGGCCCTGAATAATCAGCAGTGGTATCCAGGCAGTACTTGCTATGTGCTTGGATGAGACTCAGAGATATGCTGGCTTCAATTGTGACCCAGCACATTCCCAGCTGGATGGCTATGAGGAGAGACTCTTTCTGCTTGAGGAAAGTAGAGAGAGGAATAAGAAGACTTTGTTTTACAACTTGGGTACCGGCTTGGCCCACTGGGGTAGAACACCAGGTAGATTCCTAAGGTTCCTGACTCCAGGCCCTGGCTCCCAGTTGGCATCTCTGGACCTACTTGGGGCCACAGTGAACTCACTGCCCTGAAGGGAAGACGTCTGGCTGGATTTACCACCTGCTGCTTGGAGAGTCCTTGGGCCTTGAGTGAACACAGGAGGTAGCCAGGCAGTGATCACCATAGGCCTTGGGTGAGCCCCAGTGCTGTATTGGCTTCAGGTCTGACACAGAGCAGTCCCAGTGATAGTGGCCATAGGAGTGCTTGTGTCATCATCCTTTCTCCAGCTCCAGGCAGCTCAGCACAGAGACAGAGTGTCCATTTGTTTGAGTGAAAGTAAAAGAAGAGTCTCCACCTAGTAATCCAGGGAATTCTCCCAGATCTTACCCAAGACAACCAAGGCAAGAGACACAGCATGACTGGGCTGGAGGTGCCCCCTAATGCAGGTATGGCTGCAATGTCCAAAGACTTAGATCACAACACCCAAATCCCTTCTAACAGTTGGAAAGCCTTCCCAAGAAGGATGGGGACAAACAAGCCCAAACTGTGAAGATTACAACAAATACCTAACTCTTCAATGCCCAGACACTGAAGTATATCCACAAACATCAAGACCACCCATGAAAACATGACCTCACCAAACAAACGAAATAAGACACCAGTGACCAATCCCAGAGAGACAGAGATATGTGTCCTTTCAGACAGAGAATTCAAAATAGCTGTTTTGAGGAGGCAAAACAGAATTCAATAATAGAATAAAATTAAGAAAGATGTTGAAATAATTTAAAAGAATCCCATCAGATAAAATTAAGAAAGAGATTGAAATAATTAAAAAGAATCAAGCAGAAATTCTGGAGTGAAAAATGCAATTGACATACTGAAGAATACATCTGAGTCTCTTAACGAATTGATCAAGCAGAAGAAAGAATTAGTGAGCTTGAAGACAGGCTATTTGAAATACACAGTCAGAGGAGACAAGAGAAAAAAGAATAAAAAGCAATGAAGCACACTTAAAAGATCTAGAAAATAGCCTCAAAGGGGCAAATCTAGAAGTTATTGTTCTTAAAGAGGAAGTAGAGGGACAGACTGAAGTAGAAAGATTATTCAAAGGAATAACAGAAAACTTCTCAAACCTAGAGAAAGATATCAATATTTAAGTACAAGGAGGTTATAGGACATCAAGCACAGTTAACCCAAAGAAGACTACCTCAAGACATTTAATAATCAAACTCCAAAGGTCAAGGATTTTAAAAAGATCCTAAAAGTAGCAAGAGAAAAGGAACAAATATCATACAAAGGAGATCCAATATATCTGGCAGCAGACTTCTTAGTGTAAACCTTACAGGCCAGAAGAAAGTGTCACAATATGTTTAAAATGCTAAAAGAAAAAAAAAAAAAAAAAACTTTTATCTTAGAAGAGTATATCCAGCAAAAATATCCTTCAAGCATGAAGGAGAAATAAAGATTTTTCCCAGACAAACAAAAGCTAAAGAATTTCATCAACACTAGACCTGCCCTACAAGAAACGCTAACGGGAGTTCTTCAATCTGAAAGAAAAAGACATTAATGAGCAATAAGAAATGATCTGAAGGTACAAAGCTAATAGTAAGCACACAGAAAAACATACACATTGTAACAGTGTAATTGTCTGTAAGCTACTCATATCTTGACTAGAAAGACTAAAATATGAAGCTATCAAAAACAGTAACTAAAATAACTTTTCAAGAGATAGGGAGTATAATAAGATATAAATAGAAACAACAAAAAGTTAAAAAGCAGGGGATGAAGTTAAAGTGCTGAGAGTTTCCATTAGTTTTCTCTTTGCCTAATTGTTTGTTTGTTTATACAATCAGTGTGAAGTTGGCATCAGTTTAAAATAACAGGTTATAAGATATTTTTTGCAAGCCTTATGGTAACCAGAAATCAAAAAACATACAACAGATACACAAAAATAAAAAGCAGAAAATTAAAACATAACACCAGAGGAAAAAAAAACATATAACTGATACACAAAAAATAAAAATAGGAAGTTAAAACATAACACCAGAGAAAATCACCTTCACTAAAAGGAAGACAGGAAGGACAAAGGAAGAGAAGACCACAAAATAACCAGAAAACAAATAACAAAATGGCAGAATTAAGTCATTACTTATCAACAATAACACTGAATGTAAATGGATTAAACTCTCCAACCAAAAGACACAGAGTGGTTGAATGGATTAAAAACAACAACAACAACAAAAATAAGAATAAAAAAAAAGAAGGTCCCATGATCTGTTGCCTACAAGAAACACACTTTACCTATAAAGACACACAAAGAATCAAAGTAAAGGAGTGGAAAAAAATATATATTCCATGCAAATGGAAACCACAAAAGAGCAGGAGTAGCTATACCTACATCAGACAAACTAGATTTAAAGACAAAAATTACAAAAAGAGACAAAGAAGGTCATTTTTATAATGATAAAGGGGTCAATTCAGTAAGAGGGAATAACAATTATAAATATATATGCACCAAGCACTGGAGCACCCAGATATATACAGCAAATATTATTTGCACTACAGAGAGAAAGACAGAGAAAGAGAGACCACAAAACAATAATAGCTGGAGACTTCAACACCTCACTTTCAGCAATGAACACATCATCTAGACAGAAAGTCAGTGAAGAAACCTAGGACTTATCTGCACTGTAGACCAAACTAACCTAATAAATATTTACAGAACATTTCATCCAAAGGCTAAAGAATACATATTCTTTTTTTTTTTTTTTTTTTTGAGACGGTGTCTCACTCTGCCGCCGAGTCTGGAGTGCAGTGGTCGGATCTCAGCTCACTGCAAACTCTGCCTCCTGGGTTTACGCTATTCTCCTGCCTCAGCCTCCCGAGTAGCTGGGACTATAGGCGCCCGCCACCTCACCCAGCTAGTTTTTTGTATTTTTTAGTAGAGACAGGATTTCACCGTGTTAGCCAGGATGGTCTTGATCTCCTGACCTCGTGATCCATCTGTCTCGGCCTCCCAAAATCCCTCCCTGGGATTACAGGCTTGAGCCACCATGCCCAGCCTAAGAATACATATTCTTATCCTTAGCACGTGGATCATATGACAGACCATATGTTAGGCCACAAAAACAATCTTTAAAAATTTATATAAAATAAAATTATATCAAGTATCTTCTCTGATGACAATAAAATAAAAGTAGAACTCAATAACGACAGGAATTTTGGAAACTATACAAACACATGGAAATTAAACAATATGCTCCTGGGCCAGGTGCAGTGACTCATACCTGTAGTCCCAGTACTTTGGGAAACCTGAGTCAGGAGGATTGCTTCAGCCCAGGAGTTCAAGAGCAGCCTGGGCAACATAGTGAGACCCTGTCTCTACAAGTAAACAACAACAATAACAAAAACAAGCAAAGACACAATATGCTCCTGAATGACCAGTGGGTCAATGAAAACATTAAGAAAGGAATTTTAAAATTTCTCAAAACAAATGATAATGGAAATACAACATACCACAACCTATGGGATATAGCAAAGGTAAACTAAGAGGAAAGTTTATAGCAAAAGGAACCTTGATATTATTTGGCTGTGTCGCCACCCAAATCTCAACTTGAATTGTATCTCCCAGAATTCCCACGTGTTCTGGGAGGGACCCAGAGAGAGGTAATTGAATCATGGGGGCCAGTCTTTCCTGTGCTATTCTCATGATAGTGAATAAGTCTCACAAGATCTGATGGGTTTACTAGGGGTTTCTGCTTTTGCTTCTTCCTCATTTTCTCTTGCTGCCACCATGTAAGAAGTGCCTTTGGCCTGCCGCCATGATTCTGAGACCTCCCCAGCCATATGGAACTGTAAGTCCAATTAAACCTCTTTTTTTTTCCCAGTCTCGGATATATCTTTATCAGTAGTGTGAAAACAGACTAATACAAGCCTACATCAAAAAAGTAGAAACACTTCATATAGCCTAACCAGTGCATCTTAAAGAACTAGGAAAGCAAGAGCAAACTAAATCCAAAATTAGTAGAAGAAAGGAAATAATAAAGATCAGAGGCCGGGCGCGGTGGCTCAAGCCTGTAATCCCAGCACTTTGGGAGGCCGAGACGGGTGGATCACGAGGTCAGGAGATCGAGACCCTCCTGGCTAACACGGTGAAACCCCGTCTCTACTAAAAATACAAAAAACTAGCCGGGCGAGGTGGCGGGCGCCTGTAGTCCCAGCTACTCGGAGGCTGAGGCGGGAGAATGGCGGGAACCCGGGAGGCGGAGCTTGCAGTGAGCTGAGATCCGGCCACTGCACTCCAGCCTGGGTGACACAGCGAGACTCCGTCTCAAAAAAAAAAAAAAAAAAAAAAAGATCAGAGCAGAAATAAGTTAAATCAAAATGAACGAAACAATACAAAAGGTCAATGGAACAAAAAGGTGATTTTTTGAATTATAAACAAAATCAATAAACCTTTAACCAGACTAAGAGAAAAAGAGAGAAGACACAAATAAAATCAGAGATGAAAAAGGAGACATTACAGCTGATACCACAGAAATTCAGAGGATCATTAGAGACTATCATAAGCAATTAAATGCCAACAAACTGGAAAAGCTAGAAGAAATGGATACATTTCTAGACACATACAACCTACCAAGACTGAATCATTAAGAAATCCAAAACCTGAACAGACTAATAACAAGTAATGAGATCAAGGCCATAATTAAAAGTCTCCCAGCAAAGAAAAAAATGCCAGGACCCTATGGCTTCACTGCTGAATTTTATAAAACATTTAAAGAAGAACTAAAACCTATCCCACTGAAACTACTCCACAAAATAAAGGAGAAAGTAATATTTCCAAATTCATTCTGCAAGGCCAGTACTACCCTGATAGCAAAACCAGAAAAAGGCATATCAAAAAAAGCTACAAGTCAATGTCCTGATGAACACTGATGCAAAAAGCCTCAACAAAGTACTAGCAAATTGAATGCAACAATACATTTAACAAGTTTATCCATCATGACCAAGTGGGATTTATCCCAGGAATGCAAGCATGCAAATCAATCACAAATCAATCAGTGTAACATATCACATCAACTGAAAGACAAAAACCATATGATTATTTTAATTGAGGCTGAAAAGCATTTGATAAAATTCAACATCCCTTCATGATAAAAATCCTCAAAAAACCAGGAATACAAGGAACATACTTCAACACAATAAAAGCCATATATAACAGATCCATAGCTAGTATCATACTGAACAGGGAAAAACTGAAACCTTTCCTCTAAGATTTAAAACAAGACAAGGATGCCCCCTTCCACCACTGTTATTTAACATAGTACTGGAAGTCCTAGCTACAGCAATAAAACAAGAAAAAAAATAAAGTCATCCAAATTGGAAAATAAGGAGTCAAATTATCCTTGTTTGCAGATGATAGGATCTTATATTTGGAAAAAACTAAAGACTCCACAAGAAAGCTACTAAAACAGACAAACAAATTGAGTAAAATTGCAGGATACAAAATCAACATACAAAAATCAGTAGTATTTCTATATGACAACAGTAAACTATCTGAAAAAGAAGTGAAAGATCTCTACAATGAAAACTATAAAACACCGATGCAAGAAATTGAAGAGGGCACCAAAAAATGCAAAGATATCCCATATTCATGGATTGAAAGAATCGATATTGTTAAAATGTCCATACTAACTCAAAGCAATCTACGGATTCAATGCAATGCCTATCAAAATACCAATGATGTTCTTTGCAAAAATAGAAACAATAGTCCTAAAATGTATATGGAATCACAAAAGACCCAGTATAGCCAAAGCCATCCTGAACAAAAAGAACAAAACTGGAAAAATCACTTTATCTGATTTCAAATTATACTACAGAGCTATGGTAACCAAAACAGCATGGTACTGGCATAAAAACAGACACACAGACCAATGGAACAGAATAGAGAACCCAGAAACAAATCTATACATCTGCAGTAGAAACTCATTTTAAACTCATTTAAAACAATGGTGCCAAGAACATACATTGGAGAAAGCATAGTCTCTTCAATAAATGGCACTGGGAAAATTAGCCATATGCAGAAGAATAAAACTAGACCCCTCTTTCTTGCCATATACAAAAATCAAATCAAAATAAATTATGTACTTCAATCTAAGACCTCAAACTGTGAAACTAATAAAAGAAAACACTGGGGAAACTTTCTAGGACATTGTTCTGGGCAAATATTTATTGAGTAATATCCACAGGCACAGGCAACCAAAACAAAAATAGATAAATGAGATCATATCAAGTTAAAAAGCTTTTGCACAACAAAGGAAACAGTCAACAAAGTGAAGACACAATGCACGGAATGGGAGAAAATATCTGCTATCCATCTGACAAGGGATTAATAACTAGAATATATAAGGAGCTCAAACAACTCAATAGGAAAACAATCAAATAATCTGATTAAAAATGGGCAAAAGATGTGAAAAGACATTTCTCAAAAGAAGACATACAAATGGCAAACAGACATATGGAAAGGTGTTCAACATCACCGATCATCAGAGAAATGCAAATCAAAACTACAATGAGATATCATTTAGCCCCAGTTAAAACAGCTCTTATCCAAAAGACAGGCAATAACGAATGCTGGCAAAGATGTGGAGAAAAGGGAACCCTCATACACTGTTGGTAGGAACCCTCATACATTGTTGGTGGGAATGTAAATTAGTACAACTACTATAAGAACAGTTGGGAGGATCCTCAAAAAACTAAAAATAGAACTACCATATGATCCAGCAATCCTGCTGTTACACACCAAAAGAAAAGAAATCAGCATATGGAAGAGATATCTGCACTCCCGTGTTTACAGAAGTACTATTCACAGTAGCCAAGATTTGGAAGCAACCTAGGTGTCCATCAACAGACAAATTGATAAGGAAACTATGGTACATATACACAACGGAGTACTATTCAGACAAAAAAGAATGAAATCCTGTCATTTGCAACAATATGGATGAAGCTGGAGGACATTGCGTTAAGTGAAATAAGACATGCACACAAAGACAAACTGTGCATTCTCACTTACTTGTACTAAAAATTAAAATAATTGAACTCGGCCGGGCGCGGTGGCTCAAGCCTGTAATCCCAGCACTTTGGGAGGCCGAGACGGGCGGATCACGAGGTCAGGAGATTGAGACCATCCTGGCTAACATGGTGAAACCCCGTCTCTACTAAAAATACAAAAAAACTAGCCGGGCGAGGTGGCGGGCGCCTGTAGTCCCAGCTACTCAGGAGGCTGAGGCAGGAGAATGGCGTGAACCCAGGAGGCGGAGCTTGCAGTGAGCCGAGATTGAGCCACTGCACTCCAGTCTGGGCGACAGAGCGAGACTCCGCCTCAAAAAAAAAAAAAAAATAATTGAACTCATGGAGATAGAGAGTAGAATGGTGGTTATCAGAAGCTAGGAAAGATAGTGGTGGGGGGTATGATAATGGGTACGAAAATATAGTTAGAATGAATAAGATCTAGTATTTAATAGCTAACAGGGTGACTACAGCAACAATAATTTATTGTACATTTTTAAATAACTAAAAGAGTAAAATTGCACTGTCTGAGACACAAAGAAAGAATAAATGCTTTAGGTGATGGATAACCCATTTACCCTCATGTGATTATTAAGCATTATATGCCTGTATCAAAATATTTCATGTATCCCATAAATACGCACATCTACTGTGTATCCACAAAAAAATAAAAATAAAAAAATAAAGTACATGAAAATTTTCAATCATAAGATCAATTCTGTAAGGCAAATGTCATCTGTATTCTACAGATCTATAGAGGAGAAAACTCATACAAAAAAAACCATGTGATTCACCCAAGGTCACACAAGAAGCAATCAGAGGAGTAAGGAATTAATCCTATCTGATTCCAAACACTCAGATTCCCCTTTTCCCCCTCATGGCACAGACAAGTTCTGTCTCCCCTGCTGCCCTCTCTTCAGGGTTTTCTGACATGGAAAGGTTCTCCAGTAATGGCTCTTCTATTCCTGCTGGCCTAGGCCCTCACCTACTCACAGCCACTTGGAGTTAACCAAGTAGGGCAAACATAGTAGGTGATACCTGGTTTGCTAGCAGTAAAAATGTCCACATTGGAGGAAATGGAGGAGATGGGACTAGAAACCACAATGACAGCATACGGCACACTGCTGGACCAATATCCTACGGAGAAAGGTTGAAGTATAGAGAGACTGGCAAGGCACTGTGCAGATCTCTAATTTCGAACCTTTATTCTTTCTATCATTACTGACTCCCTGCACTGAGCACTGAGGCTTCTTGTGTATGCAGATTTCTTTCTTTCTTTCCTGTTTTTTTTTTCAAGAGACAGGATCTCACTCTGTAACCCAGGCTGGAGTGCCGTGATACAATCATAGCTCACTGCAGCCTCGACCTCCTGGGCTCAAGCAATCCTTCTGCCTTAGCCCTGCCCGCAAGTAGCTAGAACTGTAGATGCATGCCACTACACCCAGCTAATTTAAAACAAAAATTTTTTTAGAGTTGGGGTCTCACTATGTTGCCTAGGCTGGTCTCAAATTCTGGGCTCAAGTGAGCCTCCTGCTTCGGCCTCCAGAGTAGCTGGGATTACCAGTGCAAGCCACCACTCCCCCTATGTATACATATTTCATCTTCACCTTTGGAGTTTAGGTTCTATTAGATTGGTCACAGGGCCTGTGTGTGGCCCTGGAGTTTCCTTAATAGAGCATACAGAGTTCTGACTATCTGCACCCAGTCCATACCAAGGCCTTTCTTTAAAAGGTCTCTATCAGGGCCAGGAAAGACAGTGATTTTCAGGGAGGAAATAAGAAGCTGTCCATCTTTTTTTTCTAATGCCAAGCAAAATCCTTTCTGTTAGCCCAAATTCACAGATTCCTTTCCCATCATCAAGAACCTGCAATCCAAAGGTAGAGGGTGAGTGGCGGCGGCAAGCCACTGAAGTGGGCAGGCAACCCTAAAACTAAGAGGCCTAAACATCTCAGCAGCCCCAGGTTTTGTTTCCAGTTCAATTTCTTCTGCCCATAACATTCTGTTTGGTATGCTCATCTGTCTGACACGCTGATAATTAAGTAGCAATGCTAATTGATTTTATTATTGGATCACACAGAACAAGGCTTTCCCATGAGTTTGTATCTATTTCAGTATATGATGGTAATAACTATCTCATGAAAACTATTAGTAGAACATTATTTCCAGTACTTTGAGTTCATTTTGGAAACTCTGATTAATCAGGATCCTATACCCTGTGGAAATAGGAAACAGGCCCATTATCCCAATTAAAAGGTCCATTTGTAAGCAAGAACGTGGGCACTTTCTAACACGTGTGCCTCTGTTATACTCTTGTGTCTCAGCTCCATGATTCTGGGGCTGGGGGGGACTCTACAAGCACACTTCCCCTTTGCTGTCTGGCTCTGTGTCACACCAGCAGGGTGCTACAGGGATCCTGCAATGCTGGAGCAGGGAGGTAGGACCTGTTCAGTCCTGTTCCTGTCAGTGTCCCTCCAGGTAGGTGCAGCAGCTTGTCCCAGAACCACCTCATCCCACCTCCTGAGAGGTACCTGCACTGGCAGGGCAGTGCCCTCTCCTCCAGGTTGGGTTCTGGCTCTGAGGCCCCCCTTGTGCTTCTGGGTTGTGATAAGCCCAGCTTCTTCCTTGTGCTCTCCCAACCCTGAGAATGGTGGCTGTTTCCTGTGCCCCCGGCCCATGTTCTCTGTTGATTTATTCTGTCCTCCAATATCCATCATATTGATTTCTTTTATGAAATTGGCTGTTGAAATAACTTATGTAGTTTCTACTTTGCTGACAGAACCTAATACAGCACATTTGAGAGCCACGATTTCATTCATAACAGTGGTTAAACGGGAAGATTCTGAAATCAGTCACATCTGAGTGGGAATCTCAATTCATCTCTGTAGTGCCTGGTAACTTTGGAAAATTTAATTCACTTCTCTAGGTCTCATTTTTCTCAATCACTTCCATTTACACAATTAATAAATATTGAGCACCTACTAAGTACCAGGTACTACGCTAAGCATAGAGATACAATGATATACAAAACAAATTCCCTAACCTCCCAGAACTTCCTGTCATGTGAATTAAATGAGAGAACTCAGTAAGGGAGTTAACACAGTGCCAGGCACATGTCATCAGCCTTCCTCTCCATCCCATGACAGGAGAGCAAATACAAATGGGTCTTTAAAAAGGAAGTGTTTCCGTAGCTAAGTCTCTTCAGAAGATAAGATGGGTCTTTCCCCCAAAAAGGCTGAAGGTCTCTGTCTACAAAAAAACAAGGATTCATTGTGTGCCCTGCTATTCCTTCTGTTCAGAGCAGAGAAGTAATGACTCTGCGGCAGCACTCATTCAGAGGGAAATGAAACAGAGCAGCCCTAGAGAGGGAACACTACAACGTGACATTTTAAATAAATGCCGGAAAAACAGGTACCTGTGATACTGAGGAAAGAAAGGGCAACAGAAGAGGTATTGCAGGCCAGGACTGGGATCCAGAATGACCACAGAGTGTGAGTGAAAAGAAGATACCGGAAAGCTGCTATGCTAACCTCGGTCACAGTGACAGTCGTGTGTGTGTGTGTGTGTGTGTGTGTGTGTGTGTGTGTGTGTGTGTGTGAGATGGGGTCTCTGTCATCCTGGCTGGAGTGCAGTGGCATGATCAGAGCTCAATGTAGCCTTGACCTCCTGGGCTCAAACGATCCTCCTAGTAGCTGGGACTACAGACATGCGCCACTAGATAATTTTTAAACTTTTTGTAGAGACCAGCCTGGGCAACATAGAGAGACCCTGTCTCTACAAAAAGGATCCTCCTGCCTCAGCCTCCCAACATGTTGGGATTACAGACATAAGCCACCGGACCCAGCCCACAATGACAGTCTTTTTACCGAAAAGAATATATACGTGTGTGTGTGTGTGTGTGTGTGTGTGTGCGTGTGTGTTTCAGGACTTACTTTATACTTTCTACAGCAAGATTATATGCCTAGAAAGGCCAGGGAGGTGGTATAATGGAAAAGAGAGATTCTAGATTACATTCAAGCCTGAATCTAAAGGTTGTGGGCAAGAAAAGGCTGAAAAGAAATACATCCAATCTTCACATTTTGACACACTCCTTCCACTGTCTAGACATCAGGCATATTGTGCCAAGGATGGCCAATGTTCTCATTAGCACGGAAGTGTTTCTGTAAGACTTCTGGGTAGTTAAATTATTGAAAACCGTATCTTAACACATTGATACTATAAATGCAAACTCAATTCCTCGCCCTCACTGTTTTACACATTTTTGACATTATTATGAACATCAAAAGTCATAATGGAGAAAAACAACCATAGGAAATTATTATTAGAAGGTTTATTCCACATCCTTGCTCTGGGGCCTCATTATAAATAATTTACTGTCATGTAAGGAATTTAGAGTTCCAGAAGGCATGAAAAGCCTGGAGACAGTTTTATTCATAAATAAATGCCAACATTTAAACAATAAAGACAGTTTCAAAGTCGAGAACTATTGAAATAACAATATACACTGGCTGGATGATTTATTATGGTTGTGTTTATAGTCCAAATGGGAAGATAATTCAATTCCACCTGGAGAGTCATTATATGGCCAAGCCCAAGAGAAGTACTTTGGATAAGAGGTGATATTTCTATTTTTCCATTTCAAGCAAATTATTATTTCTGTATTTAGGACATCACCCAGGCAATTCCTTTCATGACATGTAGCACTCTTGGGCAATTAAAAACATTTATAAGGTAAAAGAAGGGACAAATGCCAAATTCAGAATGACCCATGGAACACTGAAGAACCCCCAGAGAACACTGATGTCTCAGACATAAGGCAAAATAATCCCTTCTGCTCAACAAAACTTAAATGAGCAGTGAGTATGCATCACAACAAGAACATTATTACCCAGCAGAAGCAATCTGCTGAATACAGATTTCATCTCCAAAAATGCCTCCTAACAGGATATGGGAGCAAATAGGTACCTCCTGATGGGATGGAGAACTATCCCTTGGCAAAATGTGGCATATGATCATATTCCCCCTTATTCCTCAACCACATACTTCAATCATGGAGCACAAGAACATGTTTATAATATATTATTGGATGTGGCAGACACATGCCTGAGTGTGGAGGCATTCTGTCAGAACAGCCTCCAGAATTCCTGGGCTTACATACCATCCAGACCATTGTGATGACTATAGTTTCTTTTCCCCAGAATGCTCAGAGATGTGTGATTTGGAGTTGTTAGCATCCGCTTGGTAGTTGGGGTTTGCAGGCTTGGTGTAGATCGAATTACATTAGGTTTCTTTGCAGGATGGATCTCTGATGGGGGGAAAAAGGTTTCTCAATTCAGAACATGATATTTAAAATATATGTGCACTTACATTGGCTAATAGGCACACATCTTATTACTTAATGAGCTGAGAGTCAGTTCCTCCTGAGCCAGCCAAGGACTTGCATAATGAGTCAGCTTCAAGTGGTGTTGCCATGGCTTTGCTTATCAAGTAAGCTGGTTTTTCCCCTGCTGGCTGGAGCTCTGAGCCTCAGGTTGTGAATACAAGCAAAAACAAAACAAAAAGCCACTTCAGAAGGTCACATACAACATGTGATTTACTAAGGGAATAAGGCATCTGACTCCTCAAGATATTAGACATCAAAAGGTTATCTGGAGAGGTAGCCTTGGGGCGAGGAGGGTAAAACACCTCTGTGCTCTGTCAAACCAGGCACCATGTCAGGTATGTGAGCTTTCTGAAAAACAGGATTCTTCCTCTGGCTCTGTAACCTGACAGAGTATGGGACCAGGATCAATTACTCGCAGCCTAGAACATTTTGATATAGATGAAACGTGAAACCAAAGTCCAATAGTCAAGAGGTAGATGAAATGCTTTATCTAAGGATATATCACAAAACTATAATGCGCATGTGGTATATGCATGTTTAACAAAAGTATATTGTTGTTAGCCATACAGCCCAGAACTACTTGCTCTTATTGTAGATGGACCGAAGCTGTAACACTGTAGGAACTGGATTTAAGAACCTCAGTTTACTACTAAAGCTGGGCAGCCTTTTTCTAAAGCTTAACCAGCTCACGGATTCTCAGAGTCATCATGCAGCTGGCCAACTATACACAAGCCATCCTGCCTTCTCACCCTTTTACTGAAGGTAAGGGCTGAGATATTGCCCTTATTTACTGGAATTTAGGAAAAGCCGTTGGAATTGTTAGAATTACTACATCTCTGGTCAAAGTCCCCACGTTTGCCAAAATTTAGAAATGGCTTAAATACTGCCACCCAAAAAAGTGATTTTTTGTTTTCTCCAACATGACATGACAAGTTTGCCAGCCTTGCGTTTCATTTAACCTCCACAGCCTATGCTCCATTCACACCAGACAAGCTGCTTTCAAGTCCTTGGACTCAGTGAAGCCTTTGTTCATCTGGTTCTCTTGGCCTTATGAGGGAGGAGAATATGCTTTTCCTATTTTTTTTTTTTTTTTTTTTTTTTTTTTTGAGACGGAGTCTTGCTCTGTCGCCCAGGCTGGAGTGCAGCGGCTGGATCTCAGCTCACTGCAAGCTCCGCCTCCCGCATTTATGCCATTCTCCTGCCTCAGCCTCCCGAGTAGCTGGGACTACAGGCGCCCGCCACATCACCCAGCTAGTTTTTTGTATTTTTTAGTAGAGACGGGGTTTCACCGTGTTAGCCAGGATGGTCTCGATCTCCTGACCTCGTGATCCGCCCAACTCGGCCTCCCAAAGTGCTGGGATTACAGGCTTGAGCCACCGCGCCTGGCCTTTTCCTATTTTTCTATCTATTTGAATTCTAAATATCTTTTAAGTCTGAAATTAACTATTACTTTCTTCAGGTAGGCTGCCCTAAAGCTCATTAGAAAAAATTCCTTCGTTGGCCAGGTGCAGTGGCTCACACCCGTAATACCAGTACTTTGGGAGGCCAAGGCAGGCAGACTGCATGAGTCCAGAGGTTCGAGACCAGCCTGAGCAACATGGTGAAACCCCATCTCTACAACAATTTTTAAAAATTAGCCAAGTGTGGTGCACACCTGTAGTCCCAGTCATTCAGGAGGCTGAAGTGGGAGGATCACCTGAGCCTGAGAGGTGGGCGTTGCAATGAGCCGAGATAGAGACATTGTACTCCAGCCTGGGTGACAGAGTGAGACTCTATCTCAAATAAAAAAAAAAAAAGAAAAAAGAAAAACACAAAAAACAGTCCTCCCTCCAAGTGCCCAACACATATTACCTGTAATTCTTTTATAGGATCTAATCCTTCGTTTTATTGTTCTTACCTGCTTGCTTTCCCCACTACACTAAGAATTTTGAGGGCAAGGTCTTACCCATCTTGGTGTTCCCCAAATCACTTAGTACAGTGTTTTCAACATATAAATACTCATAAATATATTGTGTAGGGATGTGGTTCAGCTAGTAAGAACAGCACAGGGTGAGCCTATCTGGCAGATATAGAGACCAATATGCCCATAGTAGGAGCACACAATTATTCATGGAAAGGCTAACAATGTTATATTCTTTTTTCTTTTGTCTTTTTTTTTTTTTTTTTTTTTTGAGACAGGGTCTCAACTGGTCGCTTGGGCTAGAGTGTGGTGGCACAATCTCAACTCACTGCAACCTCTGCCTCCTGGGCTCAAGCGATTGATCCTCCCACCTCAGCCTCCTGAGTAGTTGGGACCACAGGCATGTACCACCACACCTGCCTAATATTTGTATTTTTGGTAGAGACAGGGTTTTGCTATGTTGCCCAGGCTCAAACTCTTGGAATCAAGGAATCTGCCTGCCTCTCAAAGTGCTGGGATTACAGGCATGAGCCACCACGCCTGGCCTATTCTATTTTTTTGTGATCAGAAACTTTCCCATGCAAGGTGGGAAGGGGCATCTAGGAGTCAGTTCTGCCAGGGAATACAGACAGCACTCTTCAAGGACATTACCACCATTACCTAGGTCATGCCTACAATAACCATGTGACATTTTCAAGGGATATCAAAACAACTCTTTAACCCCTGAAAAATAAAGCAAGAAATGGCTGGGCGCGGTGGCTCATGCCTGTAATCCCAGCACATTGGGAGGCTGAGGCGGGTGGATCATGAGGTCAGGAGATCAAGACCATCCTAACAAGGTGAAACCTCGTCTCTACTAAAAATACAAAAATTAGCTGGGCCTGGTGGTGGGTGCCTGTAGTCCCAGCTATTCAGGAGGCTGAGGCAGCAGAATGGCATGAACCCGGGAGGTGGAGCTTGCAGTGAGCTAAGATTGCACCACTGCACTCCAGCCTGGGCAACAGAGCGAAATTCCGTCTCAAAAAAAAAAAAAAAAAAAAGAAAGAAAGAAAGAAGGAAAGAAAGAAAGCAAGAAGTAAGATAGTAGAGTAATATCAAAGAAGAAGCTTTGAGCCTCTGACTCCTGGAACATTTGGTTAAGGACTAGATAATATACCAAATTCAATTAATTTTTTTTTTTTTTTTGAGTCGGAGTCTCGCTCTGTCGCCCAGGCTGGAGTGCAGTGGCTGGATCTCAGCTCACTGCAAGCTCCGTCTCCCGGGTTTACGCCATTCTCCTGCCTCAGTCTCCCGAGTAGCTGGGACTACAGGCGCCCGCCACCTCGCCCGGCTAGTTTTTTGTATTTTTTAATAGAGATGGGGTTTCACCGTGTTAGCCAGGATGGTCTCGATCTCCTGACCTCGTGATCCACCCGTCTCGGCCTCCCAAAGTGCTGGGATTACAGGCTTGAGCCACCACGCCCGGCCCCAAATTCAATTAATTTTTAAAAGAGTTGATGTCTGCAGTCTGAACATTTCATAATTATAAATCTTTCTGTCAAAGCAACTCTGAGTACATATTTCACTTTACTGAAAAAGAATTATGAGAAGCACAAAAACATGCCATTCTTGCTTCTAGGTATGTGGAAAACCATTATTTTGTAAGTTATTTCTCTTAAAACTTTGTTTAAACAAAGAGATTATTGCATAGTAATTTTTTATACTATTCTTAATTGTGATATTTCAACATAAAAATGGAGCCATCATCTTTGGAGGTTGCCAAGTCAGATGGCATGATAAAAACCAGAAAGCAATACAAATGCCTCCCCTTCAAAGCACACCAAACTATACATATTTTAGACTTGGCGCAGTGGCTCACATCTGTAATCCCAGCACTTTGAGAAGTCAAGGCAGGAAGATCGCTTGAGGCCAGGAGTTTGAGACTAGCCTGGGCAACATAGCGAGACCCTGTCTCTACAAAAAACAAATAAAACAAAAAATTAAAACCTATAATTGGTTTAAGTTATAAACCAGTTTGATCTTATTTTAATAAGTAAATAAATTATTTAAAAAGAGGTGAGGTGAGTTAGAAACAGGGGAAGGATCTGAAGAAGAATATTAAGACTATTCATCGTAAGTACTAATTGAATGCTTTTTATTTTCTTTTTCACTTAATCTGTATTTATGAATGAATATACATTACATTTTTATTTGATGGCTTTTTGGAAAAAGTAAACGTATACCATAACTCTGTGTGTGTGTGTTGTGTGTGTTGGTAATAAAAGTTTCTGAAACAAAATAAACTGACTATATAGATAAAGGTATCCAATTTCAGCTATTTAAAGGGCCTGAATTAGTTTAGGTATGTCCATTTAGAACGGCCAAATACCTATAATATTCAGAAATTGCTCTTTGAGGTTTTCCTCTATTAGAAAATACCCACCTAAATACCCAATGATACATGCCAAAGGTTTCCTAGTGCTTTTGCTTTTCAGTGGACTTCCGGATAGTTCAGCATGTCTGTCTGCATCTGAGGAGAGAAAGAAACATGGAGATAACCAATGAAACAGATTTCTCTAGCCAGACTACACGCACCACAGAAATAAAGGTACAAGTGGAAAACAGTACAAAATAGCCACCAGATTCCTACATAATTTCCTTTTGGGCTTGAGAAAATGGTTTCTAGTTCTGGTTCCCAATTTCTTTTTTTTTTTTTTTTTTTTTTTGAGACGGAGTCTCGCTCTGTCGCCCGGGCTGGAGTGCGGTGGCCGGATCTCAGCTCACTGCAAGCTCCGCCTCGCAGGTTCACGCCATTCTCCTGCCTCAGCCTCCCAAGTAGCTGGGACTACAGGCGCCCGCCTCGTCGCCCGGCTAGTTTTTTGTATTCTTTAGTAGAGACGGGGTTTCACCGTGTTAGCCAGGGTGGTCTCGATCTCCTGACCTCGTGATCCGCCCGTCTCGGCCTCCCAAAGTGCTGGGATTACAGGCTTGAGCCACCGCGCCCGGCCATCTGGTTCCCAATTTCTAAATGGGATTTACATAAAATAACATGTAATTTTTAGTAGTAGTATTTTGACAGAGTCTCGCTCTGTCACCCAGCCTGGAGTGCAATAGTGTGGTCTCAGCTTACTGCAACCTCCACCTCCCAGGTTCAAGCAATTCTCCTGCCTCAGCCTCTTGAGTAGCTGGGATTACAGGTAAGCACCACCATGCGGGGCTAATTTTTGTGTTTTTAGTAGAGACAGGGTTTCACCATGTTGGTCAGGCTGGTCTCGAACTTCTAACCTTGTGATCTGCCCACCTGCTCACGCCTGTAATCCCAGCACCTCGAGAGGCCAAGGCGGGTGGATCACTTGAGGTTGGGAGTTCGAGATCAGCCTGACCAACATGGAGAAACCCCATCGCTACTAAAACACAAAATTAGCTGGGCATGGTGGCACATGCCTGTAATCCCAGCTACTTGGGAGGCTGAGGCAGAAGAATTGCTTGAACCCAGGAGGTGGACGTTGCGGTGAGCCAAGATCGCGCCACTGCCTCCAGCCTGGGCAACAAGAGCGAAACTCCATCTCAATAATAATAATAATAACAATTTACATGCAAGAGATACAGACAGCACTCTTCAACGACATTACCACCATTATCTAGGTCATGCCTACAATAACCATGTGATGTTTTCATGGGCTACCAAAACAACTCATTAACCCCTGAGAAATAAAGCAAAAGAAAAAAAGGTACCAGAGCAATATAGAAAACACGCACTTTAAAGCCCCACATGGGTATAACTAATGCACATCCAACACACTCATGCTTTTTCATTGCATGTGCCCATCTCAGAAATATGCTTCATTTCTAGCCATGGCATTTCTGTATTATAGCAGAAATAATGGCTGTAAAGTGCAAGGTGGAATCGGTCTTAATGTAAGATTGATTTGACATGGAAGATAAATGACAGCTGCTAAAGGCAACAAACTTAGCCATCTCTGACCTAGGTGGGCCATACTTGGCCATCCCATCCCCACGTGAAGGCTTAACTCATCTTGGCGAAACTCAATTGTTAGACTAGGGATTTGCAAGAGTAATAATGGGCCATTTGGTTTTATCACTGGTTTTCTACCCCGATCAAGCTATGTCATTGGTGCTGAGATTTAAAAGGCTACCTGTGTGCAGAGTATTTCATCCAACAGTTAGAATAATAAGAAACTGTGAGGATGGGTATTAGCTAATCAAAGTTTTCACGATGCTCGTTATACCCTATTGTAAGACATTTTCAGACAAAGAAAAATAAAGCATACAATACAACCATTCTGTGTTTTAATTAATTGTCATTTGGAAGAGCAGATGTGCAAGACAAAGGGACAAAATGTGTATTGAAATACTTTAATATTATCATAAATATTAACAGAATCACTTTAACTTGTTTGATTCTACTATGTTTATGCCTTTTCCCCACCTTCAAATATTTGACAAAAATGTCCTACAGGTTTTCTGATTTACTGAAGAATTTTTCCTTTTGTAAACGGAGACATTTCTGGGCATACACATAGGAAATTTCCTTTGATATCCATAGGAATTATTTGCTCTACTAGAGTTAAAATATGCAAGTCTGGAACTTCAAATAATTTTAAATAAAAATTAAGTTTTTATGAGCCCTTTCACAAAACAAACTGTTTGGAAAATTATTAAACAGAAGATGGCAAAAGAGCATTTTTTAAAAATTCCCGTTGTGGTTAAAAAAAAAACACAATGAGATACCATCTCACACTAGTGAGAATGGCTATCATTAAAAAGTCAAAAAATAACAGACGATGGCAGAGAAAACAGAGGTTGCGGAGAAAAAGAAATGCTATACACGGTTGATGGGAGTGTAAATTAGTTCAACCATGTGGAAAACAGTGTGGTGATTCCTCAAAGAGCTGGAAACAGAACTATCACCCAACCCAAAGGAATATGAATCATTCTATCATAAAGACACATGCATGTATATTTTCATTGCAACACTACTCACAATAGTGAAGACATGGAATCAACCTAAATATCCATCAATGATAGACTGAATAAAGAAAATGTGGTACATGTACACCATGGAACACTATGCAGCCAGAAAAAAAGAATGATATCATGTCCTTTGCAGGAACATGGATGGAGCTGGAGGTCACTATCCTTAGCAAACTAATACAGTAACAGAAAACCAAATACTGCATGTTCGCACTTATAAGTCGGAACTAAATGATGAGAACTCATGGACGCACAGAGGGGAGCAACAGACACTGGGGCCTATTGGAGGGTGGAGGGTGAGAGGAGGAAGAGGATCAGGAAGAATAACTAATGGGTACTAGGCTTAATAATTGGATGATGAAATAATCTGTACAACAAACCCCCTTGACACAAGTTTACCTATATAACAAACCTGCACATGTACCCCTGAACTTAAACGTTAAAAAATAAGTTTAAAAACATTAAAATAGACAAAGCACATACTGCAGAGAGCCTAAAACAATCAGGAATCTGAATATCTAGCCCCCAGATATCGGCTATTATGCAACCACTGACAAGTATAAATGATCCAATTTCTTTTCTTCCTATTCAGTTGATTCCCATGAGAAAAAATAAATTACTAAGCTATGAAGCTTTTCACCTAATGTAGAATAGTGAAGATACAGGCGGAAATATAATGAACATATTGTGGAAGAGTAATCTAAATAAACAATAGAAAGCAACCCAAACCCTGTAAGGATCAAACGCCTGCCAAACCACTGAGTTAACACTACATAATTTCTTGCTAATACTCCTGATTCACCTGAAATTCAAGCTATATTTGGGATGAGGACAAGACAAATTTTTCTTTCTTCTCTATTAATAAAATAAAGCTGGAATGAGTCATCTTGGTTATTTCCTCAATGTCTTGACAAAGGCAATCACCGTACTACTAGTAATAAGATTTGCTTTTTATTCCAGTCTATATGGCCCAAAGGAAAACTGCCAATATGGCAGCAATTGATAGACATTGATGGCTCTTATCAACAAATCCATCAGAGAGGTCATCAACACAATTCCCAAAGATGTTTCATTTTAAACTATATTTGCTTCTAATGTCTCATTAAAAATAGTAGGATTATTATGTGATGTTCCAAGTGACAATTTGCATTACAGGGTATCTCTTGAGTGGGAGATCAAAGCTTTTTAGAAAGATGCATATTTCACTAATCCTCATTATATTTTATAGAAAGTTCCAGCTACTCAGGAGGAGGAGCAGGAAGGATCCCTTCCTTGAGTTAGAGGCTACAGTGAGCCATGATCACACCACTGCACTCCAGGCTGGGTGACAGAACAAGACCCTGTCTCAAAAAAAAAAAAAAAAAAAAAAAAAAAAAAAAAAAAAAAAAAAAGTAGTTGATGGCAAGAATTATGTCTCAACTGTGAAAAAATTACAGTGAAAAGATTCTAGGACTGCCTTAGTCACTCTTCAAAATAAGAAAAGTTGTAGCCATTCAGTAGGAAAAATACAGTTGGCCCTGAGGAAATAGCCAAAAGCAGGATTGTCTGGCCCACACTTGAGTTGGTTAGAAGGAATGCTGGGCTGCACTCAATGCCAGGCCAACAGTAGTGCCACTTGTCAGCCAGTCCTTGCTCCCAAACTACTCACCTAACTCCACTTCAACATAGAGATGCACATTTGAACTGCACAGATAATGAAAGCAATCTGAGAAATGCCCAAAGAACCCAGAAGGAATCAAAACCTGTCCAGAGAGAACATCTGTATCTCACTCAAGTCACTTGACTGGTCACAAGGAATATGTCTTTAGTTTCCTAGAGCAGGGGTCCCCAAGCCCCAGGCCCCAGACCAGTACTAGTGGTAGCAAGTCAGGAACCGGGCGGGACAGCAGGTGAACAATACTGCCTGAGCTCCGCCTCCTGTCAGGTTAGCAGCATTAGATTCTTACAGGAGCGCAAACCCTATTGTGAACCGACACTAGAGGGATCTAGGCTGCCTTCTCCTTATGAGATTCTTACTAATGCCTGATGATGGAAGTTGGAACAGTTTCATCCCAAAACTATCCCCGCCCCCACCACCCAGTTCATGAAAAAATTGTCTTCCATGAAACCAGTCCCTGGTGCCAAAAAGGTTGGGGACCACTGTCCTAGAGGATGATCTGTATTTCCTTGGGGTTAACCTAGAAATACACTATTATGCTGGGTGCGGTGGCTCATGCCTGTAATCCCAGCAGTTTGGGAGGCTAAGTTGGGTGGATCACCTGAGGTTGGGAGTTCGAGACCAGCCTGACCAACATAGAGAAACCTTGTTTCTACTAAAAATACAAAAGCAGCTGGCCATGGTGGCGCATGGCATGCCTGTAATCCCAGCTACTTGGGAGGCTGAGGCAGGAGAATGGCTTGAACCTGGGAGCAGGAGTCTGAGGGGAGCGGAGATCTTGCCATTGCACTCCAGCCTGGGCCACAAGAGCAAAACTCCGTCTCAAAAAAAGAAAAGAAAAGAAAAATACACTATTACTTTTGTTGAAAATCATGCTTATTTTTCTGCAATGTTTTGGAAATACTGGGGGCAGTGAGACAGAAACCCTGCAATATACACACAGAATTCACAAAAATATCCCACATGTGCATTCAAGACCCCTGTCAAGATAAAACTATCAGTAGAGTTTGCTTCTAGAACTGGAAAGGTATTTTTAAAGAAGCCACAAAACCCATTAATTTTTTTTTTTATAAATTCAAGTATTAATATGTCTTTTTTAAAAAAAATCTCCTTGGCAAATACAAAGTCAAAGAGAAAACAGGGGAATTATTTGTATCACATATCACAGATTAAGAACTAACTTTGTTAAAATATAAAAAGTTCCCACAAGTCAGTAAAACTGCCAATAGAAAACTGGCCAGGGGAAAAACAGTTGACAGAAAAGGAGATAAATGGTTTTCAAATACAAGCAAAGATTTCTATCTCATCCAAAACGAGAAATGCAAGCTAATATAACATGTCATCTGTCAACTAGTCACGGGTTTCAAAGATGGGTAACACTGCCAGCAAAGTTCTAGAGAAATAGGAATTGTCTAGACGTTGTGAGTGGGACTGTGAATTGCAGTTTTTCTAACGGCAATAAAACTACACCAAAATTCAAAATGTATGCTCCTTGGTCCCAACTTTAACTTTTAGGGAGCTATCTTGTAAGGCACATTCCCATTTTATCCATCAGTATGAAATGACATCTGCATAAGGACATTTGTTGCAACGTTATTTATGATAGAAAATGACTGAAAATAACTTAAAAGCTTTTAATAGGGAACTAGTTATAGTACAACAAAATAGATTATGCAGCTGACACAAAAAGGAGGCAGTTCTCAATGCAGTGGCATGGTATGTTAAGTAAAAAAACAAGGGACAGAGCAATATAGACAGTATGTTAACATCATACAGAAACAAAGAATAAACCTACTTAGATTCTTATAGATGCACAGAATACTTCTGGATACTTAAGGCAACAATGATAATGGTTATCACTGAATGGGGTAAATTAGGAATGAGAAACGTGATGAGATTTGTAACCGCTTTTGTACCTTTCAAAAAAATGTTCAGTATCCACTCAAAACCAAATTTTTATTAAAAATAAACTCCTCGGCTTATACCACAAGGCACAGACTAAAAAAAATTTTAAACTCTCTACCAAAAATACCAAAAGAAGCAAACCAACTATTCTCTCATGTTTCAAGCTTAAAATTTCAGGAAAGCTTATACAATCATTAACTTTAGCTGAGAAATCTCTAGAAAAATCTCATAAAACAAATTTTTCAGGAAATGGGGTCTTGAGATACCTCCAAAGTCGAATTAGCATCTTCAAACAGAAAAATAGCTTCCGGCTCCTCCCAAATAACCTCATACGGGGTAATACTATGGCCCATTCAAGTCTGGTGTGTTATCAGCCCAAACCACTTCACTCTCTCTGCAAGCCACCAAGGTACCAGACAAATCATAAAGATTTACTTTTCCAGGCACTTTAGTTTCATCTTTGGAATGTTGCTAGTTAACCTACTTCTATTTAACCTTAGTTTGTGAGGATCCTGAGTCTCAAGTGGCAATAATCCTATGCGTATGAGGTGTTTGGATAATTCTGTAGATCTTTGGTGAAGTCTCTGAAATAATGTCTGATGGCAGTAACAGAGGAACGTCATTCTCCCATACATAGCTTTTTTACTAGCGGGACGGATCTCAAGGGGGAAAAAATAAAAGATGGCTTTTTTTTTTTTTTTTTAAATAAAATATGGAACACTTCACTAATTTGTGTGGTCATCCATGCTCAGGGCCATGATAATCTTCTCTGTATCATTCCAATTTTTAGTATATGTGCTGCTGAAGTGAGCACGATGTCCAAACTTGGTATTTTATAACCTTGCTGTTGGGCCACAAATCTTAAGAACACAGTAGGTTTCTTTATGCAATGAAGGATTTTGGTCTACCAATCCATTTTTAATAAGCACTATCTACATGGTAGAACTGGCTCAAGCATTTTACTAACGTTAGTAACTTTTGGCATGGATTTATATATTCACATATAAAGATCTATTATTAAAATAATATTTAGGTATTTGGGGAAATTGGTTTAAAAAATACATTTTTCATAGTGAGGCCCCATCTCTAAAAAAAAAAAAAAAAAAAAAACTTAACTAGGTATGGTGGGCCACACTAGTCCCACCTACTCAGAAGGCAAGAGGATCACTTGGGCCCCAGAGTTCAAGGCTGCACTGAGCTATGATGGTGCCACTGCACTCCAGAGCTTGGGCAACAGAGCAAGACCCTATCTCTTAAAAAAAAAAAAAAATCCTATGTATGGATGAAGAGTGGTAAATCTTCCCACCCCTTTCCCTCAGCCTCCCAGTTTCCCTTCCCTCAGATTACTATTTACATATTCTTTGAGATATTTTATGAATCGGCAAAGACCTTTTCTGTTTTTACTGTATGCTTTAATCCAGGTTTAAAAAGCTCCCATTTCTTCACTTTTATGCAGTGTCATCCCATAAACTGACTATGACACTGGCTGTGATGGTGCTGCCATGGCCAGAGGCAATCGAAGAGCTCAACATCCACAGTGCTTGGAAGAGTCTCAAGCTCACAGGGAAGAATTACTTTCCCAAAATAATAAATTATTCTAAAATGCATTAATGAGAACTCTAGATCCATCAATATTTTGAGAATAACAATCTTCTGCTTTATCTGAAAGTACATTCACACTGCATCACAGTGATTCTTAACTTTCTGCAGGGTGGAGGAGGGCCTAACACTGCCTTTGAGAAACTAAGGAAAACTTACTGGAAAACACACACACACACATACACACACACACACACACACACTCCTATACACTCTCAGTAGACCACAGACATGGTCGCCTATGGACATCAGGTTATTAATACCTAATCTCCTTAACAAGCCAAGATCAAGACATCTGCTGAAGAGGTTGTAACAAGGTAAGTACAAGAACAGAAGAGATGATAGCATAATCAATTAGATGTTAGGAAAAGTTCATTAATTGCTTGTCTGAAAAAAAAAAATGAGTAGATGGCTGCTGAAACACTGTCATTTTAAATCTTAAGGTAAAATTATTTGAGAATCTGATTATGTAAAACTCAATGACTGGTGAAGCTAAATACAAAACAAAATAACATATGCTCTCTGAATTTCATCCAGATAAATGACTGCTCTTTTATTATTATATAATAATATATTATTATATAATATAAATATATAATATAAAGCATATAATCTATATGCTTATAGAAATAAAATACAGATAACTTAATTATGATCCCTTTTAGCAGCATGGCCCATCAGTTGAGAAAAAAATTAGAATGAAATAAAAGAAAAATATACTTCATTGAAGAATAATCAAAACAAAGATAATGTGCAAATTAACTGAAAATTAACACACGAGCCCTGGGGAAACAGAGTTTCCTCAGCAGCCAACTGAGTTGGTGATGGTTTCTCTTCCACTCCTAGGACAAAGATGATACTGGATCCCCACCAATCTTAATGGAAAAGTCTCATTCATTTTCATTCTTAAATGTTTCACTTTTTAATTAATTTATTTTTTCATGCAGAGTCTCACTGTGTCTCCCAGGCTGAAGTGCAGTGGCGTGATCTCGGCTCACTGCAACCTCTGCCTCCCAGATTCAAGTGATTCTCTTGCCTCAGCCGTCCAAGCAGCTGGGATTACAGGCATGTGCCACCACGCCTGGCTAATTTTTGAATTTTTAGTAGAGATGGAGTTTCACCATGTTGTCCAGGCTGGTCTCGAACTCCTGACCTCAGGTGATCTGCCCACTTAGGCCTCCCAAAGTGCTGGGATTACAGGCGCGAGCCACCGTGCCTGGCCTTCACCATTCTTTTTATTTAAAAAATTATATAAAAATGTGTTTTAAATGAGCTGAACAATTTAGAATATACATATTTCCAATTCCCAAAATGGGAAAGTGTTAACGTAAGTCCATGAGGTCTCAAATGTTAGTACAAAACCTAAATATAAGCCTAAACTCCCAAATATATATGAATCTAATATAGTAATTTCCCCTCCATGGGACTCTGACATTGTTACCATTTTGTCTTTTTTCTTTCTTTTTTTTTTTTTTTTTGAGACGAAGTTTCGCTCTTGTTGCCCAGGATGGAGTGCAATAGTGCTATATCAGCTCACTGCAACCTCTACCTCCTGTTTTCAAGCAATTCTCCTGCCTCAGCCTCCCAAGTAGCTGGGATTACAGGCGCCCGCCACCACGCCCAGCTAATTTTTGTATATTTAGTAGAGACAGAGTTTCACCATGTTGACCAGGCTGGTCTTGAACTCCTGACCTCAGGTGATCCACTCGCCTTGGCCTCCCAAAGTACTGGGATTACAAGCATGAGCCACCGTGCCCAGCCCTCAATTCCCTTTACAAAGCATTTTTCTTCTTATAGAGCTATTACTTAAGTTTTAAAGCCTTTCAACTATTCTGCTAAAAATTTTCTTTAGGAACAAAAAATGATTTTTTTAGTCATCATTCCTTTTATTAATATCCTCTTTAAATCAAAGGGGAGCATTTCATAATAAGAGCTTTCTTAGAATAGCTTTAAGATTTCCTATCTGTTAAGCCAAATAGCAAGTTTTCTTATCTCTTAAGGAACAAAAGCTACACAGCTCTAACATGCTAGCCTGGAATGTGACTCCAGAACGAACATATTAATTATACACATACTGTCAGAGACATGGTAATGACAGAACAATCCACAATTCATGGATACATAGGATCTCTGTGCTAACAAAAATAAAAATAAAAAAGATAAGCAAGACCAAATGTGTTGAAAATAAAAGTTATGTAAATGTTATGTGGTGATATATATGACACACGATCATGAAATGGAAACCAAACTGGACAAACAGCCTGCTCAACCATATGTTTAGATGCTAGCTTAAGAAAACGAAATGTGTACTTTCAGAAAATTCACGCAAAAATCAGTTTAAAGTTTACTGATAATTTGCTAGACCTTCTAATAAATATAGTATTTGTTATGAAGCACTGGTGAATTTCCATAATGTTGTATGACAATTGTAAAAGGTTCATGAGAAAAACAAGATTTACAAAGACATACGGTCTCTAGTGTAAATTGGCAAATTTTATTTAAACCTAATGAATCCATAAGACTGGACTGTACTGTCTCAATTATGGAGTCTCATTATAACAGCAGCATCCTTAGGGGTTACATTGTGGCACTACCTAAGAGGTAAAAGTGCTTCAATAGGGCTCTGTAGGCAACTCCATCACAAAACCCCACAGAATAGGATCACCTCCCACCAATCTTTTGCTAAGCACTACTCTCTGGTAAAGAGTACAGAAGTTTCAATGTTTTGATTTTTTTTTTCAGGTTGGCATGATACAAATGGCAGCACACAAAAACAATGTTAAAAAAATAAACCAAATAAAAGGCTGTACACAAGAACTTATGTTTATTGCAAACAAACAAACAAAAAAAAAAAGGAAAGAGAAGAAAAGAGAAAATGGTCAGAAGCACAACATATAAGGTTAAGAATTTAAAAGCATCTTACATTCTGCCCTAATGGCAGCATAATTAATAGCAACAAACGGCCGTCTTGCTGCCTGCCGTAGCCGGAGGGTATTTTTGCAGACCTGGCGGGCAAATTTTGTGAAATATGTAGTATGAAGGAAGAAAGCTTGGCGGGTCTTCACTGCAGACTTTGGACTCCCAGTATTTCTAACTGGCATTCCCTGCATGGCCTGGCGGGATACGTGACTTCTAACACGAGGGTCCTGCAAAATCAGAAAACAACAAACACTGAAAGAAATGAACTTGCCCAAACGCATTACTGTTTGCATCATGCTCAAAAGAAAAGCGCACCTTTTAAATCTTTCATGAAGCATCTATAACGTCACTTGGTGCACCACCTCTAAAAGAATTAAAGTGTGCACCTTTGGGAAAGAGGTGGGGAGTAGAGAAGGGAACTGCGGAGAATACTGTACTGTTGTATAGGAATCCATAATAACGTTAACAATAGGTAGTAAGAAACTGCCAAAGGGGTCAACTACACTTTTTTTTTTTTTTTTTTTTTTAAATTAAGGAGTCCTGAAAGCCCGTCAGCACTGAAAAAGAGTAGTCGCCCACTGGTAAACACAGATGGTTGGCATCTTCAATCTATCAGGATTTTACCAAAATCACATTTAAACTGTTGTTCACCTCAAGATTAAGTCCGTACTTCTTATCCCCCCAAAATAGCCACAGGGAGGAAAAAATGCTCAATTTGCATTTATGACTTTATGTAGTAAGACACGCCTTCAACAGAATGTAAAGGTTACAGAAACTGTTTTCAAAAGCAATTAAACATTTAATTTGTAAGCTCTCTACTTATGCTAACATCTCCCACACTCATTGTTTTTTTTTTTGTCTGAGACCATTATTCTTTTTTTGTTTGTTTGTTTGTTTGTTTTTGAGACGGAGTCTCGCTCTGTCCTCCAGGCTGGAGTGCAGTGGCCGGATCTCAGCTCACCGCAAGCTCCGCCTCCCGGGTTTACGCCATTCTTCTGCCTCAGCCTCCCGAGTAACGGGACTACAGGCGCCCGCCACCTCGCCCGGCTAATTTTTTGCATTTTTTTAGTAGACACGGGGTTTCACCGTGTTATCCAGGATGGTCTGGATCTCCTGACCTCGTGATCCGCCCGCCTCGGCCTCCCAAAGTGCTGGGATTACAGGCTTGAGCCACCGCGCCCGGCGAGACCATTATTCTTAATACCTGATAAAATTTAATTTCTCCTTGCTTCTCTCCACACCTACCCTGAATATTGTAGTGCTATGTTTACCTATAAAGGTAGCTTTCTTCATTTTTTAATTATCCTATACTGTACTTCTGTTTCCAAGGAATAATCAAGCCATTTAAAAACATGACATTTTTCAACACTAAAAAGACTACTGTACCTCTGTAGTTGGGCTAGGAGATAACTTCTCTTCTTCTGACTGGGTGGGCATTTTTAAGCCTCCATATTTTTTCCAATAAAGCCAACAAATTGCACATAATCTACACTGCATATTAGGTGGGCCCCAGGAATACCACTGGTGAGACTGTGTAGCTAAAGCACAAGAAAAACAAGAAAAATAAGAAAAATGCTATTTAATTTGTAACATCAACACAAAATAATCAAATATTTTAAAAATACTTGTCATGCTTAGTTTACAATGTTATTGTTCCCAGCTTACAAGTCAAACATAATAGTATATTTGTGTTTTTTTAATACTCAGAACTCATTAAACCAACTTATTTCTATCATTATATAAAGTGCTTGTGGCCCTGTCAAAGCTATTAAGTGAAGTATCCTGTATTACGCATTTTGCTGCCAAGGGAGTTTTTGTTTTATTGATTAAAAATACTCTATTGTGTATGTTTCTGGAAATAGGTTCTCAAAAATATATTAGTAGTAGTATTTAAAAAATCTGGGGCCGGGCGTGGTGGCTTACGCCTGTAATCCCAGCATTTGGGAGGCTGAGGCAGGTGGACCACGAGGTCAGGAGATCAAGACCATGCTGGCTAACATGGTGAAACCCCGTCTCTACTGAAAATCCAAAAATAATTAGCCGGGCCTGGTGGCACGCACCTGTAGTCCTAGTTACTCAGGAGGCTGAGGCAGGAGAACTGCCTGAACCTGGGAGGCAGAGGTTGCAGTGAGCTAAGATCATGCCACTGCACTCCAGCCTGGGTGACACAGTGAGGCGCCATCTCAAAAGAAAAAAAAGAAAAAAAGAAGAAGAAGAAAAAAATATATATATGTATATATATATCAATCCAGGTTTCCAAACCCACGGTGCAGACACCACTCCAGGGATTATTTAAGGTACTCAGGGAGGTCCCATTGATAAAGTCAGGAATCTAATAAAAACAGGTATCTGTCAGCCAGGTGTGGTGGTAAACTCCTGTAGTCCCAGCCACTACAGAGGCTGAGGCAGCAGAATTGCTTGAGCCTGGGAGGTTGAGGCCACTGTGATTCCACCACTGCATTCCAGCCTGGGTGACAGAGGGAAGTGGAGAGGAGGAGGGGTTTGGGGAGGGGAGAGGAAGGGGGAGAGGGAGGGAGAAGGGGAGGAGAGAAGAAAGAAACAGGTATCTGTTTCACACTCCTTTATTTTAATCAATAGGCAAAATCCTTATTTTAAAATTTCCATTTATAGACAGAATCCCTTTCAAGACTCTAAATCCATATTTAGCGAGCATGGGCAGCTGACATCACAGCATGCTTGAGGCCTAAAACTCAGATGATTTAACAGCTAGCTGAACACTGCAAGCTTGTGTTAGTTTTTGTTTTGTAGTTTAAATTACTGACATGTGACATTTAAAATATACGCATGATAGATCTGAAGTTTAAGAGAAAACATTGAGGTTGAGATATTAAGTTAATTGGGTGCATAAAAAATTGCAATTCTGTAAGTCTGCCTTAAAATATTATTTCTCTGACCTGTAAGTTACCTTTACCAGACTGTTCAAATGTTCAAACAGCACATCAAGATATCAACTAACACTTCACAAACCAATATGAAAAAGAGAAAATACAGAGACCATTATATTCATGTTTATTGGGAATAACACTGTACACCCATCATGTTTTATTTTTGGAGGATTATTATTTTAGGCTTTTATTTGTGTAAATATTTTAGGCCTGTTTTAGGCTTTTATTTATACAAATAAATATTTTATACAAATGAAAGCCTAAAAGCCTTTCCTCCTATAATTTAGAACTAATAAATCATTGAGACACAAATTTTAAAAATCTTAAAACATTAAGCTACAAATCTATTTTGAATTCTAAATATAAAATTTCACTGAAAACATATGTTTTACGTAAACCAATCAAATCATGCACATTATTTTAATAACTGTCAATAAATGCCTTTCTCCTTAAATAACTCAAATTCAATTGGAAAGTAGGTATCATTTAATAAATAGAAAACATCAAGTTCTACCTCTCTATAAGGATAAATCTTATATTAAGATACATTTTATCATGGAGATTAGTAATACATGAGTCTAAAGTAAGTATTATAAAATAAAAATAGCTTATTCATCATGCACACATAAAAATAACAGAAAAATCATTTAAGGGGATATACGTGAGTGTGAAAGGGGTTTGCAAGTTATTTATCTATTTATTTTTTTTTTTTGGAGACGAAGTTTCGCTCTGTTGCCCAGGTTGGAGTGCAATGGCGCAATCTCAGCTCACTGCAACCTCTGCCTCCCGGGTTCAAGCTATTCTCCTGTCTCAGCCTCCTGAGTAGCTGGGATTACAGGTGCACACCACCATGCCCGGCTAATTTTTTGTATTTTTAGTAGAGATGGGGTTTCACCATATTGGCCAGGCTGGTCTCGAACTCCTGACCTCAGGTGAATCATCTGCCTTGGCCTCCCAAAGTGCTGGGATTACAGGTATGAGCCACAGCGTCCTGCCTGCAAGTTAAAATTAAGCCACTACCATTTGTCTGTAGGATTCTTTTTATTTTCATTTAAATATACATGAACTTCGAAATCCAAGAAATCCCAATTCAAGGTATTTATGATGCTATCCATGTAAAAGCCTGACTAAAGAATTTTTTTCCACAAATTGTTTCCCTTTGTGCTCCCATGGTCAAAAAAATTGTTAAACACATCCCTATGTACCATTTCTACGAATTCAGCAACTTGGTTCACACCTTCCTTGGGATCAGTGGACATAATTGTACTCATAGCTGTCCCTCATTTCTATGTCCTTCCTGGAGACAGTAGGCTACATGTACTCTCAAAGAGCTACTAAGAACCCAAAATGGGGCACTAAGTAGGTTTTCAATAAACATTAGTTTCTTTCCCTCTCCCATCCCAAGCTACCTTAACTGGAAGGAAACAGATGATAATATCACCAATGCCCCATTAAGATATCGTATCCTTGCTTGAGATTTAAAAGAAACACATAAAGTCTATCAACTACCTAACAGTTCACTTCACCAACCCCATTTAACACCATGGGCAAATAAAATACTGCCAGCATAGATAAATATAGTGGGATCCTGAGGTCAAAAGCAAGTATCATAGAATAGCATTTCCCAAACTGTTGCATTGAGGGAACAGCAGCTTATCCACACAGAGGCCCTTCCTACAGAATTACTTGGAGCTTTAATTTGTCAAAGTATACTGAGAAACTCTGAAAGGGGATTTGATATGCATCGTGGGACCACAGCTTCTGCAAAGATAATACGACTCTAAACACAACTCAGCAAACACTGCTATGAAATAATCAACGAACCACAAGAGTACATCAAAGGAACTCCAATGCCTAACTTGAGTGTGTAGTATGTAATAAGGATTCAATAAACAGTCCCTCTGTTCCAAGCCAAAGGTAAGGAGGGGCATCTGCTCATTTGGAGGAGACACGCTTCTGCCTTCCAAGGTGCACTGTACTGACCTCTGGCAAATCCCAGACGCTCACACCCCATGAGTCATAACAGTTCCTGATGCTTAACTAACCTGCTGGAGAAAACTTACCATAGCAGCTCTCACAGGCTCTCCCTAAAAGAGGATTCTGAGGCTGGAACGTGGTCCCCACAGCTCCATTCACAGCACCAGGCTTCCCATTACTAGTGGATATTTGGTTGGGATTTGGTTTGCTGCTTTCAATGAAATTAAAATAAGGTGATAAAATGATTTGTACAATACGACAAAAAGCTCTATATCATTACTGATTTACTTTCACTATTTAATAAACATAAACATTTTTAAATGTGTGGTGAAGAAGAATTAAACTGGTAAAAGCAAGGTGTTAAAATGAACTCACACTACTCATCTTTATAAAACAAGTCTATGTAAAAAGGAATCGCTTACGCCTGACATTCATGAAGTAAATACTGTCCCATCTCTTTTCTGATCAGAATACAACTTCCTTAAAACATCCTCTGACACTTTTGAAAGAGACAAGTTACCGTTTATAAAGTCTCCCGAGAAAATATTTATTTGGATCAAACAAATTAATTGAAAGGCAACATGATTGTTGTCACTGTCCAGTTCCTACTGCTGGTGTGGGGGCTGCTGGCTACTGCACTCCAGCTCTCCAGGGAGCTGCACAAAAGCCACACCCTTAGCAGATGCTGTGGGGTCAACAGGGCCCATCTCCAGGTTACTTAGGACTTCAGGAGCTTCTGGCCACTCATGATGACCACTCTTATTACATCTGAAATTTTATAAGGAATATTACATAGCATTTGAAATTTTAAAAACCAATAAAGGTATTTGGAGGTTTTCCTTTTTAAGAGAGTATTTTTTTAAGAAGAGAAAAGAGAGGCGGAAGGATGACTTGAAGCCAGGAGTTCGGAGACCAGCCTGGGCAACACAGTGAGACTCTGTCTCTACAAAAACAAAAATAAAAATTACCCAGGCATAGTGGCATGTGCCTGTAGTCCCAGCTATTCAGAAGGCTGGGGTGGGAGCATCAATCACTTGAGCCCAGGAGTTAGAAGCTACAGTGAGCCATGATCATGCCACTGTACTCCACTGCAGCCTGGGCAACAGAGGAAGACCCTTTCTTTTAGGGAGCAGGGAGAGGAAGAGACATCTACCATAAGTCGATATGCAAATCTCACAAAGACCAAGTCAACAGAGCCATTAATTCCTTAGAAACATGTAGCCCAGATTATCTTGGTATTTCCCAGGCAAACAAGGCTAACTTTTCCCCATGTATGGTAGGCTAACTCCCCCACTGCTTATAAGCTGTGCCCAAGAACACTGCACAGATATACATAGCATGTTCTCAATAAATTCATAATTCATTTAATGTATATTTATTCAGTGCCTAATAAATAAAAGTCTCTGACCTCAAGGAGCTTTCATTCTAGATGACTTTTTGTGTTTATTTGCTAGACAGAAAATAAGCAAAATAAATTAGTAAATTATTTATCGAAAATGAATGTTGAATGGCTAAATGCAGATTATATGCTGTCTTCCCATATCTACTGACGCAATGAGACCTCACAACTATCAAGACAGCTGAAGTCAGAGTTGACTCAAGGTCTCCCACTTTCCACAATTCCATTCACCTGTTAAAGTCTGGTTTGTAAAGTTGGTCTGGCCTGACAGCAAAGACCCTAAGATTTCCTTTTGGTATTGTTATTACAACTATCAGGTGACACTCCCACCACTGCTACCAGAAGAAATCATTTAACCACTGTGTGCACTGAGGTCTCTATTCTATAAAATAGGACTATTATTTACACTTCTAACCTGTGTCAGCAATGTATGTTAAAGACAAATTGGTTTGTTTGTTTGTTTGTTTTAGATGAAGTCTCGCTCTTGTCACCCAGACTGGAGTGCAATGGTGTGATCCTGGCTCACTGCAGCCTCCACCCCCAGGTTCAAGCGATTTGAACTGCCTCAGCCTCCTGAGTAGCTGGGATTACAGGCGCCTGCCACCAATCCCGACTAATTTTTATATTTTTAGTAGAGGCGGGGTTTCACCATGTTGGCCAGGCTGGTCTCAAACTCCTGGCCTCAGGTGATCTGCCCGCCTCAGCCTCCCAAAGTGCTGGGATTACAGGTATGAGCCACCATGCCTGGCCTATTTATTTTTTTGAGATGGTGTTTTACTCTTTCACCCAGGCTAGAGTGAAGTGGCGTGATCTCGGCTCACTGCAACCTCCGCCCCCCACAGGTTCAAGCGATTCTCCTGCCTCAGCCTCCCAAGTAGTTGGGATTACAGGCTCCCGCCACCATGCTCAGCTAATTTTTGTATTTTTAGTAGAGACGGGGTTTCACCTTGTTGGCCAGGCTGGTCTCGAACTCCTGACCTCAGGTGATCCACCCACCTCGGTCTCTCAAAGTGCTGGGATTACAGGCTTGAGTCACTGTGCCCAGCCAAAAAATTGGTTTTTAAAAGACATTTTTCTTTTTTGAGGCAGGGTCTCACTTTGTCACCCAGGCTGGTATGTAGTGGTGTGATCACCAATCACTGCAGTGTTGACCTGCTGGGCTCAGGTGATACTCCCACCTCACCCTCCCAAGTAGCTGGGACTGCAGGTGTGTGCCACCATGCCTGGCTCTTTTCTTTCTTTTTTTTTTTTTTTTTTGGTAGATACAGGGACTCTATGTTGCTCAGGCTGGTCTTGAATTTCTGGGTTCAAGGGATCACCCCACCTCAACAGGTGTGAGCCTTTAATTTTTTTAAATTAAAGGTCATGCCTGACCTTTAATTTATTTATTATTTTTTTTTTTTTGAGGCAGGATCACCCAGGCTGGAGTGCAGTGGCATTACCATGGCTCACTGCAGCCTCAACCTCTCAGGCTCAGGTGATCCTCACACCTCAGCCTCCCAAGTAGCTGGGACTACTGTCACACACCACCATGCCTGGTTATAAAATACATTTTTAAAAATGTATTATTTATTATCTGTCTATCTACTTACTTTTTTTAGAGACAGGATCTCACTCTGTTGCCCAGACTACAGTGGCATGATCACAACTCACTGCAGCATCAAACCCCTGGGCTCAAGCAATCCCCACACCTCAGCCTTCCAAGTAACTGGGCCTACAGGCATTTGCCTCCATGTCTGGGTAATTTAAAAAATTTTTTGTAGAGATGAGGTCTCACTACTTTGTACAGACTGAGCTCAAACTCGTGGCCTCAAGCGATCTTCCTGCCTCAGCCTCCCAATCTGTTGGGATTACAGGCATGAGCCACTGTACCTGGCCCTAAAACATATTAACATATTTAAAATCAGATAGAAGGTGTTTCTCTTCTTACAGTTTTCAGGTGAAACTACACTAAGTGAAAAGTGGCGATTTAGAATGACTAGCATTTTCAGTAATATACAATATTCCTTTTATTAAAAAAATCTACTATATATAGATAGAACTGATTTCCCCTTGGGGTCAAATGACTGGCCAGAGGTTTTCCAGAAATACGAAAATTTCTGATATTTAACCCAGGGCTAAATATGCGTGTTGAAAAAGAGCTAATACAAATGTACAGTTGAGCTGCCTTAAAGAATGAGAGCAAAGTTCATTGCTCAACTGAATCCAGAGCGTTATTTGACTGAATACATCACTTGTCTTAATGATAATAATCACAAAAGGAAAACAAGTGTGCCAAGACTGCATATAGACATGTGAATCACATAAAATATGTTCTGCAAAACCAGGTACCTACAGATTAATTGCCAGGGGACAAATGATTGATGTCATTGTGACAATCTGTGACTGTAAGCAAACATTTTTAACGTTTTAAAAGACACATTATATGAAATTGCCCTTTCTTTTATCTAATGCTCAAATCTCCCCTCACTCCCCTCATCTGTGCTCCAGATTCCAGCCCTCCTGCCCCACAGAGAACACTGTACACTCCCTCTCTCATCTGCTTGTACCTCCTTGGCTCATATGCAGCAGTGCTCACCATGCCAATAAGATCACCAATGATCTCCACGTTATTAAATTCCTTGGCTATTTCCCACCAGCATCCAACGCTGTCAAATCTCTTTCCCCCTCCTTGAAACATACTCCTCTCTTAGCTTCTGTGATACCATACTCACCTAGCTATCCTTGTTTAGCTTACCATATTCTATCTGATCTATAAATACTGGATTTATTCAAGGCTAAGTCAAGGCCCTTTTCTTATTGCTCTCCCTCAGAAATCTTATCTATGGTTTCAAATATAATTATTGTATGCTGATGAAGCTCAAATATGTATCTCTAGTCCAGACTTTTCCACACTGAGTTTAAGACCAATACATCCAGTATTTGGTGACAGCATATTGAACAACTCTTTTCCAATAAACTCAGAATGACCTAACCTGATTCTCTGCCAGTGTCTGAGCTTAACAAATAGCATGATAATCCACTTTACCGTGCCAGAAACCTAGGATTCACACTAGACACCCCCTGCCTGCCATAAAAGTCAGTCACCTCCAAATATCACACCATTTCCAGAGCTACTACTCTAGGTCAAGCTAGTGTTATCTTTCCTCTCCAAGAACTTCATAACTGGTCCCCCCGCATCTACTCTTAGTCCTCTTCCTCAAACCATTTCCCAACATATAGCAGGTGATCTTAAAGTGCTAACCTGACCATGACTCTTCATTGTTTAAAATCAATTTCCACTGTTCATGAGAACTCCCAGGTAACACAGGGAGACACTGTCTCTACAAAAAATAAATTAGTTGGGTGTGGTAGTGCATGCCTGTAGTCCCAGCTACTTGGGGGGCTGAGGTGGGAGGATCACTTGAGCCCGGGAGGTTGATGCTGCTGTGAGCCATGATTGCACCGTTGCACTTAAACCAAGGTGACAGAGCAAGACGACCCCATCTCACAAAACAAAACAAAAATAAAGCAAAATTTTATTCACAAAAACAAGCAGTAGGTCAGATTTGGCTTGAGACTATAGTTTGCTGATCCCTGACTTAGATTACATTGACTCCAAAGTCACAGTAAAGCCAAATGGAAACAATTATCTGGGTTACTTGGTCAAAACTAGTTAAATGTATTATTTCATGGTGGCAGCACTTTGAAGTATAAGAAAGCTGGTACGCTTGCTTTTGAAAATCTAAGACACATGAGTTGCAACAGTATTTTATTTGAGGAGTGGCTCTTTTATAAATTCAACATATAAAACATATGATTTAGAAGGAATAAGAAAACCACCCTGCAGATGGGCTATATAATTCTTAATAAAAATTACAGACTCTTAAAAAGTACATGTTCTTAAAATCAAACCAGAGTTATCTGCCTTGAGGTAAAAGATCAATATGAAAGATCACCACTCATTGTCTATGAGGCCTCCTACATGTATATAAAAACATGTATTATACAGAATATCAAAATTCCGGAAACAAAAGGCTAGTTATTAAGCAACTGTAAATAGGTTGAAGAGGGAGAAAAGGCTTGGAGCAGCATGTAGAATTGTGCAATAAATTTCATTTTAATCCTAAAAGAATCTAGGATAGAACAATATACACGTGGTGCTTCATAAACCAATTCTTCCTAAACAAATGAATAAGCAAACTCTGAAAATCTCAACAGAAGGATACAGCAAGTTATATTTCTTTTAAATTTTTTGCAGAAACGAGGTCCCCCAAAGTGCTGGGATTATAGGCCTGAGCTACCATGCCCATCCTCATTTAAAACAAAGCAAATGGAAAAAAAAAATGGCATTCATTTTGAGATGACGATGATTTCTGAATTCAAAGTATAATAATGATAGAACACTAAACACACAAAAAAATCAAAACCGCTCCATTATTTATCACACATTTACCAAGTATGGTTCTAACTGCCATTAGAACCAAGAAAACAAGGTAAAAATCCTCAAATAAACAACAAACCTCCAAAGAGCAGTATGTATTACCCAAACAAAATCTATAGTTTGAAAAGCTGCTAGCTTTCTGAAACACATTTGCTTCAAATAATACAGCGTTTCATAGGTTTTCTGACACTTTCCCTGCAGCTTTGATTTGATAAAAGTATAGTATATAGTACATTTCTTCCTCTATTCTTTAGGTTAGACTATTTCAGGTTTCTCTCACTGGCTCCTTTTTATTGTAGGGGTATAATAGTAAGTCTCATGCTTTGTAGAAGAAGAAAGATACACAAAAGTTCAAATTTTGCTGAAATTGAACAAAATGACATATTCTACAACGACAAAATTAAGACCATAACAAATATTTTAAAAGATTTCAATTACTTACTAAGTTGGGATATATACTTGTTTCAGTTTACTTTCAGCTTCTGCTGCTTTTAGACGTTTCTAATTCAAAAGATGAATAAAACATTTTACATGCAATGCCTAATTATTACTACTGTTCATTGTCTTAAAAATTCACAAGAAAATATGTATTAAAGTGTAATTCAAAAATTACAATTTTAAGATAATCTTTTCTTTCATATGCATATTCTTAAACTGCAATAATGTCTAAGAAAAGTCACTAGGTTCTGTGGTACAATACCATTTTAGGCATAGATTTAAAAAAATAAAGCAATGAGCAACTCCATTTTCCATTCCTCTATGAGTGAATAAACAGGAACTTTAAAAAGTAACCATTTTTACTTTTCAAATTTAGTTTCTACTTTATTACTTATTTGCCTTTCTAGAAGAAAACACACACACACACACACACATACTCTCTCTCTCTCTGCTTTTAGAAAAATATTCAGAGATTATTTGTTTTCAAAATCCAGGCAAGAGTTACGAGTAACTGTGGCTATTCTAAGTAGAACTAAATAAGCATTTATTCTCAAATGTTGGGAGATATGCATTAAACTTTAAACCTCAGCTGAACTTATTTTACTGGAACCAATTAGGAGTCATATGTAGGGAAAGGAATGGGAAGGAGATTATATAATCAAATCCAGACACTGACCAACATGATAGTGTAGGCAAATAGAGAAGCAAAATAACATACGGTTGATGTCCAAAAATAAGACAAACCAGAATAAAAGGCTATCTTCTATTTTCCCAATGAGGAGAAAACAGAAATACTTAGGGGGACAACTTGAAACTTTTAGAACAGGGTTGAAATTTTTGGAAATAATATTATCGAGGCCGGGTGCGGTGGCTCAAGCCTGTAATCCCAGCACTTTGGGAGGCCGAGACAGGCGGATCACGAGGTCAGGAGATCGAGACCACCCTGGCTAACACGGTGAAACCCCGTCTCTACTAAAAAATACAAAAAAATTAGCCGGGCGAGGTGGCGGGCGCCTGTAGTCCCAGCTACTCAGGAGGCTGAGGCAGGAGAATGGCATGAACCCGGGAGGTGGAGCTTGCAGTGAGCTGAGATCCGGCCACTGCACTCCAGCCTGGGCAACAGAGTGAGACTCCGTCTCAAAAAAAAAAAAAAAAAAAGAATATTATCTACTTTTCAACCATCCTTGATACCATCATCTCCATCTTTAGAGACTCTTTTTAAATTTAATAACACAGGTTTCCAGACTACATGGTCTTGATCTATACCTAAGCTGTTCATAATAAGCACTTTCTGAATTATATTAATATCGACACTGGAAATTTTTCAACAAGCCTTGGGTATCTATTCACTATTCGTGACCTCAACAATTCACCATGGTACTTTTTGTTTTCAATTTTTTACTTATTTTTAGAGATGGGGTCTTGTTATGTTGCCCAAGCTGGACATGAACTCCTGGGCTGAGCAATCCTCCTGTCTTGGTCTCCCAAAATGCTGGGAATATAGGTGCACGCCACCACACCCAGCTCACTATGATATTTTAAAAGTGATTCATAAAGGTTTTTTTAGAGCATCTAATACTTGCCACTGTATAACCTACATATATAGGAAAAATAATGTCTGTGTTAAATATATTTGCTTCTTTATGTTCTAATATGTGCCTATACAAATATAACACAAGTATTGGCTGATGTCACTTCGGGAAAATGTACCATTCCTCAGAGGTAGTATTATTTAAAAAATAAGTAATTGAGAGTTACCTGAATTTAGGATATTTGAGAAGGACTCAAAAATTAAATTTAAGAAAAAGCTTATGTACAGTACCAAATCACCATACTAGTAAGACTACTACAGTTATGGTCAAGGATTTTGGGAGTATAGCCACACAAATGTCATGTAAAGAGGTTTCAGAGGATCTTTAAAAATATATCAAATTATACGGCTGATGACATTGGTCTCAATTCTCAATTCTTCATAAAAATAACTTGTTCAAGAGGTTTGTGTTAGCATCACATCTTTGATCAGTGCCATGAACTACAAAGAGATGAGGTACCAGTCAAATGCAAGGAAAATAATGCCTCTCTAGTGGTATCTCTCCAAAATATTTATCTTAATTCATGCTGAAATCAAGGAAATATTAAGATTAAAATCTTAAATAATATCCTAAAGATATGAAATCGTAGAGTTTAGTCTGGAAAAAGTAAGGTAAACAAATTTAAAATTAGTACATTGCTAAAAAATATTAAAATATAAACAAAGTTAATTTTTATGCAACCATATTGGTAGCAATAGGAAAAAAATTACCTGTTGCACATATCTGTCAGTAGTTTTCCACATGTAATAATATTCAATGATGCTAGTCAACGATTTCCAAGGAAGCTGGAAAAAAAAAATCAATATATCATATACGTTAACATGTAATAAAATGAGATGAAAATAAGCTACTATAGAAAGTACTTTCCTTTAAAAACTACTTTTTTTTTTTTTTTTTTTTTGAGACAGACTGTCACTTTGTTGCCCAGGTTAAAGTGCAGTCGCCCAATCTCAGCTCACAGCAACCTCCGCTTCCTGGGTTCAGGCAATTCTGCCTCAGCCTCCCAAGTAGCTGGGATTAGAAAGAAGCACATGCCACCATGCCCAGCTAATTTTTTGTATTTTTAGTAGAGACAAGGTTTCACCATGTTGGCCAGGCTTGTCTCCAACTCCTAACCTCAGGTGATCCGCCCGCCTCGGCCTCCCAAAGTGCTGGGATTACAGGTGTGAGCCATCACACTTGATCCTTAAAAACCACTTCTTTAAAATAACGAAGCAAATATCCATATGGAAGATTCATTCTACAATATTTTGAAAAATTTAAAATTAATCCTTAGGGAACGGTACCCCAAACAAGTCATATTCAGTAAGAGACTCTAATACAATACATTCCATTTCTCATTCCGTTTATAAATTTTACTAAAAAATATAAACATCATAACTGATAACATTTCTTTCTCTTTTTATTTAAGAGACAGGGTTACCCAGGCTGCAGTGCAGTGGCATGATCATAGCTCACTGCAGTCTCAACCGCCCAGGGTCTAGTGGTCCTCCTGCCTCAGCCTCCTCAGCTGGGACTATAGGTGTGACACCATGCCCGGCTAGTTTTTTTTTATTTTCTGTCGAGTTGGGGGGGGGTCTCCCTATGTTGCCCAGGCTGGTCTCGAACTCCTAGGCTCAAGCAATCCTTCTACCTCAGCCTCCCAAAGGCCTAGGATCACAGATGAGCCACCGTGACCAGACCTGATAACATTTCATGACTTAGGAAAGTTCTCAAGTTACAGGTGAGGCTGCAGCACTATTTTAGAAACGGTATTTAAATAGCCTGAGTTACTTCAGCTTCCAAAGATGGCAGCTAAGACTGTGTGTCATTTGGTCTCTGCATATCCTTGAAAGAAGCATTGAGGAGGGTAGGAGAGACAGTCTTTCTTTTTTTTTTTTTTGGCGTTTCACTTTGTCGCCCAGGCTGGAGTGCAGGGGCGCGATATCGGCTCATTGCAAGCTCTGTCTCCTGGGTTCACACCACTCTCCTGCCTCAGCCTCCCAAGCTGCTGGGACTACAGGCACCCGCCAACCCACCCAGCTAATTTTTTTGTATTTTTTAGTAGAGACGGGGTTTCACCATGTTAGCCAGGATGGTCTCGATCTCCTGACCTCGTGATCTGCCCGCCTCGGCCTCCCAAAGTGCTGGGATTACAGGCATGAGTCACTGCGCCCTGCCAAAAGAAGTGATGAGGAGGGCAGGACAGACAGTCTTGAATCGTTGATGCCACCCCCCTCCCATCCCCTGGCAGAGGCCTTGCAGTGCCAGAGTCTGTGCATATGGGGGAAGAACATCACAGTGACTAGGGGACTTTACACTGAACTTAGTGCTGCCCTGTGACAGCAGAGAATAAACCCATGCTGGGGTCAGCCAGTACCTGTGCAGGGAGGGAGAATCTGTACCAGACCTAGCCAGAGGATAATCACATATCCCACAGGTTGGAACTTGAGTTTCTCAACAAGCCTGGTGACCACGGGCTGAAGTGCTCTGAGGACCTAGGTAAACTTGGAAGACAGTCTAGATACACAAAGACTTCAACTCCTAAACAATTCCTAGGGCTGGGCTGGACTCAGAGCCAGAGGACTTAGGGTGGCACGCGACCTAGGGAGACACCCAGGGTGGCTAAAGGAGTGATTGCACCACCCCTCCCCCAAACCCAGGCGGTACAGCTCAGGGGCAAAAACATCTCCTTCCTTCTGCTTAAGGGATGGAAAGTGAAGAGTAAAGAGGACTTTGTCTTGCATCTTGGATACCTGCTCAGCCACAGCAGGATAGGGCCCCAGACAGAGTCATGAGGCCCCCATTGCAGGTCCTAGCTCCTAGACACATTTCTAGACACTATCTGGACAAAACGGAACCTGCTGCCTTAAAGGAAGGACCCAGTCCCTGCAAGAGTCATCAGCTGCTGACTAAAGAGCCCATGGGCCCGGCCCCGAGAAACCAGCAGCAATGCCCGGGTAGTACACCATGAGCCTTGGGCTCTGAGATGTGCTGACTACAGGTGTGACCCAGCACATTCGCATCTATAGGTGGCTATGGTGAAAGGCTTCTTCTGTTTAAGTAGACAAGTAAAGGGATGTTGTTGTTTTGTACCTTAGGTACCGCTCAGCCACAGTGGGGTAGAGGAATAAGCAGGCTCTTGGGGTCCCCAGAGAAATGAGGTTCAGGCCTCAGCTCCTGAACCGCATTTCTGGACCTGTCTTGGGCCAGAGGGGAGCCCAGTTCCCTGAAGGGTGATCCCAGGCCAGGCAGCATTCCCCACCAGCTGACTGAAATGAAGAGCCCTTGGGCTTTAAGTGTACATTGGAGGTGGCCTGGCAGAACTACCCCCACCCCCAATCGTGGCTGGGTGGTGGTGGTGTCCACAGGGAGGCCCCTCTGCCTGTGGAAAGGGGAAGGAAAAGCAGGATTGATTTTATATTGTGGTTTGAGTCCCAGCTTAGTCACAGTAGAACAGAACATCAGATAAATTTCTAAGGTTTTTGACTCCAATCCCTGGTTCTCAGACAGCATCTCTGGACTCACCACGGCTTGGAGGAACTCACTGTCCTGAAGGGAAGGACACAAACCTGTCTCACTTTGGCATCTGCTGATAGGAGGGCCTTGAGTTAGCATAGGTGGTAGCAAGTGAGCAGTTACGGCAGGCATGGCCCAGCACAGTCCCAGTGGTGGTAGCCACAAGAGTGCTTGCATCACCACACCCCAGTTCCAGGTAGCTCAGGGGAGGGAGAGGGGATGGGGGAGAAGGAGAGGGGAGGGGAGGGGATGGGGATGGGGGGGAGTGGGGGAGGGGGAGAGGGAGAAGGAGAGACACTGTTTCTTTGAGAGAAAGGGAAAAGAACAAGAGTCTGTATGGTAATCCAGAGAATTCTGGATCTAATCCGAGACCACCAAGGGAGTACTTTGCATCTGCAAAAACCACAGTGATATTGGGCTTGGGGCCCAAGTCCTTTAGAAAGCCTTTTTAAGAAGGATGGACACAAACAAGCCCAGACTGTGAAGACTACAATAAATACCTAACTCTTCAATGCTCAAACACTAACGAACATCTACAAGCATCAAGATCATCCGGGAAAACATGACCTCACCAAACAAACTAAATAAGTCAGGAGGGACCAATGCTGGAAAAACAGAGACATGTGACCTTTCAGATAGAGAATTCAAAATAGCTGGCTGGGCACAGTGGCTCATGCCTGTAATCCCAGCACTTTGGGAGGCTGCGGCAGGAGGATCACATAAGGCCAGGAGTTCGAGACCAGCCTGCTCAACGTGGCGAAACCCTGTCTCTACTAAAAACACAAAAAAAATTAGCCAGGCACAGTGATGCATGTCTGTAAATCGCAGCTACTTGGGAGGCTGAGGCATGAGAATTGCTTGAACCCGGGAGGCGGAGGTTGCAGTGAGCCAAGATCATGCCATTGCACTCCAGCCTGGGTAACAGAACAAGACTCTGTCTCCCAAAAAAAAAAAAAAAGAATTCAAGACAGCTGTTTTGAGGAAACTCAAAGAAATTCAAGATAACAGAGAGAAGGAATTCAGAATTCTGTCAGACAAATTTAACAAAGAGATTGAAATAAAAAGAATCAAGCAGAAATTCTTGAGTTAAAAATGTAATTAACATGCTGAAAAAATGCATCAGAGTCATTTAATAGTGGAACTAAGTAGGCCAGGCGCGGTGGCTCAAGCCTGTAATCCCAGCACTTTGGGAGGCTGAGACGGGTGGATCACGAGGTCACGAGATCGAGACCATCCTGGCTAACCCGGTGAAACCCCGTCTCTACTAAAAAAAATACAAAAATCTAGCCGGGCGCGGTGGCGGGCGCCTGTAGTCCCAGCTACTCCGGAGGCTGAGGCAGGAGAATGGCGTAAACCCGGGAGGCGGAGCTTGCAGTGAGCTGAGATCCGGCCACTGCACTCCAGCCTGGGCGACAGAGCGAGACTCCGTCTCAAAAAAAAAAAAAAAAAAAATAGTGGAACTAATTAAGCAGAAGAAAGAATTATTGAGCCTGAAGACAGGCTATTTGAAAATACCCACTCAGAGGAGAGAAAAAAGCAAGGAATAAAAACAATGAAGCCTGTCTACAGGATCTAGAAAATAGCCTTGAAAGAGCAAATCTAAGAGTTATTGGTCTTAAAGAAGAGGTAGAGAAAGAGAGGCAGGAAAACTATTCAAAGGGATAATATCAGAGAACTTCCCAAACCTGGAGAAAAATATCAACACCAATATTCAATAAGGTTATAATCAAACTCCCAAAGGTCAAAGATAAGGAAAGAACCTCAAAAGCAACAAGACAGCAAAAACAAATAACTTATAACGGAGCTCCAATACATTTGGCAGCAGACTTCTCAATGGAAACCTTACAGGCCAGGAGACAGTGGCATGACATATTTAAAGTGCTGAAGGAAAAGACCTTTACCCAAGAATAGTATATCCAGTGAAAATATCCTTCAAACGTGATAGAGAAATAAAGACTTCCTGACAAACAAAAGTTGAAGGATTTCATCAACACTAGACCTGTCCAATAAGAAATGCTAAAGGGAGTTCTTTAATCAGAAAAAGAAACAGATGTCGGTGAGCAAAAAGAAATCATCTGACGGTACAAAACCCGCTGGTAATAGTAAGTACACAGAAAAACACATCGAGTATTGTAACACTGTAATTGTGGTATGTAAACTACACTTAAGTCTTAAATAGAAAGCCCGAATGATGAACCAATCAAAAATAATAACTACAACTTTCCAAGACATAGTACAATAAGACACAGAATCAACAAAAAGTTAAAAAGGGGAATGAAGTTAAAATGCTGTTTTCTAACTATTAGGTTTCAGTGTGTGTGTGTGTGTGTGTGTGTGTGTGTTTGAGATGTTCCAAGAGGTGATTATTACATATTGCACACCTGTATCAAAATATTTCATAGGCTGTGGTGTCGTGGCTCACGCCTGTAATCCTAGCACTTTGGGAGGCTGAGGCAGGCAGATCACAAGGTCAGGAGATCGAGCCCATCCTGGCCAACATGGTGAAACCCAGTCTCTACTAAAAATACAAAAATTAGCTGGGGCTGGTGGTGGTTGCCTATAATCCCAGCACTTTGGGAGGCCAAGACAGGCGGGCTGCTTGAAGCCAGGAGTTTAAGACCAGCCTGGCCAACAGTGAAACCCCGTCTCTATTGAAAATAAAAAAATTAGCTGGGCATGGTGGCGCGTGCCTGTAGTCCCAGTTACTCGGGAGGCTGAGGCAGGAGAATCACCTGAATCTGGGAGGTGGAGGTTGCAGTGAGCAGAGGTTGCACCACTGCACTCCAGCCTGGGTAACAGAGTGAGACTTTGCCTCAAAAAATAAATTAATTAATTAAATTCAATAAAAATATAAAAATTAGCTGGGGCTGGTGGCATGTGCCTCTAGTCTCAGCTACTCGGGAGGCTGAGGCAGGAGAATCGCTTGAACCCGGGAGTCAGAGGTTGCAGTGAGCCGAGATTGCGCCACTGCATTCCAGCCTGGCAACAGAGAGAGACTCCGTCTCAAAAAAAAAAAAAAATTTTTTTTAATTAAAAAATTTCATGTACCCCATAATTATATATACCTACTATGAACCAGCAAAAACTAAAAATAAAAATTTTAAAAAGGAAAGAAAAATGTTTAAAAAGAAAATGGCCAAGAATTATTCAAACTTAACGGAAAACAAAAAAACAGTTCTAGGATGCTCAGAGAATTATAAATAGAATAATTACAAAGAAAAACATGCTCAGGCACACTGTGGAAGTAAAAATGCTAAAAACCAAAAGTAGACAGAAAAATTTGAAGACAAAGAAAAAGAAACATCACATCATAGGAACTTCTCATCAGAAACTAGTTACATCAGACAGCACTGAAAAAGAAAAGCAAAAAAGTGAATTACATAAAACGTGAAATGTGTTTTAAGGAACAGCCGAGTTTTTCAAGCAAAGCTAAATTCACCGTTGTACTGCCATTAAGTGCTTATATTGGAGGAAAGGTTTCAAATAAATGATGTGAGCTTCAATCTTTTTATTTGCTTGTTTGTTTAACTGAGATAGGGTAGTGCTATCCTGTTCAGGCTGGAGTGCAGTAGCTATTCACAGGCATGATCACAGCATGCTGCAGCCTCAAAATCCCAGGCTCGAGTGATCCTCTTGCTTCAGCTTCCCAAGCTCCCAAGTAGCTGGGACTACAGGGTGTGTTACCCCATCTGTAGCCCTAAGCTTCAATCATAAGATACTAGGAAAAGAAAAAGCAATTAAGTCCAAAGCAATATAAAGGAAAGAAGTAATAAAGACACAAGCAGAAATCAATGAAATAGAAAATAGAGCAAAGTCAATCAAACCAAAAGCTGGGTTTTCTTTGTTTGTTTGTTTGTTTTTTGCAAAGTTCAACAACACTGATAAACTCCTAGCCAGACTGATCAGAAAAAAAGATTAAAAAAACACACAAATTATCAGTATCAGGAACGAGACAGTAGATGTAACTACAGATCCATGCTACAGACCATAAAAGGATAACATGAGAATATTCTAAACTCCTATTATAAACATCTTTATAACAGTAAACTAGACAACTTAAGATAAAAGGGAGAAATACTTTGGAAGACAAACTACCAAAGTCACTCATGAAGAAAGAGGTAACAATAAAAGACCTGTATCTATTAAAGAAAATGACTTCAGTTTTAAAACCTTCCAAAAGGAGATGACTTCACTAGTGAACTCAACCAAATATTTAAGGAATAAGTTTACACAAACAGTTCCAGAAAACAGAAAAGAGAATACTTCCCAACTCATGCTAAGTAGCCATCACTAGCCTGAAATAAAACAAAAAATATTACAATAAAAGGAAATGAAAAGTTCTGTATTAATCATTAACATAGATTCAAAACAACATGTTCCACACAATAAAGGTATATTAAGTCTTAGTTTGTCAACTCAAAAAGATAAATTTCAAAAACACAGATGCAAACATGCTTAACAAAATACTGGGAAATCAAATTCAGCATTTTATTAAAACAATGTCTCATGACCAAGTGGAACTGACAGCCAGGAACACTGGTTGTTTTCAGTAATCATAAGTTAATCTATGTTATTCACCATATCAAAAGAGATAAACATCCTATAATCACAACTGATGCATAAAATACATCTTACAAAATTTGACATCATTCATGATTTTTTAAAAAACTCTCAGAAAGTAAGAATAGAGAGGAATTTGCTCATCATTAAAAGACACATACAAAAATAAAACAAATTACAGTTGATCTCACATGTAATAGTGAAAAAATGAATGAATTTCCCCTAAGATCAGGCACAAGAAAAGGATGTTGCTCTTACCATTTCTTTTGAACACTGCATTGGAAATACTAGCCAGTGCAATAAGGCAAAAATAAATAAAAATAAAAGGCATACAGATGGGAAATAAAAACAAAAACTGCCCTTTATGTGCAGATAGCATAACTATCTATGTAGAAAGTCCCAAAGAATCTACCAAAAAAAACCGACTATAACTACTGCAAGAGATTCACAAGGCTGCAGAGTACAAGGTGAATATATAAAAGCTGCATATTAGGAGAGAATGTTACAAAAAAAAAAAAAAACTTGAATTCAAAATACATAACAAACTCTCAAAATCAACAAACAAAAAAAGCCCTCTTTTAAAATAAGCAGAAGATTTTGAAAACCATTTCACATCAAGGACATATGATGGGCAATGATACACATGAAAAGATGCTTATCATTAGTCTTTACGGAAAACGCAAATTAAAACCGAAATGAAATGCTACTACAAACCTATTATAACGGCTTTTTTAAAAATGACAATAATGTGGCCGGGCGCGGTGGCTCAAGCCTGTAATCCCAGCACTTTGGGAGGCCGAGATGGGCGGATCACGAGATCAGGAGATCGAGACCATCCTGGCTAATACGGTGAAACCCTGTCTCTACTTAAAAATACAAAAAACTAGCCGGGCGACGAGGCGGGCACCTGTAGTCCCAGCTACTCGGGAGGCTGAGACAGGAGAATGGCGGGAACCCGGGAGGCGGAGCTTGCAGTGAGCTGACATCCGGCCACTGCACTCCAGCCTGGGCGACAGAGCCAGACTCCGTCTCAAAAAAAAAAAAATGACAATAATGTGTCAGGTGCAGTGGCTCACACCTGTAATCCCAGCAACTTGGGAGGTCAAGGAAAGAGGATCACTTGAGCCCAAAGACCAGCCTGGGCAGCATGGTGAGACCACATCTATATAAAAAATAATAATTTTTAAAAAGCTAGACATGGTAGCACAACATGCCTGTAGTCCCAGTTATGTGCAAGGCTGAGGCCAAGAGGATCACTTGGGCCCAGGAGTTTGAGGCTGCAGTGAGCTATGATCATGCCACATCTGTTTTAGTGGTCCTGTTTCTCTAACTAAATCCTGACTGATAAGCGAACTGTTTTCCAAAGTGGCTGTATCAATTGCATTCAAACTAGCAAAATATGACAGCACAAGCTGGAGCCTATAAGGATGGGAAAAACCCTTGTAAGTAGCGACTGCCTTTGACCCTGATGGTACGCATGTTCTGCAGAAACCAAGGCTTTCTTCATGGTGCTAAACACACAAACACACACCTTGCCCTGGAGTCAGAGATGATGAAGGGGGATTCTAGGGAAGACAGAGCAACTGCAGTCCCAACATTGCCTCATGCCAACAAAGTGGGCCAGCAGATAAATGAGAACACATATGAGCTACAAAAATGGCTGGTGCTTCATTTCTGTTCTCCAAATCCTGCACTAGAATTTCTCATGGCCCACCCTAAAGGGCAACATACCGGGAAGGGAATTCTGGAAAACGTGGTTCAGTCTGGCTACACTGATATGTTATAAAGCTAACAAAGGTAATTTCTTATAAAGTTAGACATATAGTTATCATGTAAGACTCAGCAACCCCACGGCTCGTATTTCCCAAGAGAAACAAAAACTTATGTTCACTAAAACTAGCATACAAAATGTTTACAACAACTTTACCCATAATCATCAAAAATCAGAAACAATTCAAATACCCTTCAACAGGTGAATGAATAAACTGATTGTGGTACAGTCACACAATGGAATAGGCAATGAAAATGAACTACTGATATATGCAGCAACACTGATGAATACCAGATGCACTATGTTAAGTAAAATAAACCAAATTAAAAAGTTACATACTACTAAATGATTCTACTTACACAGTGTTCAGAAAAAGGCAAAACTATAGGGATGGAGCATAAATCAGTGGTTGCCAGGGTTAGGGCTAGGGTATTGTTGACTATAAAAGGGAAGACTTTACGGAAGAGGTGATGGAACTGTATTGGGTCTTGATTGTGGTGATGAGTTTTGTTTGTTTGTGGAGACAGAGTCTCACTCTATCACCCAGGCTGGAGTGCAGTGATCTCGGCTCACTGCAACCTCTGCCTCCTGGGTTCAAGCAATTCTCGTGCCTCAGCCTCCCGAGTAGCTGGGACTACAGGCATGTGCCACCAGGCCCGGCTAATTTTTGCATTTTTTTGTAGAGATGGGGTTTTGCCATATTAGCCAGCCTGGTCTCAAACTCCTGGCCTCAAGTGATCTGCCCATCTCTGCCTCCCTAAGTGCTTAGATTACAGGTGCCCAGCATTTTTTTATTTTTATTTTTTTGAGATGAAGTTTTGCTCTATCACCCAGGCTGGAGTGCAGTGGCGTGATCTCAGCTCACTGCAACCTTCACCTCCTGGGTTCAAGTGATTCTTCTGCCTCAGTCTATCGAGTAGCTGGCATTACAAGCCTGCACTACCATGCCCAGCTAATTTTTTTGTATTTTTAGTAGAGGTGGAGTTTCACCATGTTGGCCAGGCTGGTCTCGATCTCATGACCTCAAGTGATCCAACCACCTCGGCTCCCAAAGTGTTGGGATTAGAGGCATGAGCCACTGCGCCCAGACTCTTCTTTTTTTTAAGAGACAGAGTCTCACTATGTTGCCCAGGCTGGTCTTGAACTCCTGGGCTCAAGTGATCCTCCTGCCTCAGACTCCCAAAGTGCTGAGATTTCAGGTGTGACCGACCACACCCAGCCTGTGGTGGTGGTTATGGGAGTATGCATTAATAAAAACTCACAGAACTTTAACTGTAAAAAACTGTAAAGGAGTGAATTTTACTGTGTATAAATTTTGAAATAAGTTAAACTAAGCTTTGGAATAAAGCTATCACTAAACACTAAATATAAAAATATCTACACCCAAATATGTGCTTTCTACACAATTTGTTCTTAAATGTACAAATACACAATAATATATTCATTCACTTGGGAAAGCTAAGACACTGGAAGCAGAAAACAATCAATGATCACTTTTGGGTAGTGGGATGAAATCACTTTAAAAAACTCACCATTATGACACAGTTGCTCAGTGCTCAGGTAAAGGTCTAGTATTTAAGCAGAGGAGGCCCAGGAGACTTTTTGTTGCATACACTACCTGACAATTTCTAAAAGGACACTTCTTAAAACTTCATGTCATAAGAAATACATTGCCCCAACAACATCATGTACCTGTGATGGCATTATAGGAAATAACATTATTTGCATTTTATTTTCTACTGTTTATATGTTACTTTTATAAGTATGGGGGGAAAGAGGGGATGATAAGTTTAAAAACACCAACCACCACAAAAAGCACAAAACCCTTTGAGCAGTTTAACATTCTAACATTCTATCCTGTTTCTTTTACTTGACACAAGTAACCAATTCCACTCTCCAAAATACAACAAATCTAACATGGACTGGTCCTCCAACAACCACCACCTAGGGGGCAGTCTCCAGGGTTAAAATCCACATTTCCCAGACTCCCTTGCATCTAAGATTCTGGGTATAATTTAGGTTGCACCATAGATGCACTGGCAAGATAGACGGATTTGGTACTAAAGGCACCCTGCTGGTGGGGTTTGAGGGAGAGACAGCACATTGGAGCCACAGGCAGAACGGTAGCTTCCTACTTCAGCAGTTAGGTTTCTAATCACAGCAGGGACGGCAGTATCCTTAGCTGGCCCATTCTGAAGTGTGACTGTCAAAGTCACAATCTTGGAGGCCCAATCTGATGTGTATTTCTTCATCTTCCCTAGTACTTAATGTTTCAATAAGCTTTCTATTCAAACAAGCTAGGGTAAAACAAAAGAAAAACTAATATATACCATGCTACAAATCTGTAATTTTGTTAGATCATAAAGGCAACAAAAAAATCATCTAACAGTATTATTACTGTTATACTCATTTTCATTGTTAATTTTATCTGATACCGATGCCAGCCTCCATGTTCAAGTATGCTGCACTAACCTACGGTTCACAGAGTTACCCTCTAGTCCTGTGTTAAGTGCCTCAGTGTTTACCTTGCTATCTGCTCTTTTCTCTCTTTACCTATTAGAGACCCAGCAGAAATGCCAGTTAACTCCATCAAGCCTCTCCCACTTTGGCACACTGAATCCTTTTTAATATTCCTATACACTTGTTTATGTACTGACAGAAATAATTAATATACTTGTGGGTATATTTCAATCTCTTGATTTTAACTATGAATTAATTCCTTGGAGCAAGGACCACATTCAATTTTTGTTGCATGCCTAGTGCCTTTTTGCAGGCCTGGCATGTTACAGGTACTCAGTAAATACCACTAGAACATAGAATAAGGTATTACATTCAGCGCAGGGAAAAGTATTTTCACTTTCGGTGTTTCTCACCTCCTACTCCTTTATCAGATCTGCAGGTTTTATTTATCTTATTTTTATTATTATACTTTAAGTTCTAGGGTACATGTGTACAACATGCAGGTTTGTTACATATGTATACATGTGCCATGTTGGTGTGCTGCACCCATTAACTTGTCATTTACATTAGGTATATCTCCTAATGCTATCCCTCCCCTCTCCCCACAATAGGCTCCGGTGTGTGATGTTCCCCTTCCTGTGTCCAAGGGATCGCATTGTTCAATTCCCACCTATGAGTGAGAATGTGCCGTGTTTGGTTTTCTGTTCTTGAGATAGTTTGCTGAGAATGATGATTTCCAGCTGCACCTATGTCCCTACAAAGGACAAGAACTCATCCTTTTTTATGGCTGCTTTATTTTTTTTGAATTTTCATTCAGCCTCACAGTGTAGACTTGATTCACTAGGTTTTATTCTTTGCAATTTCTATGTAGCTGTAGCTCTATTATAACTGTTATATTAATAACATTGCACTATTATGTTATTCTGACCATCTGAAGCTAAATGCCAATACATTTTAAATTTTCAGCTGTGCATCCTACAAATTTAAATCATGGCATGTAACAAGTTAAGTATGAGTGAAGTTTTGCCAGAAGAACAAATTATCAGTGATACTAACCATTTTAATTACCATGTCTGGGATTTAATTTATCAACCCATATTGGTAAGTAATAACTTTGTGTCAAACAATTCAGTAAAGATGCAGCAACATAAAAGGCAGGCTACTGACTCACATCAAATATGTAATAGTCTATAAAGATTCTATTTTTGTAATTTAAAATAAAGGATGACTTCATAGAAAGCTATTTATGAAAATCTCAAATGGAAATTTCACCATTTCAAAGAAACTGTAAGTTTAACTAAAGACAGTAAGTCCGTAAACACAAAGACAAAACACAGTACATACTATAGTAGACAAGATGACCTGGTATTTACCCCACTGCATGGGGTAAATAAGTGAGGTGATGAATGTGTTAATTGTGGTCATCATTTCACAATGTATACGTATATCAAATCATCATACTGTATACCTTGAAAATATGTATTTTCTACTTGTCAATTATACCTCAGTAAAGCTGAGGGGAAAAAAATTTTAATAATAAAAGATATACATAGGATACTCAGGGGTCCCCAGTCCCTGGGTCACGAACTGGTTAGGAACTGGCCTGCACAGCAGGAGGTGAGTGGAAAAGCGAGCGAAGCTTCGTCTGTATTTATAGCCACTCCCCATTACTCCCATTGACCCCTGAGCTCTGCCCCGTCAGATCAGCAGCGTCATTAGATTCTCATAGGAGCGCAAACCCTATTGTGAACTGTGCATGCGAGGGATCTAGGTAGCATACTTCTTATAAGAATCTAATACCTGATGATCTGTCACTGTCTCCCATCACCCCCAGATGGGACTGTCTAGTTGCAGGAAAACAAGCTCAGAGGTCTCACTGATTCTCCATTATGGTGAGTCATATAATTATTTCATTATATATGACAATGTAATCATAATAGAAATGTGCACTTGCACAAGAAACGTAATGCACCTGAATCATCCTGAAACCTCCCTCCACTCCCAGTCCATGGAAAAACCGTCTTCCACAAAACTGGTCCTTGGTGCGAAAAATGTTGGGGATCATTGCTCTGTATCATTAAGAATCAAAGATCAAAAGCCCATAAAACAAATCTCCTACTGTGCTTGGCAGAGGTCATTTCATTAAGGGTCCGGATCAAATTCAGGCTCAACAATTAGTAAGACAACTAGAAAAATACAGAAAGCTTAAAGCAGAGCAGCTAGTCTAAAAGCAGATATCAGATTGTTTAGTGCAAATGGTAAGAAAAGCTGACCATATTTTAACTCGGAACTCAGAGAGAGGTAAATAGGATAAATTAATATTGCCAAGGTTTACACCAAGAACACAGGACTCGCTGAGAGTATGGGGTTTTTTTTGTTTTGTTTTGTTTTTGAGACGGAGTCTTGCTCTGTCGCCCAGGCTGCAGTGTAGTGGTGTGATCTTGGCTCACTGAAACCTCCACCTCCCCGGTTCAAGAGATTCTCCTTTCTCAGCCTCTTGAGTAGCTCGGGCTACAGGCGCGTGCCACCACGCCCAGTAAATTTTTTATATTTTCAGTAGAGATGGGGTTTCACCACATTGGCCAGGCTGGTCTCGAACTCCTGACCTCGTGATCCACCCACCTCGGCCTCCCAAAGTCCTGGGATTACAGACGTGAGCCACCATACTCGGCCTGATATTGTGGGTCTTAATACAACTAGTCCTCTGAATAATTATCAATTTCTCCCTTTACAAGACTAGCCTTCATTTTACTTTGAGCAGATAAAAGTTACAAACTTGCTAAATGAATACTGTAAGGTTTACCAGATTTCTAAAACAGAATATTCCCATCTCAACATTTTATTTTACTCATAATTTTCTACTTACAAAATCTTGCCGTATGTCATTGAAGTCTTTGCCATATTTTTCCAGTGCCTCTTCAAATAAGCTAGCTTCAGAGGCTGACCATTCCTCCATTTCATCTCTGCATAAAACAGGTCCTCCGAGTGGTACTAAGACACTAATGGCACTGCTCAAATCATAGCTGTGTCTATACAATGTATCCATAGCGTGAAACTAAAGAAACAAAATGAACAGAAAATATCAACCAGAAATGCAAACATGCTACATTATGTAAGAATAGAAACACTAAAATATATTATGTACTTAATTAACAATATACTTATACTTATTTTTAACAAAATTTTAAACAGATTACTAAATAATTATTTAAGATATCATTTATTGCTTTAGAAAATGCAGACTTGTACCCTCATTTGGGGGGAGGGGAGCACCGGGTCTCCCTCTATTCCCAGGCTAGAGTGTAGCAGCGGACTCAACCTTCCGTGCTCAAGCAATCCTCCTGCCTCAGCCTCCTGAGTAACTAGGACCACAGGCATATGCCACTATGCCTGGTTAGCTTTTTTATTTTATATAGAGACAGGGGCCTCGCTATGTTGCCCAGGCTAGTCTTGAACTCCTGGGCTCAAGTGATTCTCCCACTATAGCCTCCCAAAACACTAGGATTAAGTCTCTTTTATTTTTATTTATTTACTTTTTTTTTTTTTTTTTTTTTTTGAGATAGGCTCTTGCTCTGTCACCCATGCTGGAGTGCAGTGGCATGGTCATAGCTCACTGTAACTTTGAAAGTCTAGCCGGTCCACACATGGTGGCTCACGCCTATAATCCCAGTACTTTGAGAAGCCAAGGTGGGAGGATCACTTGAGCCCCGAAGTTTTAAGACCAGTGTGGGCAACATAGTGAGACCCTCTCTCTACAAAAATAAACAATTAGCCAAGCCTGGTTGTGCACGCCTATAGTCCCAACTACTTGGGAGGCTGGGGTGGGAGGATTCCTTGAGCCCAGGAGGTTGAGGCTGCAGTGAGCTGTGACTTATGCCACTGCACTCTAGCCTGGACAACAGAGTGACAGCCTACCTCAAAAAATAAAAATTGATAAAAATATCAAAGTCACTTCAGCTCTTGTGCAAGGTATACAGCACAGCCATCCTTGACCAGGGAAACATATACAGATTATGTATCAGAGAGTGATAAAAAAAAAATTCTCAGGTTGGGTTAAGGAATCACGTACTAAGATGGAAAGAAAACAATGGAACACAGTATGATGTTTAAGACAAATTTATAAACATGCTGCACAGAAAAAGCAAAACAAAACAAAGTTACATATTCATGTTAATATGGTAACTTGGTTGAGGTTGTAGAAGACAAAGAATAGATGGCCAGACTTGCACGGAACAGCAAGGCCACTGTGGGTTTCTTATATATTTCAAGCGAGAGTGATTTGAAGCACAATTTGAAAGGAGAAAAGATAGAAGACACAATCACTGTAACGTTGAACGCCTGGGCTCAAGGTTACTTTTGCAAAAGTAACTTAGGTCTAGCTTACTTAAAAAGCATTTTCTGGCCAGACACAGTGGCTCATGCCTATAATCCCAACACTTTGGGAGGCCAAGGTGGGCAGAACACTGGCACCCAGGACTTCAAGACCAGCCTGGGCAGCACAGTGAAACCCCATCACACAAAAAAAAAAAAAAAAGAAAAAAAACAGGCATGGTGGCATATTGCCTGTAATCCCAGCTACTCAGGAGTCGGAGATGAGAAAATCACTCGAGCCCAGGAAGGTTGAGGCTGCAATGAGCTGAGATCGTGCCACTGCACCCCAGCCTGGGCAACAGAGTGATGCCCTATTTTTAAATAAAGAAGGCATTTTCCTCCAATCAGAACAATAACTAGGTTCTAAAACTTCAAGTTTTGAAAAACCTTTTATTTTATTTTCCTACTGGAAAGAGAGTCATTCATAGCATGTACATACATGTACTTGTATGTATAACAGGAAAACTGAAAAACAGCACAATCAGCTCCGCCTATGCTGCAGATTAGCTCATAGGTGCTGCAAAGTGATCTAATTCTTGCCCAAATGAGAACTAGTTCTGTTTTTCTCCCCACCTCTCAACCCCACCCAGACTTTCTAACACATGAACTTCAAGTCTTGTACCTTTTACACAATGTATCTCTTGCTATTTATTAAAAATTTCACAAATGGGGATAGCTTCACTTCTATGCAACAATAGAACTCTTAAAAATTTAGCTTTTGGTATAAGTTATGCATCTCCAAGCCCGCCACCAGTCAAGGTCTCAGTGCCAGCTACGCCACTGCAGCTGTCACTATGGCCCATGAGAACACTGCTAACTCCAAGATCAAACAGTTCTGGAGGTGCTTAGGGCTCCGGGGTGCTGAACGAAGGTGCTGGTAGCCTTAGAAAAGAACCAGAGAAACCTAATACTGCTTTGGTTTTTTAAAGCATCACTTAGGAGTTGCTACCTCAGAAAATCCAGAAATAGAACTGCTTTCCCTAGAATTGACAGAAATGAAAGATAAATATGAACCACCTCAGGTGAAGTGTGCAGGATAGAATTCTTCTCAGTTGAAAAGACACTAAAAATGGTTTTGTATAACTTGAATAGTTTGTATATTACATAATCTTTTCTAGATAGATGCTACAGAATTCTTTTAATATGTTACATTCACGTATCACACTTTACTATTAGAAACACACTTAGAGCTTTTTGCTGTAGGCCTGAGTGGTTGCTGCCGACATGGGCAAGTTCATGAAACCTGGGAAGGTGGTGCTTGTCCTGGCTGGACGCTACTCTGGACGCAAAGCCGTCATCGTGAAGAACATTGATGATGGCACCTCAGATCACCCCTACAGCCATGCTCTGGTGGCTGGAATTGACCGCTACCCCCGCAAAGTGACAGCTGCCATGGGCAAGAAGAAGATCGCCAAGAGGTCGAAGATCAAGTCTTTTGTGAAAGTTTATAACTACAATCACCTAATGCCCACAAGGTACTCTGTGGATATCCCCTTGGACAAAACTGTCGTCAATAAGGATGTCTTCAGAGATCCTGCTCTTAAACGCAAGGCCCGACGAGAGGCCAAGGTCAAGTTTGAAGAGAGATATAAGACAGGCAAGAACAAGTGGTTCTTCCAGAAGCTGCGGTTTTAGATGCCTTGTTTTGGTCATTAAAAATTAAAAAGGAAAGAAAAAAAAAAAAAAAAAAAAGAAACACACTTAGAATCATCTATAAATACTCAATATAAATTGTTTTGAATCTTCAAGCAGAAGAATCCAAAGTGAAAAAAAAAAAAAAAAACTAAACACATCCATCTAATTCATTACCTTAAAAGGTACTCTGTTTATTAGTCTGATGAGGAATTATGGTGCTGTTTGTATTTTTGCCAATGAAGTTTAGCTTGGAGGTAATCCTTGGTGTAGCTTAAAAAATGAGCACAGGTACAGCCATTCTTTAAAATGAAGAGGACACTGTTGTTTATATTTCCTGTAGGCAGCTGGAGAGATCTGTGTGTCACAAGATGCTTCTGCATGGGTTCCCATTAATTTTCTGTTCTTGTTTATATAATGTGGAACAAATAACTCTTCTTTGCCACCACTGTGCCTTAGGTAACTGTGTGTGCCAGTCAGAAATCTGACACCACGTTTTCCTTCTAGGCTATCATGCCCTCTCCGATCATCTTTCCTTGCTTCGCTCTGTGCTTTAGTGAAGCCTAGTTGCACATTGGCCTTTCTGTGCTGTTTTCAATTCGCTTAATGATAGCAGTTACACCAGTTGTAACTTATGTAACTTTAAACAGAATCACACTGTTCCCTGCCTGACTTAGTTGCTTAGTTGAGCACAGAACAAAGGCAACATAAAATCTGGGGTTCACGCACAAGTTGGGATGAGAAGGGGAGTGAGCCATAATATCCTGGAAAATTATACTTTGTAAGTATAATCGCAGTGATGTTTCTCTCAAAGTATTTTTCTAGCCTTGAATTCATTTTACCTTCATTATTCCTGTGAAGTAGGTAGGGCAAGTACAAGGGGAAGTTGGGTGCTGAATTTTTAGGTCAAAGACTGATACTAATACAAAGTATTTGCTAACTGTAGAACCTGGGGCACCACATCAGTTAACTGCTGAGACTCACTTTCCTTGTTTGTTAAATGAGAAGAATATCCATGCTGCCTACCTCAGAGGCCTGTGAGGGTCAAATGAGAATGTATGTGAAAGATCTTTTCTTATTTGTATTTTTTAAAAAAATACCTTTTAAGTGATCCCTCATTATCTGGTAGGAGACTGTAGGAGAGCTCAAGTATCAACTAATATCTATTAAAGTGAAAACATTATTAGCAAAAGTATGCACTAATATGTATGTATATGTACATATACACACACACAGTGATGTATTAACCAAGATAATAAGTGTATAGATTATGAATTTGTTCACTATAGCAGTATTTAGAACATGTAAACATGTTTAGGTACAGTAAATAAATGCTTTAACAAGGGTTGACATCTCACTTAAAGTCAATCATTGGTGCTGGATGCAGTGGCTCACACCTGTAATCCCAGCACTTTGGGAGGTCAATGCAGGCAGATCACCTGAGGTCAGGAGTTTGAGACCAGCCTGGCCAATATGGTGAAACTCCGTCTCTACAAAAATTAGCTGGGTGTGGTGGCAGTCACCTGTAATCCCAGCTACTCAGGAGGCCCCTGAGGCAGGGGAATCGCTTGAACCCAGGAGGCAGAAGTAGCAGTGAGCTGAGATCATGCACTCATTGGATTCCACAAAATAAAACTAGGGATTTCATGATCAATTTCCTAGTTATAACCACAGCAAAGGCCACTGGCCACATGTAGTCTTTTGTTGTATGTGTCACAACCATGGAACAATTGACTTCCAACTTTCAAGTGAACTTCCTCTCACTCTTCTGCAGCAGAGGTTGGGGAAAAAAAAAGAATTGAACTTGGTTCTTCAGCTTTTGCTCTGCAAATTTCAGAATCAGCTAAATTCTGTAGCTAACCTCACTAGACAGACTGTGCAGTTTAGCTGTAGTATGTACTTTTACACACTTCTACATCAACTCTGAAAATAATGTAGTAAACCCCATTATTCATGATTTTACTTTCCAAGGTTTCAGTTACCCATAGTCAAGTGCAGTCTGAAAACAGATGAATATAGTACAATAAGATGTTTGTGTGTATGAAAGAGAGACAGAGAGGGAGCACACTGTATTAGTCTGTTTTCACACTGCTGATCAAGACATACCTGAGACTGGGCAATCTACAAAATAAAGAGGTTTAATGGACTTACAGTTCCACACGGCTGGGGAGGCCTCACAATGGTGATGGAAGGCAAGGAGGAGCAAGTCACATCTTATGTGGATGGCAGCAGGCAAAAAGCAAGAGGTTGTGCAGGGAAACTCCCATTTTTAAAACCATCAGGACCAAGTACAGTGGCTCACACCTGTAATCTCAGCACTTTGGCAGGCCGAGGTAGGCGGATTGCCTGAGCTCAGGAATTTGAGACCACCCTGGACAACATGGTGAAGCCCCGTCTCTACTAAAATACAAAAAATTAGCCAGGCATGTTGGCACGTGCCTGTAATCCCAGCTACTCAGGAGGCTGAGGCAGGAGAATCACTTGAACCTGGGAGGCGGAGGTTGCAGTGGGTAGAGATTGCGCCACTGCACTCCAGTCTGGGTGACAGAGCAAGACTCCATCTCAAAAAAAATAAAATAGCCGGGCGCAGTGGCTCACGCCTGTAATCCCAGCACTTTGGAAGGCCGAGGCAGGCAGATCACGAGGTCAGGAGATCGAGACCATCCTGGCTAACATGGTGAAACCCTGTCTCTACTAAAAATACAAAAAATTAGCCAGGCGTGGTGGCGGACGCCTGTAGTCCCAGCTACTCGGGAGGCTGAGGCGGGAGAATGGCATGAACCTGGGAGGTGGAGTTTGCAGTGAGCCGAGATCGTGCCACTGCATTCCAGCCTGGGTGACAGAGCAAGACTCCATCTCAAAAAAAAAAAAAAAAAAAAAAAAAAAAAGACAAAACTAAAAGATTAAAAGATATTCAAGAATGCTAACATTCCTCAAAATAAAAATATAATGTATCTTTTTCTTTTGAGACAGGGCCTCACTCTGTTGCTCAGGTTGGAGTGCAGTGGCATGATCTCAGCTCACTGCAACATCTGCCTCCTGGGCTCAGGTGATCCACCTCAGCCTCCCAAATAGCTGGGACTACAGGTACATGCCACAATGCCCAGCTAATTTTTGTATTTTCAGCAGAGACAGTTTTGCCCTGTTGCCCGGGCTGGTCTCCAACTCTTGGGCTCAAGCGATCCACCTGCCTTGGCCTCCCAAAATGCTGGGATTACAAGCATGAGCCACTGCACCCAGCCAAAAGAAATTTTTATAATTAACAGGGGCCCTGAAACCAGTCACAGAATTAAGCGCATTTTTCTCAACTGATACTACACCAACCACTCAAATCATGAATGGATTTTCAGTTTTGTGTTCATGTTAAATGAATGAAATTGCTTTTCTTAGGAGTACTTTTTTAAATGATGATGGGCTTAAATAAGGCTTCAAAGAACCGAAGTAGTATATTAGCCTTCATCAAGTGATTATGACAAAAAGTGATTATATTCGTTGTTTCAAAGATTCTACTCTTTAGTGTTCAGTTTGTCTTCCTGAACACTGAAGGAACCATTTGCTTTCAGAGGAGGAGCTCCTGTACTGTCTCAAATCAAATGAGAAAGAATACACTGGAATTACTCTTGACCAGGAGCTAAGAAACCTCCAAAGCGCACATTTATACCACAGACCAAAGGAGAGTACAGTAAAGGTCAGAATGTGTAAAAAGTAAACACTCAGCAGGTGTGTACACTCTGGAGTTACTAGGAAATAATTCCTTTGAAACTGATCACCTTCATAAAAGAAACCAGAGGATCATATTATGTGCTAGAAGTCCATACAAACCCCATCTTTCTGATACACACAGAAGTTTCTTTTGAATGGACTTTATGTAGTCTAATCTTACCCTTAAGAGCTTTACATGAATACAGTTTCTATAACAGAAGAGACAAAATCCAGTAGAAAAGATGTAGGGTAAATAAAGAAAACAAGCTAAGAAAAGACAGTCACATAACACAGGACCAAAGACTTGTGGTTTATCAGTAAGGTAATACAAATTTGAAATGCCAGAGGAGTCTGAAAAAATGAACAACTAATTGATTGTGAGAGAAGGCAGAATAATGATTTCCTAACTGGAGAAGAGCAGAAGGGAAGCTGTTGAGACACTGGTAATGTTTTTTTTTTTTTTTTTTTTTTTTTGAGACGGAGTCTCGCTCTGTCGCCCAGGCTGGAGTGCAGTGGCGGGATCTCAGCTCACTGCAAGCTCCGCCTCCCGGGTTTACGCCATTCTCCTGCCTCAGCCTCCCGAGTAGCTGGGACTACAAGCGCCCGCCACCTCGCCCGGCTAGTTTTTTATATTTTTTAGTAGAGATGGGGTTTCACCGTGTTAGCCAGGATGGTCTTGATCTCCTGACCTTGTGATCCGCCCGTCTCGGCCTCCCAAAGTGCTGGGATTACAGGCTTGAGCCACCGCGCCCGGCCTGGTAATGTTCTTTACCATCTAGTGATGGTTACACGAATATATACACAGGTAAAAATGTTAAGCTGTGTAACAAACTGTAGGGCACTCTATATATGTCACCATATGTACACCTCAATTTAAAATAAGAAAAAGAATTTTGAGGCTGGGTGTGGTGGCTCACACCTGTTAATCCCTGCACTTTAGGAGGCCAAGGCAGGCGGATCACGAGGTCAAGAGTTTGAGATCAGCCTGGCCAACAGAGTGAAAGCCCATCTCTACTAGATTAGTCGGGTATGGTGGCACGCACCTGCAGTCCCAGCTGCTCGGGAGGCTGAGGCAGGAGAATCGCTTGAACTCGGGAGGCGGAGGTTGCAGTGAGCAGAGACCGTGCCATTGCACTCCAGTCTGGGTGACAGAGTGAGACTTTGTCTCCAAAAAAAACAGAAAAGAAATAGTTGGCCAGGTACATTAGCTCAGGCATGTAATCCCAGAGCTTTTGAGAGGCCTTGGAAAGCCAAGGCAGGAGTTCAAGACCAGTCTCAGCATTAATTTTTTAATTTTAAAATTTAATTAATTAAAAAATTTTAATTAGCTGAGCACAGAGTTGAGTGCCTATATTTAAAAAGAAAAAGAAAACTAGGCCAGGCGTGGTAACTCACGCCTCTAATCCCACCACTTTGGGAGGCCAAGGCAGGCAGATCATGAAGTCAAGAGATCAAGACCATCCTGGCCAACATGGTGAAACCCCGTCTCTACTAAAAATACAAAAATTAGCTGGGTGTGGAGGTGCATGCCTGTAGTCCCAGCTACTCAGGAGGTTGAGGCAGGAGAATTGCTTGAAACCAGGAAATAGAGGTTGCAGTGAGCTGAGATCGGGCCACTGCACTCCAGCCTGGTGACAGAGTGAGACTCCATCTCAAACAAACAAACAAACAAACAAAAAAAAAAAAAAGAAGAAGAAAACTAAACTAAAAGTCTTCCCTCCAGATTAAATACTTTGCAAAGATACCATGTTTTCAATAGAGATACCAATACACACTGCACGATCCATTCAAATCTAAATTGTAAAAATCAAAAGAAACCCAGCACAAGCTGTTCTCTCTGCCAAAAAGCAGTGAAGGTGTTGTCACATTTCATCTCATTCATAACAGATGGAGATGACAAAAAGCAGTATTTTAGGAGAAAGACTGACAAGGAAATCTTGGCAATGGAATTCTCATCTTTTGTTAAGCAGAACCACACTATGGGTAGATTGGACTATTGTTCAGCAAATATTCACTCCCTATCCTACACCTCCACAGGAGAGTATTCTTCCACTCGTCACTGATGTTGGGCTTGGCCATGTGACTTGCTTGGCAAACAAGATGTTAGGATATGTGACATAACTGAGCCTTGACAAGTGTTTGCAAATTTGGCCTTGCCCTCTTGTGTTACTGAGTTTTGTCCATGGAGGATGAGAAATACGTGGAGCAGATCCAGACCCAACCTATAGCTGGCACCTACATTAGAGCCCAGTCTAGCTCAGCAGAATCCTAGATAATCTGCAGATGAGTGTATCAGAAATCAATGCTTGTTGTTATAAGCCACCGAAATTTGGGCAGTGTAATAGATGTGTTTTCCTCTTTGAGAATAAAGAACTTAATTCACCCAGTTGCCCGAAGTGTTGTGAACAAGACAGTCCTCAGCTGCTGATCTTTTTTGGAATTATTTCAATTCAAGAACAATTCATCGTGAAAGTCCACCCACCCTTCCTGGAGCAACCTGCATCCCATAATGCAAGGCTGTAAAGGCCCAGCTTTTCACCCTGATTTGGGATGCCACAAATTAGCTGGAGTCAGCTGACGCCTTCATTCGACTGTATCCACCTCCTCCCACTAGCCAATCCTGCCTCTTTCCTCTTATTCCACAAGTGTTGATCCCAACGGTAATCCCTAATAAATTTCCCGCATAAAAACTGCTATCAGAATCTGCTTCCAGAGAACCCAACCTGTAAAATGCAGTATTAGGACAACAGCTAACTGATACACATATACTATATTCAATACTAACTACAAATGCTCTGCAACTTATGGCTACGTCCCAACAAACTCATCATAGGTTGAAAATATCATAAGTCAAAAATGCATTTAATACCCTGAAAAACCCATTGTAAAAAACAAAACAAAACAAAAATTGTTAAGTTGAACATCCTAAGTCAAGGGCCATTTGTACTGATTTGTTCAGTTACAATTTCACAAAAACTTCACATATATACCTCCTACAGGAATTACAGCATTCAGAATATCACATCTATTTAAACATTAAGGACCACATGGTTTTTTTCCAAGCAGAGGAAGATGATAATAAACTCTCATGAGTAAACCTCAAACTGATATGGACTACGCTTTTCATATGCACGTCTGGTGCAGTGGCCCATACCTGTAATCCCAGCACTTTGGGAGGTCAAGGGTGGGAGTGGATTGCTTGAGGCAGGAGTTCAAGCCCAGCCTGGCCAACATGGCAAAACACCATTTCTGCTAAAAATATAAAAATTAGTTGGGCATGATGGTGTGTGCCTGTAATCCCAGCTACTTGGGAGGCTGAGGCAGAAGAATCGCTTGAACCCGGGAGGCAGAGGTTGCAGTGAGCTGAGATTGTGCCACTGCACTCCAGCCTGGGTGACAGAGCCAAACTCTGTCAAAAAAAAAAAAAAAAAAAGTTTTTTATATGTAAAAAAGTGTGTCATCCACTTTCAATTTTTGCTTTAATGCATATAGATGTAACAAAATCCCTCATCCAACAAACTTGCTAAGACTTAGCTGGCATTCACTCAAATCAACCTAAAAGACACCCTGAGTCATGCTCTTGTGTGTACCTTTTGATTACTTTTTTTTTTTTTTTTTTTTTGGAGATGGAGTCTTGCTCTGTGGCCCAGCTAGAGTTCAGTGGCGCAATCTCAGCTCACTGCAATCTCCACCTCCCAGGCTCAAGAGATTCTCGTGCCTCAGCCTCCTAAGTAGCTGGGATTATAGGCACCCACCACCATACCCAGCTAAGTTTTTTGTATTTTTAGTAGAGACAGGGTTTCATCATGTTAGCCAGGCTGGTTTCGAACTCATAGCCTCAAGTGATCCACCTGCCTTGGCCTCCCAAAGTGCTAGGATTACAGGCGTGAGCCACCACACCTGGCCTACTTTTTTTTTTTTTTTTTTTTTAATAGAGAGGAGGACTTACTATGTTGACTCAGGCTGGTCTCAAACTCCTGGCCTCAAGCTTTTAAGTGATCTTCCCACCTCAGCCTCCCATGTACCTGTGATTACAGGTGTACACCAACATACCTGGCTCTTTTTTATTATTATCACAAGAAAGCTACAGGGGACAATAGGTCAGAGTGACCCCATGTCCCTAGATGTCATTTCCAAACTTACTATGAGCATAATAAAAAGTTATTGCCACCTGGCTGTGATTCTTGGCACAAACCAGACAAATATATGAAAACAACTGTGTGAAGACACTGGAGAACCAATACAGGCAAGGAGAGGTGACGATCCCTCTGAAAAGTGTAACAGTTGAGTTTCCACACTGACCTTGGCCTTTATCATGAGGATACTATCTAGACTGCTATATGGTGAAATACAGTCAAACAGCAAGTTCCCTTTTTCACTAGTCTGATGTGACAAGAATCAGAACTTGATGTTGCCAGAGCAGTAAGGCCCAGGGAACAAAATACTGGGGAGGATCCTATTCCAGGCCCTAACGGAAATCTCAAGACATGGAAAAAATTGGTAGCACACATGTTCTCTGACCACATTCTCAAAGGCAATTAAAATAGGTGGATGAGCCACACTTCCTTCTAAATTAACTCACAAGTTAAATTAAAAATTACAAGGCAAATTAGCAAATATTTAGAACCAAATGATAATAAAAATACTACATACTAAAAGATATATGCTACAGCCAAGGTGATAACTAGAGGGACATTTACAATCTTATATGTTTATCATGAAAAGTAATGAATTTTAAAAAGGTCTTTAAAGGGCTAGCAAAAGATATTAGAGAAAACCTAAAGAAAAGCAGAAGAAAATAAGAATAAAAATAAATAGAGTATGTACCATGTTTTTAAATTAACAAAATTAAGTTCCCATTCTTTTAGATAACTAATAAAGAAACATCAGGCAAAACAATCAAGAAAAAAAAGGGGATGTGATACATATAAATGATAACAAGAATGAAAGTCTATTTGTAACTACAAATGTAGCAAACTTTTAAAATATTATAAAAATTATGTTAACAAATTTGAAAATTTAGGGGGAAATATATAATCTCCTAGATGGACATAACTGACCAAAATGGACTTAAGTAGAACAAAAATTTATTCTAATTATAAATCAAATTATAACCATAACCCACAATGAAGGACATTCTACAAAATAAGTGGCCTGCACTCTTCAAAATACCATGGTCATAAAACACAAAGAAAGACTAAAGAGTCGTTCAGGAATGAAGGAGACTACGAAGATACAACAACTAAATGTCATAAGTGATTCACAAGGAGATCTTGGGCCAGAATTTTTTTTTCTTTTGCCATAAAGAACGTTACTGGGACAACTAACAAATCTGAATGAAGTCTCTAGATTAGATAATAGTACTGTAACAAGGTTAATTTCCTAAGTCTAATTATTATACTGAACTAATATATGAGAATATCCTTGGTTTTTCTTTTTAGGAAATACTCTCCCAAATATTTAGCAGTAGAGGGACATTTATTCTGAAATTTTACTTTCAAACTCTACCACTATATATATATTATTAGTTCTTGAGTTTATGAGAGGCCATTATTTTGTTCTGAGCTCCTGCACTAGGCCCCAGCAGATCAGACTAAAAGGCAGTCACTTGTGCTAAGTGCCAAGATTCACAGCAACCAATCAGAAGGGGCCAGTTTACCTGAGCAGGCATAAGGAAGTCCCCTCTATTTTAAGGAAAGCAACTTTGAAATAACCAACCTGCTTCTTGTTCCCTGTTTCTGCTTTTCTTCAGCACTTTTCTGTCTATAAAGCCAACCACCTCTGCTAAGTTCATCAGAATGCTCGTTCTACTTTATAGATAGAATAAATGAAAGCCAATTAGATGCTTAAACTAAATTCTGTAATTTGTGTCTTTTGACAATAATAATAATAATAATAAAGGAAATGTGGTAAAGATGGTAACAACTGGGGAATCTGGATGATGTGAATACAGGAAGTCTTTGCACTATTTTCGTATTATCACAAAATACCAAGTTTTAAGATTTTTTTTTCTTTTTTTTTTTTTGAGATGGAGTTTTGCTCTTGTTGCCCAGGCTGGCGTGCAATGGCGCAATCTCAGCTCACTGCAATCTCTACCTCCTGGGTTCAAGCAGTTCTCCTGCCTCAGCCTCCCAAGTCGCTGGGATTACAGGCATGTGCCACCACGCCCAGCTAATTCTTTGTGTTTAGTAGAGATGGGGTTTCATCACCATGTTGGTTAGGCTGGTCTCGAACTCCTGACCTCAGCTGATCTACCCGCCTTGGCCTCACGCCTGGATTACAGGCATGAGCCACCATGTCCAGCCATGCCCCACCATGCCCCACCATGCCCAGCCAGTTTTAAGAAATTATAACCACAAGCCTTCCACTAACTCATACTTGTAAATACAAATCTTTCCACCAATTATCCTAAAATTGCTAAAACAATTCTCTATTTCTCCCAAGTTCAAATCTACAGTGCTTTCCTGATGTTTCCTATATTCCTGTGAAATTTGTAGGAGAAAAAGTAAAGTAAAAGGCTGTATTTACCCCAAAAAAGAAAAAAACTCATTAAAGCTTAAATTTAAAAGGAAAAGATGGATTAATAGACCATAACACACACAAACAATTCTCCTAGGATAGTCTGCAGCGTCTCCACACTCATCTGTAATAGATCATCAACAAAAAGACATGTGTGTAATGTAGAATATTATTGCCTTAATGATGTATTTAGCAGGAAGAAAAATTTCATGTTTCCTATTTTTTACTGCAGTGCTAGTCCATTAGTACTAATTCTAATTTTATAGCCTTGGAAACATGAACAGTACCCATCATAAGTTTTTCATGAGTTTTTAAAAGTTATATGGATCCCCATCAATTTTATGTCCATTTTGAAGTCTAGACTTCTAACATAAGTTGATACCTAAAATGCTAATCGAAAGAATTAGATTTTCTGGCCGGGCGCAGTGGCTCACACTTGTAATCCCAGCACTTTCGGAGGCTAACGTGGGCAGATCACTTTGAGGTCGGGAGTTTGAGACCAGCCTGGCAAACATGGTGAACACCCCATCTCTGCTAAAAACACAAAAATTAGCTGGGGGCAGGGGTGCTTGTAATCCCAGATACGCAAGAGGCTGAGGCAGGAGAATCACTTGAACCCAGAAGGCAGAAGTTGCAGTGAGCCAGGAACTAACCACTGCACTCCATTCTGGGTGACAGAGTGAGACTCTCTCCCATAAAAAAAAAATCTGTATTTTCTGCTGTGGCTTCTAAACTATCCTCAGCTCCCAGTACCCACAGGCCCTAAATGAAACAAGACTCACAAACAGAATGAAGTACATGATTGATGACTGATGGCTAGCATTTTTATAAAGTGTTAATATCTAAAGAATAATAACACTGTTAAGTCAACTTTCCCTCATCCAAAAAATAAACCGTTTTTTCTAAGTTATTCTTGATGGGAAAATTTTTATTGAAAAAATTATAGCTTGTTTTAAGGGGAAGGTTATATGAAAGATTATGTTAACAGCCTTTGTTCACCACTTTTACAGTGACTTCTCGTAATAATTACATGAAATGGTATGGTTGGTTAATCATAGCCTAATGACCATATTCAAACTTGATAATCTACTAAAATAATAAATACGGCATGATAAAATACCTATCAGACAATCAATAAAGCTATAAAATCAGAAGTAAATGAGGTTCAACAAGATTGTGGGTGAAAAAGACAAATGCATCATTGTCATCTTCTCAACAATAACAACTAATATTTATTGAGCTCTGACACTGTGCCAGATACTGCTCTGAACACTTTACATGTAATTATCTCAATTCATCCTCAAGTTGATGTCACATGGGAACTCAGTCAGAGGCGGCCTTTTTCCGAGGCTGGAAGGTCACAGGGGTCTTATTCAGGACCCTGAGGCATTGCCTGCTTTCACTCCCAGTAAGGGCAGGGCCTCTATGCGGCCTCAAGAGCCAGAAGGGCCCAATGTTTGCAAACATTACCTAAAATGAAGGTACATAAACTGCTGAATCAGTCAGTCAGTTGTCTTCCAGCCAACCTGGGCAGCTAATGTTGCAGAGAGCTCTAAGTCCTCCACAGAATCCAGGGCCCCCCAAAAAAGAGCCCCAGAAGATCCCCAACTGCCTCTACTTTGAGGAGTTACTGCAGTTCCATTGAGTTCTGAATCCTTGGTTACACGTATCAGCAACTCATAGAGTGTGGCTGCACTCCCTCTTCCTGCCCATCCATAACCCTCCTGAAGCAGAGCAAGTAGGTTTTATTATTACTACCACTGCTGACGAGGAAACTCAGACAAAGGTAGGTTAAGTAACTTGCACAGGGTTACATGGATTATTCATGAGCTACAGGTTGAGGGGGGAAAAGAATCATAAAAATGTCTCCATTTGTACACCCTTGTTCATAGCAGGGTTATTCATGACAGCCAAAAGACAGAGGCAACTCAAGTGTCCACCGATAAAGTAACATAATGTGGTATATACACACAATGGATTATTACTTAGCATTAATAGCTGGGAGTGGTAGCACATGCCTGTAGTTCTAGCTATTAATACTTGGTAGGCTGAAGTAGGAGGATCACTTGAGCCCAGGAGTTTGAGGCTGCAGTGAGCTATGATCACACCACTGCATTCCAGGCTGAGTGACAGAGCAAGACACTCTCTCTCTCTCTCTCTCTCTCTCTCTCTCTCTGTATCTCCATATATATATACACACACACACACATATAATTTTTAAATGATGAAAATTCTGACACATGGTACAACATTAATGAACCTTGAAGACATGCTAAGTGAAAATAAGCCAGTAACGAAAAACTTATACAAGATACTGAGAGCAGTCAAATTCATAGAGACAGAAAGTAGAAGGGTAGTGGCTAGGGGGCAGAGAGGATGGAGAGTTAAGAGTTTAATGGGGATGAGGTTTCTATTTGGGAAAATGAAAATTTTCTAGAGATGTATGGTGATAATAGTCACCAACAATGTGAATCTACATAATGCCAGAGTGAATCTACTTAATACATTTAAAAATGATGAAAATGAGTTTTGAAATTATGGTAAAATATATATAACACAAAATTTAAGTGCATCACAGCTGGGCATGGTGGCACACACCTATAATCCTAGCTACTCCTCGGGAGGCTGATGCAAGAGGATTGCTTGATCCCAGAAGTTCAAATCTAGCCTGGGCAACATAGCATGACCCCATCTCTTAAAAAGGGTGACGGGTGTGTGGCAGTATGCATGGTATGCTTAAAACTTTCTACAGTTCATAGTGTTCAGACTGTGTGTGTACAGTTCTGGGGATATAATAAAATTAGAATTCAAATACACAAACATACATCGCTCTTAGTGATGAGACGCTCTCTACAAAACATTAAAATGCTTAAACAAAGGAACAGAAAACAACATATTGCAATGACCTATTTCAATAAGAACCTATGTCCCAGAGAAAGAAGCTACTTTACTCATTCTCAAATATTTAGTGAACACCTGACATACATGTCAGGCACTATGCTTGGTGCTGGGAATTCAATGGTGAGGAAAAACAGATGCAGTAACCACACTGAGGGATATAACAAGCTGGTATGTAGGGAATGGGAAGGAGACAAAGAGACACAAAATAATCACAAAAATGAGTTTTTAATTATAGACCTGGCTCTCTACATAAGCACATCACAAAGCAACCTGCCCTAAACTGATGGATTAGCCAAGATTCGGAGTTAACTATGTGAGGATATGAGAGCATCAGGGAAAGGGACCTGAACACGTGAGTCCTGTGGCAAGACACAAAACCAAAGGAAGGACACAGCCTGGCTGGAGTCCAGAGGATGGAGGACTGTGTGGGCAAAGGGGCTATAGACAGAGGCCAGGCAAAACTCAATAGTTTTGTTGACTATAGTAACAGTAATGATCTAAGTTTTTACCCTACATACAATTAAAAGCTACTAAAAGGATATAAGGTAGGAGACAGCAAACTAAAATAACAGTTACACTTTGTTTTGTTTTGTTTTGTTTTGTTTTTGAGATGGAGTCTCGCTCTGTCGCCCAGGCTGGAGTGCAATGGCGCGATCTTGGCTCACTGCAACCTCCACCTCCCAGGTTCAAGCGATTCTCCTGCCTCAGCCTCCCGAGTAGCAGGCACTACAGGTGCGTGCCACCACACCCGGCTAATTTTTTGTATTTTTAGTAGAGATGGGGTTTCACCGTGTTAACCACGATGGTCTCAATCTCCTGATCTTGTGATCCGCCCGCCTCGGCCTCCCAAAGTGCTGGGATTACAGGTGTGAGCCATCGTGCCCGGCCAACAGTTACACTTTTAAAAGATCAGATATAACATGGAAATCAGAGGTATTCCAGGACGCAATTTCCTCCCTCCTAAATCAACACAGCTTGGCCTTTCTCGGAACTAGACAGACCTGGCATCAGGTAACCTAAATTTCTAGTCCTGATTCTGTCACCAATTAAATGTGAGTCTTTATACAATTTATTGTTTTGTCCCTTGGGCTCATCACCTGTAAAACAGTCTTCCCTAGAAGGTGTATCAAGCTCCAGACTAACTCAAAAACTTCTTTTTTCTTTTATTCTTACCCCTCCTCCCCCAAATTATTTAGTCTTCAAAGTCCAGGCGAAAGCGATGAACCAGTACCTCCACTTTGCTAGGTCTAAGGCTTCGTTCCAGTAATAGCTCCCACATAATGCTCGTGACATTCTGCTCTTCAAGCTAGGGGGGTGCAGACCTTGCTCTGGCCAACACCACCAAACAGGGAGTCAGAGACTGGAACTTCTATCGACTAACTCACTGCCACTTACTAACCAATTCAGGATTTCCTTGGTTCTAAGAAGTTTTGTTCCCATGGGGGTGACGGTGGACGGGATCAATGTAAGTACTGTAAACCTACTTTTTCTTTTTGAGAGGAGTCTTGCTCTGTCGCCCAGGCTGGAGTGCAGGGGCACAATCTCGAATCACTGCAATCTCCGCCTCCCTGGTTCAAGCGATTCTCCTGCCTCAGCCTCCCGAGGAGCTGGGACTACAGGTGCGTGCCGCCACATCCAGCTAACTTTTAGTATTTTTAGTAGAGATGAGGTTTCACCGTGTTGACCAGGCTGGTCTCAAACTCCTGACCTCTGCTGACCCAACTACCTTGGCCTCCCAAAGTGTTGGGATTACAGGTGTGAGCCACCACGCATGGCCCGATATTCTTCTTTGTATACTGTATAAAATACATCTCATATTATAACAAAACAAGAGTGAAATCTATAAAGCCCCATGGCTTCAATGTTTTTAACAATTATGAATCTTACATATTTTAGATTAGCAGTGTTTGAAATTCACAGTTCAACTATATTCATAACAGATTTCAAAATGAGGAAGTGATAACTACTGATGTGCAAGCAGTTTAATTACCTGCTCCCAATACATTATTGGTGATTTGACAAGCAGCATAAATTGTCTTGGATAAATCGATGTCAGATTAGGAATGCTGATAGCCTATTGAAGTCCTCAGAAGAAAAGTCACAAAGAAAATCACTTACGAAGGGCTATCAGGTTTCAGCAGTTCCACAACCCTGCCCTCTTTGCAGGCCTCTGAAGGAGGCCTTCAGATCCATGGTTTAATCACCTAATAGAAAAAGGTGCTAAAGCGATCAGAATAGGACCATAATTAGTCGGGAGTGGTGGCAGGCACCTGTAATCTCAGTTACTGGCTGAGGCAGGAGACTGAGGCAGGAGAAACACTTGAACCCAGGAAGCAGAGGTTGCGGTGAGCCAAGATCATGCCACTGCACTCCACTCCAGCCTGGGCAACAGAGCAAAACTCTGTCTCCAAAAAAAAAAAAAGGTCGGGGTGGGGAGCAGGACCATAAATACCCAAAGGAAAGATTTTGACTCCCCAAATTCAAATGAATGATGAATCAATTTTCATTTAACGGTACAAAACAACCTATGAACCTTTCAAATGTTCTTTTTGGGAAACAATCTGCACAGCTCATTATCAACATACTAATAATTAATTTTTAACCATACTACTCATTTTTAGGATCTTAGAGTCTAAGTAAAGCTGAACCTAGAGCAGTATGAGGAGAAAACCACGGTATTTAAATGTTGCAAACAAAAGAACACATCTTCAGTGCCACCTCAAAGAAAGACAATAATGACACTTAAATCCAAGTCATTCTAACAAAAATGAGGTGAAAGAGTGGATAGAAGAGGTAATCTGATAGAGGAGAGATAACCACTCAGGAGGAATCAAGTGCAGATCCAAACCCTCTCTCGGAAACCAGCTATACAAACATGACAAAACTCCATATCCTCAGCCTCTGAGCCTAATTCTGCTTTAGAAAATAATTACAGTCATAAATAACTAGAAAGAATATATGTGATACAAAAATAACGAGACCTCAAAATTACTAAGCTTCAGAATGGAAACAAAACAGGAGAGATAAAAAATATTGAAAGGTATGAAGGTAACTTCCTAGAAGGAGCATAAGAGGCAAGTATTGCAGAAAATACACATAAAATGATTACTTATGAAACAGAGTCTTACTCTGTTGCCCAGATTGGGATGATCATAGCTCACTGCAGCCTCAAGCTCCCTTCTGGGCTCAAGGGATCGCTCCACCTCAGCCTCATGAATAGCTGGAACTACAAGCAGTCACCACCATGGCTGGCTAATTTGTTTTGTTTTGTTTTGTAGAGAGAGAGTCTTGTCATGCTGCCTAGGCCTGTCTCGAACTCCTGGCCTCAAGTGATCATCTCGCCTCAGCCTCCCAGAGTATTGAGATTACAGGTATAAGCCAGGGTATTTGGCCATAAAATGATGTTTAAATGAATTAAGGTATATATGTAGAATCCTCTTTAAAATGTTTTTTTAAAATATCACCTTCACTGACAACAAATCTCAAACCTCTAAAACTGCCCTCTCCCAAAAGAAATTCTCCTGCTGTCCTGCACACTCACCAGCAGTGGGAAGCAGAGAGCTGTTGCAGCTGTGAGCCAAGAGCCCACATAGGCCCTCTGTACCTCAAGCAAGTCAGCCCACCCGCCATGAGAACTCTCCACCATCTCAGGAACAAGCTTTCCCACTGGCACTCAAGCAGGGACCACATCCCCAGTTATAAACTGAGAAGCAGTATTTCATAAGAATAGTGTTAAACTACAAGGGACTGGTTACATAAATAATAGTTTACCTATATAAGATCATGCAACATTAGTAAAACACTAAGTTCTTACAATGATTTTTAAAAAGGTATTTATATTCGGCCCGGCGCAGTGGCTCACGCCCATAATCCCAGCTCTCTGGGAGGCCGAGGTGGGTGGATCGCAAGGTCAGGAATTCTAGACCAGCCTGACCAACATGGTGAAACTCCATCTCTACTAAAAATACAAAAATTAGCCAGGTGTGGTGACGTGCGCTGTAATCCCAGCTACTTTGGAGGCTGAGGCAGGAGAATCACTTGAACCCGGGAAGCGGAGGTTGCAATGAGCTGAGATCTCACCACTGCACTCCAGCCTGGGCAACAGGGTGAGACTCTGTCTCAACAACAACAAAAAAAGGATTTATATCATATAGTTAGGGAAAATATGGGGGCGGTGGAGGTCATTTAAAACAGAGTTAAAAAGAAAGTTCACATAAGAATTATCAAAATGTACTAAAATGTGGTGCTTGCACAAGGATAAATAGATCAACAAAACAAAAAGAGAATAGATTAAAAGTCTATAAACAGGCCTAAGTATATCTAGGAACTTGAAATATGATAAAGGGGCATTACAAATCATGAAGAAACAAATTCAATAAATGGTATTGGGACAATTAATTTAATATATGGGGAAAAATTAGATCCCTACCTCACTCTATTCACAAAATTAAACTCTACATAGATTTACAGTCCTAAATATGAAGAAAACTTTAAAACCATTAGAAAAAACAGGACACAAGAAATATATAAATGTATATATATAAATACAATTCTAGTTATAGTCTAAAAACTCACACACATGCTCACAAAGGGATACGTGTGAAATTTTCAACACAGCATTATAAGTAACACAGCAAAAGAAAAAATGTTTTGACAGCACTCCAGATGTTCACTGGTAACAGAATACATAAATAATGTTGTGTAGTATTATATGAAAGAGTATTAAAAATAATACAAAGCAGTTAAAATGAATAAACTGTGTTTATATTTATTAACATCGCTACATCTCACTAATGGGCAAATGGCAAGTGTTACACAATAAATTTAAGCATAAGCAAAAGAATATTTATGTTGTTTTGGATAAATACATAATAGAACTATAAAAACATAGACTACATACATAGCAGATCTGTTATAGTGGCTGGAGTGGCTGGAGATCTGTTATAGTGAATGGAGGCAGAGGTAAAGGGAAGTAGGACTCAGAAGGGAATATTAGATCCCAGAACTTTGGGAGGCCGAGGTGGGCGGATCACGAGGTCAGGAGATGGAGACCATCCTGGCTAACACGGTGAAACCTCGTCTCTATTAAAAAATACAAAAAACTAGCCAGGCGAGGTGGCGGGCGCCTGTAGTCCCATCTACTCGGGAGGCTGAGGCAGGAGAATGGCGTAAACCCAGAAGGCGGAGCTTGCAGAGAGCTGAGATCCGGCCACTGCACTCCAGCCTGGGCGACAGAGCAAGACTCTGTCTCAAAAAAAAAAAAAAAAAAAAAAAAAAAAAAAAAAAAAGAAGGGAATATTAGAGACTTCAACATTAACTATAATGGTTGAAAAAAAGTTTTTTAATCTGAAGAACTAAAATATTAAAATTTGCTTTAGGTGGCCTTATGTGGAGTTTTATTACATAATCCTCTATACTATTCTATAATTTGCTATTATGATGTATAATGCATAAAAAAGGGCTTAAAGAAAACAAAACAGTAAGAACATTCTACTCTGGGTAATGAAAGCAAAGCTTTTTTTGGCTGCTGTTGTACTATTTTTCAATTTTTCATAACAGATATACATTAATTTTTAAATTGAGCAAAAATCACTTTGACCAGGAAAAATATATACAGGTAGTGATTAGATTCCACACAGTTCTGGTTCACATAAATATCTAGTTTTTTTTTTTTTTTGTGACAGGGTTTCACTCTGTCACCCTGGCCAAAGGGCAAGTGGCATGAGCATGATCTCAGCTCACTGCAGCCTCTCCCCTCCAAGCTCAAGCAATCTCCCCAACTCAGCCTCCCAAGTAGCTGGGACGACAGGTACATGCCACCACACCCAGCTAATTTTTGTATTTTTTTGTAGAGATGGAGGTTTCACTATGTTGCCCACCCTGGTATCAAACTCCTGAACCCAAGAAATCCACCAGCCTCGGCCTTCCAAATTGAAATATCTGATTTTTAAAGTTCTTGCAAACATGACATCTGTACTCTTGCTTCTCTGATAAAATATTCTTAAAGCTCTAAACAACTAAAATACAAACCCATTTTGGAGATCCTAAAATTTGGGGTAAAATATAAATGTCCCAATGGAGAAAACAAAACTTTCTTCTATAAACAATTCTAGTCTTTGAGAAAGGAAAAGGCAAGGGGTTCCACAGCTTTAGTCACAATCTATAATTGTACAGAAGTACACAGACTGCGTAAGAAACAAGGCTAGGAGCAGTGGCTCACACCAGAAACAAGGCTAGGAGCAGTGGCTCACACCAGTAATCTCAGCACTTTGGGACGTCAAGGCAAGAGGACTGCTTGAAGCCAGGAGGAGTTCAAGACCAGCCCGGGCAACAACACAGTAAGGCCCTGTCTTTATTTTTAAAAAATAGATTAAATTTTTTAAAAAAGAAAGCATAAAAAACAAATCTGATGTGCATTCCTCTATGAGTTCTTATATTATCAAAATAAATATTTTATGAAAAGCATTTCAAATTGGCATTGTAATGAGAAAGTTAAACACCTAAATTGTATTCCGTTTCATTAGAAAACAATATTGAAATTTTTGTTATATGTAATGAATACTGGTCAAATAACCTCACTAAAGCTCAGTTTTCTCATCTGTAAAATGAGCATCCTACCATGCCTATCACAAGGGGTAACAGGAAATCAAATACAGTAAGTAACTTCAATCAGCAAAAAACTCACAGGTCCACATTTTTGGAGTACAGAGAAAGCAGTAAGTGCCAGGTCCTATGCCTGGCCATGGCTGCCATTAGTGGTAAAATTAAACTGAATATAGGAAGCTTCATTTGATCACCAAAAGAAAAAAGTAAATAGATTTAAAAGATAGCAACTATAGGCCGGGTGCGGTGGCTCAAGCCTGTAATCCCAGCACTTTGGGAGGCCGAGACGGGCGGATCATGGGGTCAGGAGATGGAGACCATCCTGGCTAACACGGTGAAACCCCGTCTCTACTAAAAAATACAGAAAACTAGCCGGGCGAGGTGGCGGGCGCCTGTAGTCCCAGCTACTCGGGAGGCTGAGGCAGTTGAATGGCGTAAACCCGGGAGGCGGAGCTTGCAGTGAGCTGAGATCTGGCCACTGCACTCCAGCCTGGGCGACAGAGCGAAACTCCGTCTCAAAAAAAAAAAAAAAAAAAAAAGATAGCAACTATAATGTAATAAAATTATGTAAGAAAATAGCTCCTCTGGCCGGGCGTGGTGGCTCACGCCTGTAATCCCAGCACTTTGGAAGGCTGAGCCGGGCGGATCACAAGGTCAGAAGTTTGAGACCAGCCTGGCCAACACGGTGAAACCCCATCTCTACTAAAAATACAAAAATTAGCTGGGTGTGGTGGCACATGCCTGTAATCCCGGCTACTAGGGAGGCTGAGGCACGAGAATCACTTGAACCCAGGAGGCAGAAGTTGCAGTGAGCTGAGATCGTGCCACTGCACTCCAGCCTGGCAAAAGAGCAAGACTCCATCTCCAAATATAGAAAGAAAGGAAAACAAAAAAAAAACAGCCCCTCTTTCTAATGAACAGACACAAAAAACTCTCAATGCAGAGACGAGTGTTATCAGAACCCAGTTAACCAAGCAACCAAGCCAAATAAACCTAGCAGTCAGGAAGGCTAAGAGCCCAAAAGCTCCCGGTCTACAGTATTGCCACAATGGCTTTAAAATTAAACAAGTAACAGAAGGATAAATACCCACAAAATTTCAAACCATGTCTTACCAAGGTGATGTCTCGGGAAGCTGCAGCAGCACTCATATGCAAACTAGGCTGCCTCACAGAACTGCTGCAATCCAGGGCTCTAGCGAATGTCCCAACAGCACTGAATAAACCACAAACACAATAAGGAAGAATAAAGTATCTAGATTTTTTTTTCTTTTAATGTTTTAAAAAACACATTTGGATCATGAATAAAAAACCGTAAAAGAAAAGGCAAAAACAAGTTTCTGAATGTTTGAGATTCAAACATCAAATAAAAAGAATTTTCACTCTATAAGATATTATAATTGACAAGCCAATTTACTATAAACAGGTCATTATCATGAAATCAAGAAAAAATAGCCTGTGCAGGGGGGGAAAAGAAGGAAAGGGAAGCTCTATTATAAAATATCATGGAGTAAAACATTTGGTATTCAAATTGGTTCAAAAAATAAAAAGCTGCAGAGTTTGACTATTACAGCAAAGCAAGTTTTGACCATTTTTTAGTCCAAATTGTGAAACTCAGTAACATTTTTTCCCCCAATATATCATTAACTGTAGCAACCCTTTCCTGTGAGGGTTCAACATGAAACATATTTCTACTAATAACTCATTTAAAAAGAAAATACCATAATGCTGATTTTAATGATTTAGAAGTCCTTCCAATATGTAAGAAACCTTAACTTTAAGACATACAGCATAAAATGAAGACTCACTGCTTTTCCTGCCTGTGTTTTAAACATGTTTGCTATGGAAGAGATTTTTTATTTTTATTATTTTTATTTTTTGAGACAGGGTCTCACTCTGTCACCCAGGCTAGAGTACAGTAGTGTGATCATAGTTCACTGTAGCCTCAACTTCCTGGGCTCAAACAATCTTCCCACCTCAGCCTCCCAAGTAGCTGGAACTACAAGCATGCACCACCATGCCCAACTTTTTTTTTTTTCTTTTTTTTTTTTTTTTTTGGCTAATTAAAAAAAAAAAATTTTGTAGTCAAGGCCTCCCTGTATTGGCCAGGCTGGTCTCAAACTCCTGGGCTCAAGTGATCCTCCTGCCTTGGCCTCCCAAAGTTTTGGGATTACAGGCATGAGGCATTGTGGTTGACCCCAAGGAAGAAATTTTATAAGTATTTTAACTAAAACACAACATTCATGTTGAAAAGTACACAATGTACAGATAGTTACTGTAAAGTGAACACATGCATGCCACCAACATACAGTTCAAGAAAGAACATGACCACAACCCAGAGACTCCTCAAGCTCCTTTCCACAGGGAACCACCACCCTGGATTATAGCACCACAGATTAGTTTTGCTCAAATAGAATCACACAGCTGGACTTTATGTCCAGCTTCTTTCGATTAAAATTACGTTTGTGGATTCATCCATGTTGTTAGCTACAGCTGTATTCACTCATTTTCCCTGCTATGCAACATTCTGTTGTATGATGTCTCATCCCCACCTCCACTCTACTGCTGACAGACATTCTGTGTTGTTTTCAGTTTGGGGTTACTATGAATAGCGCCATAAATCCATTTGTATACATGATCTTTTGGTGCAAAGGTGTATGCATTTCTGCTGCATAGATATTTAGGAGTGAAGGCCGGGCGCGGTGGCTCAAGCCTGTAATCCCAGCACTTTGGGAGGCTGAGATGGGCGGATCACGAGGTCAGGAGATCGAGACCATCCTAGCTAACACGGTGAAACCCTGTCTCTACTAAAAACTACAAAAAACTAGCCGGGCGAGGTGGCAGGCGCCTGTAGTCCCAGCTACTTGGGAGGCTGAGGCAGGAAAATGGCGTAAACCCGGGAGGCGGAGCTTGCAGTGAGCTGAGATCCGGCCACTGCACTCCAGCCTGGGCAACAGAGCGAGACTCCATCTCCAAAAAAAAAAAGAAAAGGGAAGGAAGGAAGCAAGCCAGCCAGGCAGCCAGGCTGAAAGCTCTCAAGGGAAAGCGCTATGCTTAGCAACAGACCCTACTCACACATGGATGCAGTGAGTGAATTACAGGTGCACATTCTTATTGATACCTGAATAATCCATGTCCAGAGTAAAGCCATGTCAAGTAAAAAGGATGACTCTTTTCATTAAGGATATGGGACTTCAGGTATTTTCTTCAGGTATAAAGAATTTCTTTATACTTTTCTGTTTTCTTAATCAGTAAAAATTAATACAACTATTTTCACTTAAAACAGAAACTAATAAATTTAGGAAGCAGTATAATTAAGCTTTCTTACATAACTAAAAAATAATACAATCAGTGGGGGGAAAGCAGAATACAAAGAAATAAAAATACATATACCTATAAATTCTTTTATATAAAGAAATTTCTTGACTCGATAATGTCATACTCGTACTCACCGTGCTACAACTAAAAACTGGTCAATCTGTCGATCCGTAAGTGGGCTATTTGGATCCCAAACTTTAACTTCCAATTTTGACTGTTCCCTCTCATCTGATTCTCCTGTCCAAAAATAAATAAAATGGAGTCTTGTTACTGACAAGGTGCACTTTCTCATACTACTGATGACAACGATCACCATAGCATTAGAAATGTTTACATGTAAGGTAAGTCCCCATAGTTTTGGCACATTCTTTCAGACACAGATGCACAACACCTCATTAAAGTGAACACTGATGATAATATCACCAAAATAACCGAATGGTATCTTCATTTAGTCCTTAACGTCTGTTTCTGGAGTACCTGTATGTGAGAGGTAGTAAGCACCATGCTAAGAGACATAAAGATGAAAAAGCAACAGGCTGGGTGCGGTGGCTCGCACCTGTAATCTCGGCTCTTTGGGAGGCCGAGGCGGCCAGATCACTTGAGGCCAGAAGTTTGAAACAAGCCTGGTCAACATGGAGAAATCCTGTATCTACTAAAAATACAAAAACTAGCTGGGAGTGGTAGCAGGTGCCTGTAATCCCAGCTACTCTGGAGGTTGAGGCACGAGAATAGCTTGAACCCAGAAGGTAGAGGTTGCAGTGAGCTGAGATTGTGCCACTGTACTCCAGCCTGGGCAACAGAGTAAGACTCTGTCTCAAAAAAAAAAAAAAGGAAAAAAGAAAGAAAGCAAGAATCACTTCCACAAGATGCTTAAACTATGCATAAATACCTATGATATAAACCAAATAAATAGCATAAGAGACACATATTAATAGTTATAGCATAAGAATCTGAAGAATAGAGAAATCATTTCAAGCTAGGTAAGAAACAATGTCGTGAAGGAGATGGCATTTCTCCTAAGAACTAAAGGGTATGAATGCACCAGCAGGGGAAGATTTTTAAAAAAAGAAATGAGAACATGAACAAAGTCATGGGGCATTAAAATGTCACAGAAAAGTAGCTCATAACGTCTGGAGTACTTTATGGAATGAGAGAAGATAGCTAAGAGAAGTGGGTTATGAACACATTACTGGAGATCCTACATAGATGTTTTTTGAAGAGATTTTATATTAGAAGCCCTTGATTTTTCTGGTAAGGGAGTGATAAGAGCAGAACCAAACTTCAACTTTCAAAGCATAATTTCCTCTGCAGAGATACCTGATAAGGACAGAGAGACATATCAGCCTCCTTTAAGAGTTCCCTCACAAGTAGTGAGGGGTTTTGGTTATGAGACTGGTAATAGAGCACAAAGAGAGGAGATTTGGGAATGTCAGTGACAGACTGGATGTAGAGTGTAGATTTCAAGTTTTGTGAGCTGTACTCATAGCATTGGCATTAGCAGAAAGAAGGAGGCTGGGCATGGTGTCTCACACCTATAATCCCAGCACTTTGGGAAGCTGGGGAGGGAGGATTACTTGAGCCCAAAAGTTCAAGACCAACCTTGGCAACACAGTGAGACCCCATCTCTACAAAAAATAAATAAAATTAGCCACGCGTCGTGGCACACGCCTGTAGTCCTAGCTACTCAAGAAGCTGAGGTGGAAAGGCTGCTTCAGCCCAGGAGGTCAAAGCTGTAGTAAGCCATAATCACACCACTGCATTCCAGCCTGGGTGTCTCAAAACAAAACAAAACAAAACAAAAAAAGATACACAAACAGGAGGTTAGCACCAAGAGAAGACTGACAATAATGCCGAATGCTTTGCTTTAGAATGTCTCACAGATAACTATTGAACAAGAGTCAATGTTAGGACAAATGATTGTAATGAAAAGTAGACTTGGGAGCCGATGGAATTTTTATTTATAGCTATGGATTCTTACTAGAATAAGAGCACTTTAATGACAGCGACTGCTTTTGGCTTTGTTTTGCTTTTTATCACTGCATCTATAACATTAGGGCTTGTAGCGGCTAACATAATAACTCTGAAGCCGAACATTCCCCAGTGACTGACAAACCCAGGCTATGGGCTACCTAGTATAGGAGCAAGCAGTTATCAATGCAAAGGACAGGACAGAAGCAGGCGTTCCATCTGCAGCCTCTTAAGTCAGGCCACTGCTGTTAGGTTGAAGACCTGCCCATTTGTCTCTGGTTAAAAGGCAGGTAACCAGAGAGCCAACTGCCAACCCCAATATAAAATGACATAAACAGAGCAGAGCAGAGCTAGTACTAGGTCAAAAACATCTAAAGTTTGAAAGGACTTCATTCTTTGTTTTGTTTACAATTCTTAGCATGCTAAGACAAGACACTCAACATTAGGTTCATTTTCAAAGACCAGTTAAAAATCAAAAAGTTGCAAGCCACATGAAACTTGAGAATGGAGAATGACACAATTAACCTGCCCATGTCTTTTTAAAAATAATTTAAATAAGGATAAATAGTAGTGGTAAAACATTTGAAATCTACATCTTAAATAACACACAAGATGTTGCTATTCAGTTTTAAGCCCCTTCTGTTGTATACTCCCGAACGTAAGACTAAAATTGATGTTTATTTTTCAAATTCAAGTCAGTCAAATTGATAAATTTTAATTCCACCCATACAGTCTGCAGCATACAGCAAAAGACTTAGAATAATTCTAAATAAATTCACTGTAAACAATAAAACTCTTTTGAAAGCATTTATACTAACACCAAAAACATAGAACCATGGGCTGAGAAGAAAAATAGCAAGAAGAACAAAAAATAAATACAGAAATTCTCTATATCAAACAATCATTTCAAACTAAGAGGAGATTCCCATTTTGAATAGACCAAATAATTACATTCATATCAGTTTGATCACTTCTTCACATGGAAAAAACTTTTTAAAAGCTCTTGAATGCACTTATTTAGAATTTCATAATTAAAATTTTTTCAGCTACGCTAGCAGCAACCTTTGGAATGGCCCTGGTTACAATGGAATGAGCCAAAAACTGAACCAAGATTAATTTCATGTTAATGTTCATTCCAGTCTTTATAATAATCGCCCCTGGCCGGGCGCGGTGGCTCAAGCCTGTAATCCCAGCACTTTGGGAGGCCGAGACGGGCGGATCACGAGGTCAGGAGATCGAGACCATCCTGGCTAACACGGTGAAACCCCGTCTCTACTAAAAAATACAAAAAACTAGCCGGGCGAGGTGGCGGGCGCCTGTAGTCCCAGCTACTCGGGAGGCTGAGGCAGGAGAATGATGTCAACCCGGGAGGCAGAGCTTGCAGTGAGCTGAGATCCGGCCACTGCACTCCAGCCTGGGCGACAGAGCGAGACTCCGTCTCAAAAAAAAAAAAAAAAAAAAAAAAAAAAAAAAATAATCGCCCCTTTCTCCTCCACGTATGATAATCTGGGCAATTCCAATCTGCTCACGTGTCATATCATCAAAAAACACAGACCATGACGATCTCCCCTAACCTCCAAATTCCTACAACTGTATTTCCCAACTAAATGTGTGATTGTATACAGCTTCCTATTTTTGCTTCATTTAATTTTGAAGAAATGTAGACCCAGCAACTATTTTAAATGTTAGCCCTAACCTTCCAGTTATATTTTTAAATCTCTAGAAAATACTGACAAAGTACTTCTTAAGAATTTTGAGGCCGGGCGCGGTGGCTCACACTGTAATCCCAGCACTTTGGGAGGCCGAGGTGGGTGGATCACAAGGTCAGGAGATCGAGACCATCCTGGCTAACACGGTGAAACCCCGTCTCTACTACAAAATACAAAAAACTAGCCGGGCGAGGTGGCGGGTGCCTGTAGTCCCAGCTACTCCGGAGGCTAAGGCAGGAGAATGGCAAAACCCAGGAGGCGGAGCTTGCAGTGAGCAGAGATCGCGCCACTGCACTCCAGCCTGTGCCACAGAGCAAGACTCTGTCTCAAAAAAAAGAATTTTGAGCACAGAGTGCTGTTCAAATACTCTGAAGAACTAAGGATTCCGAAAGGTCCTTTCCTAGGCAATTTGAAACATTCTTTGTTCCAAATACAATACGTTTTCTTTGCACCAGCCATCAGAGTACTATGCTTTTTATATGTAATTCAGAAACACTCAAGGATGTCTTTTATCACCATTTTTGCTCAGTCTTGTTCTGAAAGTTCTGGGCAACATATTAAGTTATGAATCAAAAGAATAATAAGTTACTATAACTTTTAAAAATTACAACTTTTAAAAATCATATTGACAATAAATTATATTGTCAAAACATTCATTTTGACAATAAAAATATAAAACACTGGGAAATAAAATTGGAGATTTTATATAAAGAAATTTCAAAATTTTCAAAAGAAGATGAGATGATTGAGTAAATAAAAAAGCAAGGCTAGGGTGCAGTGGCTCACATCTGTAATCCCAGCACTTTGGGAGGCCAAGGTAGGAGGATCATTTGAGGCCAGGAGTTTAAGAGCAGACTGGTCAATATAGGGAGTCCCAGTTTCTACTTCTAAAATAAAAATCAAGAAGTGAGGTGAAACCAGAATATTTCAACTCAAAATATACTTCTTCGGCATATTTCTAGATGGCTATTCTGAGATCAATAAACACAACAAGAGCAGCCAGCCCTGAAAGGCTGTCTTTTATCGGGGGGGGAGATCTGCATACGTAGAGGAAATACATTAGTGAAGTAAACCGCAAATGCAAACAGGATTTCTCTGAGGCCCCTTTAAATGAATCTAAGACAGACTAACTTACAGGAAAAAGACACCAAAGGTCTGACAAAGACACTTCGCCCCAAGCTACACCTTTCTGAGGGCAGCTTGGAGATTACCTCGGAGGTTCATCCACATAACAAGACAGCCTTTGCTAGCCCTGCTCTCCCGTAACCTGTGTCACTACCTCCCCTCACTCTATTCTTTTTTTTTTTTCTTTCTTTCTTTTCTTGTTGCCCACACTGGAGTGCAATGCCGCGATCTCGGCTCACTGCAACCTCCACCTCCCGGGTTCAAGCCATTCTCCTGCCTCAGTCTCCTGAAGTAGCTGGGATTACAGGTGCCCACCACCACGACCAGCTAAATTTTTTGTATTTTTAGTTGAGACGGGGTTTCACCATGTTGGCCAGGCTGGTCTTGAACTCCTGACCTCAGGTGATCCACCTGCCTTGACCTCCCAAAGTGCTGGGATTACAGAAGTGAGCCACTGCACCCCGGCCTTTTTCTTTTTTTTTTTTTTTTTTGAGACAAGGTCTCGCTCTGTCACCCAGGCTGGAGTGCAGTGGCGCACAATCACAGCTCACTGCAGCCTCCACTCCCTGGGCTTATGGGATTCTCCAGCCTCAGCCTTCTGAAGTAGCTGGGACTACAGGCGCGCACCACCACGCCCAGCTAATTTTTTGTACTTTTAGTAGAGATGGGGTTTCACCATGTTGGTCAGGCTAGTCTCAAATTCCTGACCTCAAGTGATCCGCCAGCTTCAGCCTTCCAATTCCAAAGTGCTGGGATTACAAGCTATTCTTTTGGTAACCTCAGGATGGCGGTATTAAAAACTTACATCATCTGGCTCTTCTTTGAGTCTCATAGTGTTTATATTTAAATGTTATGATAGAAGAGTCAAAAAGTTAAAAAAAAAAAAAATAAAGTTGCAGTAAGCTAAAGTTAATTTATTACTGAAGATAATTTTTAAATAAAATTAGTATAGCCTAAGTGTAGATTGTTTATAAAGTCTACAGTAATGTCCTAGTCCTTCACATCCACGTACCACTCACTCACTGACTTACCCAAAGCCATTTCCACTGCTGCAAGCTCCATTCACGGGAAGTACCCTACACAGTGGGTGCACCACTTATTACCTTTTTACTGTATTTTTACAATGCCTTTTCTATACTTAGCTATATTTAGACACATAATACTTACTATTGTGTAATAATTCCCTACAGTATTCAGTACAGTAACATGCTGTACAGGTTTGTAGCCTGGGAGTAATAGGCTACACCATATAGCCTGGGTGTTTAGTAAGCTGTACAAATCTAGGTTTGTGGAAGTGCACTCTATGATGTTGGCACAGCAATGAAATTGCCTAATGACACATTTATCAGAATGTATTGCTGTCATTAGGTGATGCATGGCCATAGAATAATTTAGTTTTGGAAGTAGATATAAAATGTTTTGAATATCTACAAATGAAATAGTTCTAAAATAAGGGAAAGGATTAACTCATCTGGATAAGATTATAATATATGGCAACAGTAATCAAAATAATACATTATGTACTACCATAAAAACAAACACAATCAAATGTACAGAAATAGACCAGACCATATAATCATTTATATTTGAAAATTTACGTAGTATTGGCCGGGCGCAGTGGCTCAAGCCTGTAATCCCAGCACTTTGGGAGGCCAAGACGGGCAGATCACAAGGTCAGGAGATCGAGACCATCCTGGCTAACACGGTGAAACCCCGTCTCTACTACAAAATACAAAAAACTAGCCGGGCGAGGTGGCGGGCGCCTGTAGTCCCAGCTACTCCGGAGGCTGAGGCAGGAGAATGGCGTAAACCCGGGAGGTGGAGCTTGCAGTGAGCTGAGATCCCGCCACTGCACTCTAGCCTGGGCGACAGAGTGAGACTCCGTCTCAAAAAAAAAAAAAAAAATTACGTAGTATTATAATTATGTAAATATTAACTAACATTTATTGAATGGTTACTATGTCCCTATAAATTTTTCATACCTGGCCTCTCCCCACTAGGTGCCCCTTCCTACCTCCATCCCCTCTACCAGACTTGACAACTAAAATGTCTACATATTGTCTAATTCTCCTGAGGACAAAATTGCCCTATGCTGAAAATTGCTGTTTTATATGATGGCAATCAACACCTGCTTAAACAATTCTTACAGGTCAGTATTTCTAAGTTGACGACTATCCACTACATTGTTAAGACGTTCATATTCTGCAAAACTACCAATTGAAGGTAATAGTGTTTATGAAAAAATAGGATAAAACTCTCAAAACCTAAGAAAGCTAGTAACCAGAGCATTCCAAAAAAACTAACAATCATAATAAAACAATTAAATCTCTATTGCCATTTGCACCAAGCATAAAGGTCCACTGATCTTTTATCTCCTTAAACCCTGGATTCATGCTTCTTCCACTGAGCTGTAGGTCCATTTTTATAGCTTCAAATAAATTAAAAATCGAATCTAGAATGCAATTTTTCCCCCAAACACTGGAGGAAATATCTTTAGTCTCTTTATCTGTAACTCAAAGCTTCCCCATATAGTTTTAACATAGTGGAAAGTGCCTCAGATTTTCAGGCCACAAAAATCAGCCACTGCTTAAATCAAAGGAAGGCACTTTTGTAAAAACTTCCTCTTGCTCTTTCTTAAACTCTCCTTATCTGTGAGAATACTTGTTTCCCTTATTGCTGGGGAAAGTCACATATGAACTGACACAATTTTTACTCCATACTAACATTTTCCTATTTGCCAACAGAATATGAGTTAATACAAGTTTTAAGTGCATACAATGTAACAAAAGATACACTAATTTAATTATTTAATACTCAAGTATGACTGGTGATAACAGGTTTTTGTTTTTTTTTTTTTGGAGAGGGAGTCTCTCTCTGTCACCCATGCTGGAGTGCAGTGGCGTGATATCAGCTCACTGCAACCTCTGCCTCCTGGGTTCAAGTAATTCTCCTGCCTCAGCCTACCAAGTAGCTGAGATTACAGGCACCCGCCACCACACTCGGCTAAATTTTGTATTTTTTAGTAGAGATGGGGTTTCACCAAGGTTGGTCAAACTGGTCTCAAACTCCTGACCTCAAATGATCTGCCCGCCTCAGCCTCCCAAAGTGCTGGGATTACAGGCATGAGCCACCGCACCCGGCAGATAACAGCTATTAAATGAGTATTACTAGAGGCTGGGGGAGAGGACTGTAACAGCTGGGCATGTGCTAACTGCATGACAAGAATTACCTCATTTGCTCATCGCAACGATAGAATGTACCACCTACGCTATCATTCCCTGTTTAAAGGGAAATGGGAACTTGGAGGGGTTAATCATTTCCCCAAGGTTACTCAACTAAAACACAGTATAGTCAGGATTTACCCAAACTTGTGAACCTAGAGTCATTTTTGTTTAATAATTTAATGTTGTTATAACATACTTTAACAGTTGAAATTTAAATTTAATATGTAAAACAAATTTTTTCTTAAAACTCCAATGTTATAATACATTTAAATGACTCAAAACTTCTCATCTCTTTTATGGAAAATTTTCTAGGTGATTTATTCAAACTCAGTGAAAGATGTAAAATCTAAAAGACGTCTTTACTTACATTTGTAAACTACATACTCTTCTTTTCAGATCTCTAGTTTGTTAGGTGATGGGTAGCCATAAATGAATTTAAAAATCGAAAAGCCACAGAAAGATTTATTACCTAGTAAGGCAAATGCCACAACAATCTCTTAGTATCCATCAAGACATATTCACAAAGAAAGCAAGCCTGTAACATATCCTGGCAGAGTGCTGCTGCTGCCACCTACCCAAGATATTAATTCCAGTTCTACATTCCATGCCAATGCAAATTAGAATCTGGCCACTGGTGGAAATGTACCCACTCAGGAGTACTAAAAGGGTTAGGAAGAATGGATTCCAGCAAATCTTAAACATCTGTTCTTGAATATGATATGTCCTACTATTTAACTTCCCTGCAATCAGGTACTAGCTACATATGGAAGTTTCTGTGATAGCAATGACCATTTCAAGTGTGGTTAATTACTGGTATACCTGTTGGTATCCCCACTCCTTCTCCCCCAAAAATATAGTCATTAGAAAAAAGAAGGGTGGCCAGGCGCAGAGGCTCATGCCTGTAATCCCAGCACCTTGGGAGGCTGAGGCAGGTGAATCACCTGAGGTCAGGAGTTCGAGACCAGCCTGGCCAACATGAAGAAACCCTGTCTCTGCTAAAAATACAAAAATTAGCTGGGTGTGCGGTGGCGGGAACCAGTAATCCCAGCTACTCAGGAGGCTGACGCAGGAGAATCGCTTGAACCTGAGAGGCAGAGGTTGCAGTGAGCCAAGATCACGCCACTGCACTCCAGCCTGGGCAACAAGAGCAAAACTCCATTTCAAAAAAAGAAGGGTTCTTTAAACCTTGCATCTACTCAGTTGCCTGATTACAAGTGAAAAGAAACATTCTGGATATGCTTTAATGCTTCAGGCTGAAATAAGAGTCCAAAATGGCTTCTACATTTATGATAAAAAATATGGTATTTTTCAATAAAATCTATAAATCTGTTGTTTTTGTTAGAGATGAATACTTAACAAAGAAAACTACCAAGTTATAAAATGTAAAAACAAATACCCAGAAGTAGCCTTGAAGAAAGGGAAAGGCATTCCTTGTTTCTGGTTAAAACATTCCAAGATTGCTGGCAGTGGGGGGCAAGGTGGGAGGCATGTGGGGTGGGGGGATGGCTCACACCTGTAATCCCAGCACTTTGGGTGGCCAAGGTGGACAGATGGCTTGAAGTCAGGAGTTCAAGACCAGCCTGGCCAACATGGCAAAACCCCATCTCTACTAAAAATACAAAAAAAGTCGGGCGTGGTGCCACATGCCTGTAATCCCAGCTACTCGAGAGGTTAAGGCACAAGAATCGTTTGAACCCAGGAGGCGGAAGCTGCAGTGAGCCAAGATTGTGCCACTGTACTTCAGCCTAGGCGACAGAGTGAGACTCTGTCTCAAAAAAAGTTTTTCTCTGTAGCATGTGATGCTCGATAGGATTTTACCTACAGTAGACTTCCTTCTTTTGAGTCTCGCTCTGTCGCCCAGGCTGGAGTGCAGTGGCATGATCTGGCTCACTGCAACCTCCGCCTCCCGAGTTCCACGTCATTCTCCTGCCTCAGCCTCCTGAGTAGCTGGACTACAAGCGCCCACCACCACGCCCAGCTAACTTTTTGTACTTTTAGTAGAGACAGGGTTTCACCATGTTAGCCAAGATGGTCTCGATCTCCTGACCTCATGATTCGCCCACCTCCGCCTCCCAAAGTGCTGGGATTACAGGCGTGAGCCACAGCGCCCGGCCAGTAGACTTCTTTCAAAAACAGGGACAACCCTCTCAAACCCTGCCACTGCTTTGCCAACTAAGTTTATATAATATTCCAAATCCTTCATTGCCATCTCAACAGTGTTCACAGCATCTTCACCAGGAGTAGATCCCATCTCAAGAATCCACTTTCTTTGCTCATCCATAAGAATCAACTACTCACCCATCCAAGTTTTACCATGAGATTGCAGCAATTCAGTCAGTCATATCTTCAGGGCCCACTCTCACTGTAGTTTTCTTGTATATTATATCCACCATATTTGCAGTTACTTCTGCCACTGAAGTTGTAAACCCTTCAAAGTTATCCACGACTATTGGAATCAACTTCTTCTAAACTCCTATTAATGTTCATATTTTGACCTCCTCCTATCAATTACAATTGTTACTGGCATCTAGAATTGAGAATCCTTTCCAGAAGGTTTTCGATTGACTACTCAGATCCATCAGAGGAATCATTATCTATGGGAAGTATAGCCTTAGGTGATGTTATTTCTTAATAATAAAATGTGAAAGTCAAAATGTCTCCTTGATCCATAGGTTCCAGAATGGATGTTGTGTCAGCAGTCATGCAAACAATATGCACCTCCTTGTACATCCCCATCAGAGCTCTTGGATGATGAGGAGCATTATCAATGAGCAGTTTTTGAAAGGAATCCTTTTTCCTAAGCAGTAGGTCTCAACTGCGAGCTTAAAATATTCAGTAAACCATGCTGTAAACAGAGGTGATGTCATTTAGCCTTTGTTGTTCTTTTTACAGAGCACAGGTAGAGCAGATTTAGCATAATGCTTGAGGGGTCTGGGATTTTTGGAACGGTAAATGAGGACTGGCTTCAACTTACCAGCTGCATTTGTCACTAATGAGAGAGTCAGCCTGTCCCTTGAAGCTTGTAGCTATGAAAGTCCTCGATGGCATCTTCTTCCAATAGAAAGCTGTCTTGCCTACATTGAAAATCTGTTGTTTAGTGTAGCAGCCTTCGTCAGTAATCTTAGCTAGACTTGGATAACTTGCTGCAGCTTCTACATCAGTACTTGCTGCTTTACTTGCAGTTTTCTGTTATGGTGAAGAATTTTTTCCAGCTTCCTCATCTCTTAGTCTTCACAAAATTGAAGAGAGTTAGGGCCCTGCTCTGGATGAGGCTTTGGCTTAAAGGAATGTTGTTGGTGGTTTGATCTTCTGTCTAGGCCACTAAGACTTTCTCCATGGTATCAGCAGTAAAGCAGTAAGGCTATTGTTTTCTTTTTTAGACCAAGTCTCACTCTGTTGCCCAAGCTGAAGTGCAGTGGTACAATCTCGGCTCACTCCAACCTCTGCCTCCCAGGTTCAAGGGATTCTCCTGCCTCAGCCTCCCGAGTAGTTGGGAATACAGGCACACACCATCACACTTGGCTAGTTTTTGTATTTTTAGTAGAGATGGTGTTTCACCATGTTGGCCAGGCTGGTCTTGAACTCCTGGTCAAGTAATCCACGTGCTGCGGCATCCCAAAGTGCTGGGATTAAAGGTGCGAGCCACTGCGCCCAGCCTGTTTTGCTTTCTTATCATTTATGTGTTCACTGGTGTAGCTTTTTTTTTTTTTTTTTTTTTTTGAGACAGAGTCTTGCTCTGTCACCCAGGCTGGAGTGTGGAGTAGCACTTTTAATTTCCTTCAAGAACTTTTCCTTTGCATTCACAACTTGACTAACAGGGGGAAGAGGACTGGCTTTTGGCCTGTCTTGGCTTCTGACATACCTTCCTCACTAGCTTCATTTCTTGCTTTTGATTTAAAATGAGAGACACGCTACTCTTCCTTTCACTTGAAAACTTACAGGCCACTGCAGGGTTGTTAACTGGCTTAAGTTCAATATTGCTGTGACTCATAAAATAGGGAGACCCCAGGAGAGAGAAAGAGGCAGGGAAGAGACAGTTGGTGGAGCACTCAGAATACACAGCATTTATCAATTCAGTTTGTCCTCTCATATGGATACAGTTCATGGCCCCAAAACAATTACAACCGT